>NC_134301.1:3077521-3377521 GCF_949628215.1 Phalacrocorax aristotelis | reverse complement strand
AATAGTCCTACGATACTTGAGACTCAGCTGGCAAAAAAAAATTAGAGATATAGAAAAAACAGAACCCAGGGAGAGGCATCTTGTTACAGAATGCGGATGACATTCTGATAGCGGCACAAAGTAAAGAAAAATGTTTTGAAATTTTTAAATTTTCTGGGCCAAGGAAGATGCGGAGTTTCCAGAAACAAAACCCAAATAGGAAAAGAAGCAGCCATTTATTTAGGATTTGAAATATCTCAAAGACAAAGACAATTAGAAAGTGAAAAGAAAGAAACTATTTGTCAAATTCCCGAACCTAGCAGCCCGAAGGAACTGAGAGCTTTTCTGAAAACAATGAAATAGCATCAGCTCTGGATTCTGAACTATAGACTGTATGTAAAACCATTATTTGAGGCATTGAAAGACTCAAAAGGATAAATATTTAACCTGGACGCCCGGATGCCAAACGGCATTCAAAGAACTGAAAAGAGCCTCGATGATGGCCCCTGCATTAGGCCTACCTGATTTCGCTAAACCTTTTCAGTTGTTTGTCCACGAAAGACAACATTTAGCCCTTGGAGTGCTGACACAGCGACTGGGAACCTGGAAGAGACCTGTGGGCTACTTCTCCAAACAACTCGACCACGCGAGTTAAAGATGGCCTAGGTGTTTACGGGCAGTAGCAACGACAGCGCTGCCGATCCGGGAAGCCCCAAAGTTAACAATGGGACAGAAGATGACAGTATATGTCCCGCACATAGCGGTGACTGTTTTAGAACAAAAGGGGGGTCGTTGGCTATCCCTTAGCAGAATGTTGAAATATCAAGTTGTTCTGTTAGAACAAGACGATGTGGAATCGAAGACTACTGCTATACTGAATCCTGCTATGTTTTTAACAACAGAAAACCTTACGGACAATTTAGAACACGATCGCTTGCTAACTATTGAACAAGTCTATTCCAGCAGACCAGACCTGAGACACAAACCTCTGGGAAAATCCTGATCTGGAGTTGTTTACAGATGGAAGAAGCTCTGGGCGAGAAGAGAAGCGAATGGCCGGATATGCTGTCGTTATCGCCGCCGAGGGAACGGAGTCAGGGGTGCTGCCTGCAAACACCTCAGCACAGAAAGCAGTATTGGTAGCATTGAAGCGAGCTCTGCGAATGGCAGAAGGACAAAGGATAAATATCTAGACTGATTCCAAACGTGCATTTGGTGTGATCCACGATCATGGAGCTATTGGGAAGGAGAAAGGACTGCCATCAGCCCAAGAATCATCAATACAGCATAAAGAAGAAATTCTCCAACTTCCGGAAGACGTGCAGAAACCAAAAGAAGTGGCGGTAAAGCGTTGCAAAGCTCATCAATTTGGCCAGACGGCTGTAAACATAAGCAAACGACTGACCGATAAAGCTGCAAAGAGGACTGCAGAGCAAGGTATCCTTGCACTAGTACCAGTAAAACAGATCAGAATTCCAAAGTTGAAACCGAGATATAATAAATTGGATGAGCAATTAGCAGAACAATTGGAAGCATCACAAAACACAGAGAGATGGTAGGTAACACCAGAAAAACAAGTAATAACAACAACCACCCCACAAGTTATGACAGAACTTGCAAAAGAAAACCATGAGCAAACACATTAGGCTGTAGGCGCTACGGTTTTGAGTTTAAAAACATCTGTAGCGTGTGTAGGCATGACAAGAATAGTTAAACCCATAGTAGCTAAGTGTCCAATCTGTCCTAGAAATAATCCCCTGAACCAAAGGAAACAACCTTTAGGAGTAACAAAACAAAAAATTCTCCCGGAAATTATTAGCAAATTAAGTTCTCTGAGTTACCCAGACAAAATAGATAGAGCAGTATTTGTCAGTGCTGATTGACAAATTTTCTAGATGGCCAGAAGCTTTCTCGTGCTGCACCGACAAAGCTAGAGTAGTAGTTAAAACGTTGCTGAAGGAAATAATACCAAGATTTAGAGTGCCAACGGGAATGTCCTCTGATAGAGCACCACATTTTTTTGCAGAGGTACTTCAACAAATTAATAAAATTTTGGGTAGAAAATGGGACCTGCATACACCCTGGAGACCACAATCAAGTGAAAAATTTCAGAACATGAAGCAAACACTAAACTGACATAGTGGAATATTATTGATCTAGGATGGAAGTATTGAGAAAATTATTATTTCAGAACTTCCAAACAGGGGAAATGTAACCAAAGTGATGAAATCAACCAGAGACGGTGTTCCATTACGGGAACATGGAGCGTACCAATCAGCGCATCTGTCGATCTGCATTTTAGTCCCTAGGCGATCGTTAATGCGAACAGAACAACAGACAACGTGCTTCTGTCAGAAAAGGATGACAAAACGCGGTTTCGCTTAGCGGACTGAGAAAACTAGCCAAGACCGCCAAGAGTAAGAGCCGAGAAGCTAAAAGGTAATTCCGGCAGGGGGAGATCGCGACCACCGACTCACAGACCACCACCGACCCAAGTAACAGAAGAGAACAACGGAAGAGGACAACCGAGCCTGCGCAGCGATTTACATACAGAACCAGCAAGTTTGTACCAATCAGCAGACAGGACAATAATGAATATGTATGAATACGTAAAACATTGATCTACAAATTGTACGGGAAAGGTGCGTGAGGTACACACGCCAGGAGGAGCGATCCCCCGTGCATTCGGCGCCGCGAATAAAGAATGCCTGCTCTTTAATACTAAATTGGTGTTGAGGAGTCGTTTCCGATTTTAACGCGTTTTTCGGTAACACAGGGAGTCAGATCAAGAGAGCCAGAGAACAACAAAACACCGACAGGCTACAGGACAGAGCAGGAGGAATAAAAAAAAAAAACGGAGCCAGAGCCAGGCAGAGAGAGGCGGAGAAAGAAAAAGGAACCACAGGCTACAGGACAGAGAGAGGGAGGACTGAAAAGACAGGGAGGCAAGGAGACACTCAGAGCGAGATGGAGAAAGAAGGTGCGGTGGGGGGGGCCGCAAAAAAAAAAAGTAAATTTTGCAGCAGGTAAGGAAAGAGAGGGGGCCGGGGGAGAGACAGGGAGGGCCCAGGACGCACAAGAGAGGCAACGGGGCCCCAGTGGCCCAGGACTCACCGCGACTCTCGCTCTCAGCGCTGCTGGCACAATTTAGCCGTTCACATGCTTCTTTCCCCTCCTCTCCTCCCTGCCTCTTCTGCAGCTCCAGACTCTAGGCCGTCCTCCACCTGAAGAGAATACGTGGGTGTCTTACAGCTCTTACCAGATGAGGCTTCCTAGGCACGTAGCCTAGCTCGCCCGTGCTGGAGCTGGGGGCAGGCGCACGGGGCAAGGGGGGCCAGGGGAGGCTGAGGGGGAGCTCTGGTGAGCTGGGGAGTCGGCCATCTTCTGCACCCAGAAGGTGCAGGGGGAAAAGGTCATCATCCTCCTCCTCCTTTCCCTCTTCCCTTCTATCAGCTCCCGGGTAACTCCTAGGGCTGCCCTCACCCGCTCGCCTTTAGCATACCAGAAGCCTGCCTCGGCGGGTCGTTTGAAGCTTCCCATCCCACCAGCCCCAGTAGTACAGGCACACAAGGAGACACCCCTGCACCCACCAAAGGGGCTCGCTCACCTCGCCGGCAGCCCTAGGCCTCACCCGACACAGGGAATCGTGTCCGACACACCACCACGCTGCAGCAAGAGCAGAGGAGGCCTTTCCTTACCAGGAAGCAGCAACGAGCACGGCGGCATCACCTCGCAGGCACTGCAGCATCGCAGGGCTGCTACCTGCGGAGAGAGCAATGGGGATCACAGGGACGCCACCGCGCGTGCGCGGCTCCCGGGCTCAGTACCCAATTCTGGTCGCTGGGCAGCAGCATTATCTGAATTACTCTTCTCGATTAATACCATCCAGAAACCGTAACTTGGCTGCATCCACAGAGCTTCTATTCCTCTGCACCTTTCCCCCTCGCAGCCCCAGCAGCGCCGTTCATTGCCTCTGCACCAAACAGCAAAGTGTCTCGAGGGAGGAGAAGCAGCACAGCAAACCTGGGGAACAAGGTCGGGTTCCCACCCCCGCAGAATAAGCCCCAGGAACTGCTTGTAGGCATGTGGCATCAGGGTTGTGATCGGGTTTTGGTTTGGTTTTCTTTTTTTTTCCCCCGCCTTCTTTACATAATGTAATAATTGGGGTTGCTTTTCCAAACTACTGAGTTCTGTGGGGATTTTTTGTGCTTTTGCCCTACAAAAAATGGTCATTTTCACTTTCGGTTTTGTGCATGAGAATGGTTGGCGGGTGCTTTTAGGTTGTTGTTCCTTCCCCCCACCCCCTTTTTTTTTTCCTTTCCAGCCGCACAAATCCAGCTGGAGTTGGCTTTCCCAGAAGCCCCAAGTTGTTTTCTTTCCACCAGAATTCTTCCTGTATTTTCACCCCTCATTGCAGGCCCAGAGTCAAGGGGTTTGAGGTATTTTTGTGCCCAGGCAGCAGCTCCCAGGCTGCATAAGCAGCCCCACAGGGGGAAGTCCCCGTTTGAGGGAATCGGCCCCAAATTGGGATGGGAAAGTGAAGAGAAGGAGAAAAAACCCTGAATAACCTGAAAAAGAACACCTACTCCAGCCCACCAAGCACCGGTCACCTTGCCTGACTCACCTCCAGGGCCCAGATCACGCTCGGCTCATCGCTTAGCACCCTCAGATCACAAAAAAAAAAAAAAAAAGAGTAAAACCCATAATGGAGCCCTATAGCCATCAGTCACATCTTCCCTCCAGTACTACACACAGACTCACCTTCTTACAGCGCTCCCCTGGGCTCTCCTCCGTTGCCCTGCACGACTCATCCATCTGCACCTGGAAAAACAGTGTTACTGAACAAGTCACCTGGAGGCACAGCAACAGCTTAACCATTCCACAGCTCCTGCGCCCACGTAGGAATACCATCTAGAGCCCAACTACAGCCTGCCGTTAAAGGAAATGCATTAAATCAAACGTTAAGCCCTCGCACATACAAGCCGGAACAGCAAAAACACGGCACGCTCGCGCACCCAGGGCGCAGCCCGACGGAGGTCCACGCGCACCTCGCCGGTTTGATGTGGAGCCACCCAGCATCCCTGCGAGCACAGCTGCAGGCGCAACAGCAGTTTCACCTACACCCATCTCAGCGCGCAGCGCTTCTGAAGCTTTAAGCTGAAAGCCCTACCTTGACGCTTGGCCACACTAGAAGCGAGCCGTAGCTAGGACTCCACAGAAACACAGCAACACAAATTGCACACCCACAGCGGCGACAGCCTTGCAACTACTTAGACCAGGAACAACAGAGGAAAGTAAAACAGCTTCATCACCCGCACAGGAAAAGCGGCAGACGGAGGCAAAGGGTCAGCATTCATAGCCCTTACAGAACACAGGCGTTCTCTCTCCTTCCATTCCTAAACCCATCCCTTAGGTCTAAATATCGCAGCCCTGCTGTGGCAATAGCGAGAGCGGGGAACGAGAGCCCTGCCGCCGGCCGTTTGTGCGGCAGGACACAAAAACAGAGGGACATGTTTTGCCACACACAACCCTGAATCTCCTGAAAAGTTATGTTTACCAAAAATAGGCATTTGGAACATATTGCCAAAAACAAAACATTCGGCAATAACACTTGTATGTGTTTGACACCCGCACATTTTTTGGGAACTTGCTATTTGCTTCCTGGTTTTGCTGGTCTTCCCTCAGAAGTTCTACCTGCAGCCAAGTTATTCCCACCCGCCCGACCGGTTCAAGCATTCACCTTCCTGGTATTACCAGCACATTGAGACACAGGCGAGGAACTTAACTGCTCTTCTAAAACTATCCAAATGACAATTACAGCCCTGAAAGAGGAGTGGAAGAGAAGAACAGGAGAGATCAGGCAGCAAAAATGCTCTGCAGGCTGCTGCCAGCCAACACTGCACTCTTTTGTTAAAGCCACCCCGCCCCCCCAAATGCAAACAAAAAAACCCCCCATGACTTCATGAAGTGCGTGGTTTTTTTTTCTTTTCAGTAGTCCTTTTGGAGCTCATCCCTGTCTCAGCATCTTGTCTTGTCAGAGCATGAAGTGCAGATGATCTGTATCCCGATGACATTTGCATGGGATGAATACATTTTCAGAAATAGACCCGATCCGTGAGACTCCTGTCACCTTTGTGGTTTTAATAATCGTAACTCAATTTTATCGACTGACACACTTGTGAGAAAACTAATTAACTTGAAACGTAGCCTCTCCTCGGGGAAAAAATGTGTTAGACACCAAATGAAACCGATTCAGAGCTCCAAACCACGATGGAGCCGATAGAGCTGTTGTGACTTAGTTTGTATGTTTAATTAATTGGTTAATAACTCTTCTAAGCAGCGCAGAATGAAGAGCTGGACCCAAAGAGGGTGCGCTGCGCTGGATCCAAAAAGCACCCTTCCTCCAGAGACCCGCCTCAGGTGGCGAGTTCGCTCTGGTGCATGCCGGCCTCCCGAACTTCGGGGTCCGATGTGACCGGACCCCCACCTCCGGGGAGGGTCCTCGTACCCTGCCCAACCCTTGCTTTCCCCTGCAGCCCCCGATGCCCCCACGCCACCCCCACAAGCAGCCAAACCGGCTTCTGCTTTTGGCCCCCAAACCAGCTCACTTTGGGACCGGTTCTGAGCCAAAAAGCCCAGCTGCTGAGCCTGTTCTCAAGTCCCAAAAGCGCAGCACTTGACCTCTGCTCCTCAGCCCAAAACCACACCACTTAGTCCCCTTGCTCAGGCCCTCAAAACGCACGACTCGATCTGTTTCAGGGCCCTGGCGTCAGCCACAGGAGCCTGCTCTCAAGGCCCAGGAACAGAAGAGCTGTGCTCTCCACGCTCAGGGACCAAACCAGCTGAACCTGGCTGCGTCCCGGCCCCCTCCGCAGTCCCCACGGGCAACGCTCAGGGCCGCGGAGAGCGCAGCCACCCCGCAGCCCTGCACCCCCACGGCCCACGCGGGCACTGTCGGGGAGGCCTTGGGAACTGAACTGCGCGGGCCCGGCCCCGCACCCCGGCGGGGCAGCCCAGCGCCGGCCCGGCAGCGCTTTCTTCCTGCTCTCGCAGGCCTCGTTTCCCCGGCAGCGCCGGGCCCGCACCCCAACCCCACAGGGGGCCGGGCCCAGCCCGCCTCCAGCAAACCGCGGCGGCAGCAGCCGGGGTCCCTGCCTGCCTCGCGGGCAAGGGGGGACCCGCCCGGCACCGCAGGAGCCCCCGCCGGGGTCGCCGCCGCCGCCGCCCGACCCCGACGAGGAGCAGCCGAGAGCCGGGTGGGGCTGCCCCTACTCCCCGGGGACGGGCACGGGCTTGGCCCCAAAACCCAACCACCGACCCACGACAGCGCTCGGCCCGGGGCCGCTGCTGCCCGCACCCCGCCGCCCCCCCGGGGGCTCCGCGGACCGGGAGACCCCACAGCCCAAACCCGCCGACCCACAACGCGCCCGGCCATGCGGCTCCTCACCTGCTCTGGCGCGGCTCCGGCTGCCCCACGGCCCGGCACGGAGCCGAACCCGGCCACCGGACCATCCGCCGACCCCCCCAACCCCCGGACGCTCCGGGACGGTTCTCGTCCCTTTTCGCTCTGACGCCTCGAGCCGAGCCGGCCCCGCTCCTCCGAGCTACCGGCGGTGCCCGCTCTGCTGCTCGGGGCCAGGCCCTGTTCTCGCCCAGCCGCGAGAAGCCGCCCCGGGGTCTCCTCGGTGCGTCCAGCCCCGTGCCGTGCCGGAGCGGGGAGAGCCGGGTACGAGCGCGGAGCCCTGGGGCAGGGGTTGCCCCAGTGCCACCGACGGTGTGTGGGGGGGTGTCGTCGTCCCCCGCCCCACGCGGGGGGCGCACACACGGTACACCCGCGGGCAGGGGCATCCCCGGGGAGCCGTGCGGCCGGGCTGCGCCGTAGGAGGGGAAGGTGATGTTGGTTTCCCATTTTCCCCGCAAACTGATCCTCCCCCCCGGCCCCCCTTTCCCGCGCGTTACAGCCCGCGAAAAAGCTTTTAACAACCCGATCGACAACACTCCCTTTATCCCTCTTCCAGCAGCAGCAGCAAGAGATTAAGGCAACTACAGCAGAGGGGAGGAAGGCAAGGAGAGCCTTTTCAAGCAAGGGCAGGACAAAATGCACGGCGTGGACAGGCACAGGAGAGGCTGCATTATCTGGAAAGCACAACGCCTGCCCAAGGGCAGAAAATAAGGAACAAATTGTTTCCAAGGAGCTGCAGCAGACGAATCACCTTTTTCTTTATTGCACTCCTGCCCTTTGTTATCCAAAGCGATAGGCTTCACCACCGGGCAGAAAATAGCTGCCTAGATTTACACGGACAACCAGAAACAATCAAGCCACCCAGCAAGAAGTTCGCAGCAGAGGTATAACCCATCAGCAGCTAAAACATTTGTTACGCAGGCACAACTAGGCACTAAACAAAGGCTTTCCAACTCTGGAGGTCTAGAACAGGTAGACATTAGCACAGAAGCACAAGGGGCTCCGTCACACTGCACAAATCTCCCCGTGCCTACACACGCACACGTTCAGAAGTTAGTTATCAGAAAACGCCCGACTCAGCCATTTGCCACAGTCACGAGACTCACGACATGACACACGAGGTGGGCTCAGAGTTTTAAGGCAAGAAATACCTCCCCCACCCCCCACCAGAGATCTTTCAGGCTCCAGACCTGCCATCTCCCCGCACCAAACGTAACCGGCCAAAGGGTTTCAGGTGACCCAAAACACAGTACACAAAAAATAACCGGGGAGAGCCCTACATTGTGGAAAAGCGAACGATGCCCGACCGGGGCTTCTCTGCGGGGCCCGGCCCCCGCCCCGCCCCCGGCCCGACCCGCACGGAGATACCCCCCGGCCCGCGCCAGGCCTCACCTCACACGGAGACCCACCCGCTGCCCGAACTCACCCACCAGCGCTCTCCGGCCCCCGGACACGGCCGCGCTGCTCTCTCAGGCGGCTGCCGCAGGCGAGGCTCGGGCACCGCCAGGCCTCCAGGCGTCCCGAGGGGCTGCCGGACACCGCAGGGGATGGCTGCCGGCGGCCGGACCGCCGGGGCGCTCCCCGCCCAGCTCCCAGCAGGCTCCGCCGGCCGCGGGCTTCCCACGCCGGGCCGCAGAGGGGCCCCGGCACCGCACAGGGACGCCTCGCGACCCGCCCGCCACACGCACCGCTCCCGCCCCCGCTCCGCCGCGCCGCGCACGCGCCACCGGAAGCCCGAGCCCCGCGGGGCGGCCCTTAAAGGGCGGCCGGAAGGAACGGCCCCCACCGGCCCCGCCACCGCGCCCAGCCGGTGAGCGCCAGCGCCCCCTGCTGGCCGGGCCGCGCTCAGCTCGCGAGGGCGCCGAGGGCCGGGCGGGGCGGGGCGGGACGCGCCGGCTCGGGGCCAGCGCCTTCTCGGGGCGAGCGGGAAACCCCTGCGGGCCCCGGTCACGGCCGGGCACAGCCGCGCGCCCTCCGAGAGCTGCTGAACGCGGCTGCCGCTCGTGACACATACCGAGCCGTCTGCGACGGGAGCGGGCAGAGGAGGAAGTGGCCGGCGGCCGCGGGGCCTGGCCGCAGGCGGGGGGGGGGGGGCTGGGGCCCGGGGGGCCGCCCTGCTGGGTCACTGCCCTGCGCCGCACCGCGCTGGGGGCTGGGGCCCGACCGGCGCCGGGCGACCGGGGGCAGCCACGAGCAGGGGGCCTGAGCTTAGCCACGGCCTGCAAAACACCCCGAAGCGTGAGACGCTGCAAGGCCAAGGTGGTCCTTGGCAATGGGGGCGCCTGGGCTCGGCCTCCGCCTTACCTGTCCTGGGTCTGCGTGGCGTTCCAGGGGAATGGTGTTTTCCTTGTGCGGAAGGTGGGCTGGCCGTTCGGCCGTGCCCCGGCCGTTACCGATCCTGCCAAAGGCGCTCGCACGCTCTGGCCCATTACTGCTGCGGTACCGCGCCGTAGCAGAAAGGTGTTGTGTTTTCTCACAAAAAGCCTCCTATGGTCAGTTGAAGAAATAACCTCCTTCCGTGGCACTGACTCTTTTTGTACAGTCCATAGCCGGCTTTCGGCTTTTGTCTTTACAGCATTCAGTTTGCTTTCTGCCTAGCTTTCTACCTGCTGTGAAACATTTGGATGGTTTTTTCTTGTTGGTTTTTTTTCCCCCTACTTGCTCCACAACTCCCACACCAACCACCCAGCGCGGCTCGCCTTTCAGCCCCCAGACCCAGGAGCCTTGCCCTGGGACGGCCCTTACATGTCAGCAGAGTTGTTCCAGCTCTCACCCTGTCCCTACCCAGCTGAGGACGTCTGTGTCCGTGGGAGACACCCAGACACTCCCCCTGCAGCGTGGCAGTCCCCTGCCCCGTCAGAGAAAACTGCGGCAATATCGGCTAAGTTTAAAAGCGTCGGCAGGAGGTGCAGAATACGTAAATAAAGCGGCGGTTGGCTGCCGGGTATGGGTGCGATATAAATACATTTTGTTTACAGGCCTTCGTGCCTATTCAGCGTTGAACGGCACCGCAGCCCACCCACCCCGGGGCTCACGGGGCTCGGAGAAGGGTCTCTCCAAGGGCACAACCTAAGGCAGCGCAGGAAGCCCAGCTGCCACGCTCCCAGTCGCTACGGGACGCTTGCTTACAGCTACACCGACGAGGGTACGGATGAGGCTGGAACTAGCAGAAATGCTGACTCTTCTGGCCTTTTATTTGTGGAAGGTACAGCGCGCGAGCCTCGGCGGCTCACAGGAGAAGCGCGCAGTGCTGCCTAACTCTCATTCTCAGCTCACGTACTACTGCCAAAGCTCCTGCCCTGTGCTGTGCCAGATGCCGGCTGGCGTGAGCACCTGGGCTCCTGAGGGACCCCCTTGTCCTGAGAGCCAGAGGTACTCACTTCCCTTTGCATGAGGCCTGTAGGAGATATACCCTGCAATTTAAAAAATCCGTATCAAATGTGGCAGACTCAAAGAGGGCATTTTTAAAAAGGCAGGTTTGTTTTCTTTGTTAACTTTACGATCTACAGCCTAGCAAAGAGCTCCCTTCCAGTGTCAGTCGCTTGGCTTTCTCCCCTACTGACGAGGTCCCAGCCTCCCAGTGAGATCTCGCTGGAGATATTCTGAGTTTCCCTCAAGTACGGGGCTGCCCTAGCCCGAGGCCAGCGAAGAAGCTGACTTTGCCCGTGCCTGAATCAGCAACACGTCCAGCAGGCGACTTGCAGAGCCCAGGGAACCCTCGTAAAGAGGTTTGGGGGTGGGGCGCGCCACATCTGCGGCATCGGCCGTGGGAAAGGACCGGCGCAGTAAAACAGGTGGGTGAAACCGCGGTCCGCGCCAATACGTGCTGCTGCCTGGGGCATCGCTTTGCTGCGGGTCAAGTCAGATGCTCTCTGTAAGAGTCAGTCAGGGTAAAGGCAGCAGCAGATTTCTTTTCTGCTCATTTTAACAAAGGCTGGACGGAGCCCATAGAGGAAGGCACTACGCGTCTTGCTGGGTTGGTTTCCCTGCCTTCTCGTAAGCTGTCGCGGAAACTTGCACGAGGAAAGCCTGTGCAAGCTGATGACAGCCACACACGGTTGAAGAGGGAGCAGACGGTGAGAGCAGAGGTGTGCGCTCAGGCTGTGCGCTGGAAGCTAATGCTAATGCTGCAAAATAAAGAGTGGATTTTCTTTTTTGGGTTTAGGTGAGCGCTAAACATGACATGTGCATATGTGCGTGTGTCTCTCGCAGGTTTTTGTCATACACCCCACCCTCCCACCCCAAAAAAACAACCCACACATGCCACGCGTTAAACAGTGCTTTTCCATTGTACTTAGAAGTGCTTACATAGGTGTGTTGGTTTTTTTCTTTTTTATTTTTTAATGCAGAAACAGCAATACGATAGATTTAATACAGCTAGCAATTAGATGGGTGTAGCTTTAGAGCGTCGGCTGTTTACAAAGCAACCGCACACCTTCTTTAACTCACAGTTTAAACAAGTAAACTTGCAGTGCATCACACGTGCTTTGTACAGTCACGTTCCACACGGCAGGCCAGATGCTTCACCCTGCCTTGTCCTTGTTGCCCCGACTCCAACGGGACCGCCGAGGCCATCCTGGGGACAGCGCCGCTTTCTAGCAGCTGGGTTGCTTGCCTGGACGCCCCACAGACAAAGAGTCATTTCCCCACTGAACCTCTTCTCAAATAATTTCCTAGCCCTGCAGGCCCCACGTCCTTTGGTTCATATTTCCTTTTTTCCGGGCTTGATGCACAGGACCGACGATTTCCAGAAATAGAAACAGAGGCTGATTCAGTCCAGGCTCAACATTCTCTGACCTAAACCAAACTGTCTTCGAAGAGATAGCTGTACCGTAGGCACCACCTCGGGAACAGAAGTTGCCCTGTCATAAAAAAAAAAAAAAAGAAGGAAAACAAGGCATTTCAGGCTGAGGAGGCTGAGCGGTGTGCTGGGGGCGGTGGGGGTTGGAAAGAAACAGTTCAGACGATTAGAGCGAGCTTAGCGTTGCAAAGCGTGCCATTATTTTTAATTTGGCAGTCAGAAGACAATAGATTCTGACACTGATTTCCTGTGTGCTGCGGGAGTTCTCTCCTCAGCATTCCTGTGCACCATTTTACTTTTGTGTCCCGTCCGCTTCGCTTTTGCGCTGTAGCTCTCCGGTTCTAGCTACGCTTCCCACCACCCCCATTACTCTTTGACAAGCCCAGCTCTCACTGTGCTTCCCTTCCCTTCCCTTCCCTTCCCGTATGCGCGTGCAGGGAAAAGCCCGCGCGTCTGCCACTACAGGACACGCTCTGGGAGGCAGGAGAGATGACGACGCTCCCTGACAGAGGACACAGCTGAGGGGCGGTCCGCCGGGGCTGGGGAGATGGCAGCACCTTCCCTCAGCTGCCCCATCCGAGCACAGGTGCAGGTGAGCACTGAGGAGAGACAAGCAGGCAGGAGCCGCAGAGCGAGAGAGAAAATAAAATTCACGGGTGGGTGCTACTTGCGTCTCATTTTTAGCGCAAGGGATGAATTCTCAGCACATTCTTGGAGCTGCCCCTTTGGGACTCACGGAGAAGAGGGAGGTTGGCCACGCGGTGCAGCCCAGCTCTGCTTCCCCTAAATGGTTTTACTGTTCAGGTGTTGCCCTAATCTGGCCGGTACCCCTGCAAAGAGTTTGGGATTTCTGCTGCCTCTCCGGGCCAACCGCAGACCCTGACTTCATCGCAGCGAATGACCCTGCGCTCGTCAGAGCGGTTGCCGAGTCACATCCCGCTGCCTTCCCTGCAGAACCGGTGACCCTTTTTCAGCCCTTGCCCCCTCTTCTCTCCGCTCGTTGCCCATCCCTTTATCAGTGCCGGCACCGATCCTGCCTCCAGCTCGCCCTGTCTCCACCTGCGAGCGCCCAACAGGAGCTAAATGTCTCCTCAAGGACGCACGGAAGAGACGCGCAGGTAACCCAGCACAGACCCCCTGCAAACATCTTCTTTCCATTTGCTTTCCTCTCCTGACACGAAGAGATGACTTAGGAAAAAGCGTACTGCTCGCACTTCACCTGCACTGCTTCTACTTTCACTTTCGCTCTCCTTGGCAGTAATTAATAGCGGTGGCTGGGGGGGCTGGGGCATTCCCCCAAAGCGGCTGCAGTTACATCCGGGCGGTTGTGGCACTCCATTAGCTCTGTAGTTTTTAAATCTAAATCTTCTGGAATTGTTAGTTCTGCTCAGGAATCACCCGTACCTGCAAATTTTCTTAATAGCTACGCTTGACCCCAGCCACTGTTTAACAGCTCACCTTTATTTCTCTTCATTTAAGAACCTAAAGCTTCGTTTACTGCTTGGGTTGGAAGCAGGAGCTGTCGCTGCCTCTGAACTTTCTAACAGCCCTGTTACAATTTCAGTACTACCCGCTCCCAATTTAGCTTTCCGGGTCGATTTTCATTCTAGATTCGAAAATTTCCTTATTTTGTTTCTGATCAGGAGTCATTAATGCCTGCAGTTGATTTAGTAACGGCTGTATTTAGATTGAGCTATTAATGACTCGCAACTCTATTTATGGCATAAAAAAGGACTGCCTTTATTTTTTTTAATTACAGATTAGGAATAATGACTGCCTGGTTTGTTCAGTAATAGGTGTGATTAAATTTAGTCACGACTCCTCCCTAAATAATATGTATTTATTTGCACTCTAACAATTTAACCTTCCCTTTACCGGCCAGGGGCACCGACAAGTGCCCGTGCGTACCTCCGCTCCCCCTGCGCCGGCTCCCCAGGGAACAGCCTCTTACCCTGACCAGAGTCTGCAGCGGCCCGTTGTCATCCCAGCTCCTCGCCCTCGAGAAAGCGGCCGCCTGAAGCGGCGGCAGCTCCGCTGCTGCCCAGAGGGGACGGAAATGGCGCGGGGTAAAGCTCTCCGGGCCGCCTGCGTCCCGCGCGGAGGCGGTGACCTCAGCAGCCTGTACGCTGTTGGGGCCGAGCCAACAACCTGAGGAGGAGTCGCAGGGCGTAGCTGTTTCTGCAACAACCACGCTTTCCCGCCTGGCTGGACAAGAAAGCGGGGCCTGCGGGGGCCTGGAGAGGCAGCATCGCTGCAGGTTGTGCCACGGCTGTTGAGAGGCCAAGGCAACACCTGAAACAGTGAACGGCACAACTAGTGAAAACCCCCAAGGTTCCGGGTTCAGTAAAGACAGGAATTGCAGCAGCACAATAAAATGATCTCACGAGGGGAAAAAAAACAGCAAAGCAAAAACCAAACCCCAAACAGAACACCATACCACTAACCCATCTCACTGCCCCCTCAGCGCCCAAAACAGCATCCCGGGAGAAAAAAAGCAAAGCAGGCCACAAGGGACCTTTCTAGTACAGATGCCGCCAAAGAGTGCCAAGCTCTGGAATCCTTACCTCAGGCAACGCCTCCGCTTCTCTAAACGCCAGAGCACGCCTGCCCGGGGGGCTGAGACAGCCCCAAAGCTGCGACCGCCCGAGGGAACACGGGAGCACCGACGCCAGAGAAGCCCAGGGCCAGAGCCGGGGCTCTTCCACCCCCGGGCCCCGCCCCCGCCCTTCCCACAGCGCCCCGCGAAAGGGGCGGGCCGAGCCCCCCGGGGGGTGAAGGCCCCGGGAGCCGTACGAGAGCCGCCTGGAGTTCCCGGCACGGGAGGGAGGGGGGAGAGAAAACACCCAAACTGAGCACCCCGAGCGGAGCAAACACAGGCTCGGGCTGTTGCCGGGGGGCGGGGCCTGTCGCTAAGCTGGGTGGGGCCAGGGGGGTCAGACATCAGCCCGCCCGCCCACCCACCCATCGCCAGGGGCGGGGCCCGTTGCCAAAAGCATGGATAGGGGTATCAGCACCACCCTCACCGGGCTATCGCAAGGGGTCAGGACCTGTCGCTAAGGGCTGTGCCTGCACAGTTCTGCCCCCCACGGTGCCGTCACCAGGTACCGGGGGGGGGGTGTCACTAAGTGGTGTGGAGAGGTGAGCGCGGCAAAATGTCGCTACAGCCCGTGCACGGCTGCTGGCTGCAGTACCGCAGTTTGGTCGCACGGTGGCAGCAGCGAGCTAAAAGGGCGCCACTGCCCATGCGCGGCTGCCCACCTGCAGTACGAGGGTTTGGGCGTTCGGTGGAAGTGGGGGCAGAGAATAAAGAGCCACCGCGCATACGGAACTGCCTGGCTGCAGTACCGGCATCTGCTTGCACGGTGGCAGTAGTGGCCAGAGAAAAACCTCACCATCGGGAACGTGTCGCTCCTCGTCTGCAGTAGCCAGTTTTGCTCGATCGGTGACTGCCGCGAGCGGGTAAGGGGAGGGTGGGGGACTCCCCACCAGGGTAGCGCAGCTCCCGCCTGCGGTAGGGGGGTTTGGTCACTCGGTGGCAGCAGCGAGCAGTGACACATCGTCGCCACTGCGCATGCGTCTGTTCCGGGTGCAGTACCACGGTTCGGCCGCACGCTGTCAGCAGGGTCCACCATCGCCACTCCGCATGCGCGATTCCCGGCTGCCGTAGCACAGCACGGCGGCAGCGGCACGACGTCCGTGACTCTTCCCTGGGGCAAGACCCGCGCCGGCTCTGGGTCACGTTCGCCGGGATAACGGAACTGTTACTGCGTGCGCAGAGCTCATGCTTCTCTGCACCTTCCCCACTCCCGCAGCCCCAGCAGTGTCAGTCGTTGCCTCCGCACCACCCAGCACCAAAGTGCCTCGAGCATTTTAGTCCTTCCGACTCAACTGCTTTGAAAATTAGGTGGCCGTTACTGTCTTCCCTCCTGCCCCACTCACCCCCACCCCACGCCCTAGGGAGGAGAAGCAGCACAAACGACCTGGGGAGAAAGGTCCCCTTTCCCACCCCCCACCCCCCCGGAGTGAGCCCCATCAGTTGCTGTAGGCCTGCGGCATCAGGGCTGTGACAGGGAGAGCAGCAAGTCAACAGGTCCTAGAGGGTTAAAGAAGAAAATCAATCAGGGGAACACAGCTGCCCTTCCGAAGGCAGGCTGCCTGGGGTGAGGGGGGCAGCTGTGCGTCAGGGCACGGGGCAGCCAGGCAGACCAGGTGCCAGTGGCTGACCTGCAAAGGACTTGTGCGCTGCTGAGCCTTGGGCTTCGTTGGCTTGGCAGCGCCTCGCCTCGCCTCTGCACTGCCAGGACCCTGCTCTGCTCATCCTGCGTAAGCACAAGGCTTCAGCGAGCACAGAACAGGAGGCCAGGGGAAGCGGGGGGGGGGGATGTCACCGGGGAAAAAAGGGATCTGTGATGTACTGCGATGTACTGAAAGGGAAATGGGATGTACCGGTAGGAACTGAGATGTACTGGGTTGTACAGGGATGTACTGGGAGGGAACTGGGAGGGAATTGGGATCCACTGGATGTACTGGGATATACTGGGAGGGAACTGGGATGTACTGGGAAGGCACTGGACGTACTGGGGTAGAACTGGGATGTACTGGGATGTACTAGAATGTACTGGGAGGGAACAGGGATGTACTGGGAGGGAACAGGGATGTACTGGGATATACTGGGAGTGAACTGGGATGTACTGGGAGGCACTGGGAGGGAACTGGGATGTACTGGGATATACTGGGAGGGAACTGGGATGTACTGGGAGGGCACTGGGAGGGAACTGGGATGTACCGCTGTGTACTGGGACAGAACTGGGATGTACTGGGAGGCACTGGGATGTACTGGGAGGCACTGGGAGGGAACTGGGATGTACCGGGAGGCACTGGCATGTACTGGGATGTACTGGGATGGAACTGGGAGAGAACTGGGATGTACTGGGAGGCACTGGCATGTACTGGGATGTACTGGGATGGAACTGGGATGTACTGGGATGTACAGACTACAAAATCCACACAACACCACAGACACAGGCTGGAACTACCCTGCCTGGCAGATGCCCGCGTTTTGCGGAAAGGACATCACACCCTCTCTCTGCCCAAGAGTGATCGATCTCTGATCGGTACTCTCCGCTGATCTTAAAACCCCTGCCTGCCCCACCTCCGCTTCCCCCAACCAACCGGCCACCCTCACAAAGACAGCATCAGTCCCTCAACTTCCCTTTCAAAATGCTGGGGTTCAAAAGCCATCCTTTAAAAAGGCCACACAGGCCATGTAGGATGGTGCTGCAGTCACACAGATCCTCTTCATCGTCTCCAAACATGGAGTGCCATCAGTCAGCGTCACACCACTCAACGCTGACCTCTTCCGCAATGGTACCCTCCTCGGAAGCACTGTGAAGTTCCACTTGCTCCCACTCTAATAAGGCTGGATGTTGTGGCCACCATCACCCATGGCACCTAGAAAATCAGAGAGACAAACCAACCATTGTGCCTGGAAGCGATCGCCTGCTCGCAGACAATTCCACACCTCAAAAATAACGGCTGCTATGGTTTGCTGTTCATCGCGCACCTTGCCCGAGGAGCTCAGGGCAGACATCGTGTTTTGCACATAGTTTTGTGAGTCACTTCACACCTTTAAAACAAAGCATTAGCTAGTCGTAGGTGCTCACAGTGACACGATCTTTCCATAGACATGTGCCAACCTCTGTTCACCTCCTCCCTTCCACGTCTGGCTCCCTGCTGCACATCTGCGGCAACAAGAAAACAAAGGCAACAGCATGCTGACTAACACCCTAACGAACAATGAACCTTCCCCATTTGACTTCCCTACTCCACTAACCCGGCAAATCCATGCTTTGCACTCCGATCTGACATGCTGAGTCAGCAACGTCAGTGAGTTCAAAAAAAAGCCACACAGTAATACCTGTAAGAAGCATACACCCTTCCCTATTCTTCTGCCTACCCCAATAGCCATATCCCACACTCATCCTTTCCCCCAGCACTTTCATACAGCTCCCCTCATCTCCTGGGCCATGCCTCCGGGGTCAGCGGCCACACCAGGCACCTGCTCGTATAGTCCATCCTTATCTGATTACTCAGGAACCGTAACCTTCGATCCCAGGCCCACGTCAAGACATATAGGGAAAGGCACACAGATGTTGCATGCTGCTTTCCAAAAGCAAGAGGCCACCATGCAAAACAGACTAACAAATCCGTTTGACTGACTTGGCAACACAGAGACCCCAAAAGCACTCAACCCAAATGACCAACAGGTTCTAATCCCTGTCCAGTAGTGTCCAGGATATCTCTCTCAGCTTCCCATGTAATAGACAGCACCCCTGTCTGGGACCCTGTTTTGCATGTCCCAGCCCCTCCCTGCCTCCACAATGAAAACTGAACACAACAAATAAGGACTCCACTTCATATCCTCTCCTCCAAATGACGCTTCCTCCCTCTGCTGATGGTCGACACAGATATCCTCATGCCATTCCTTGAATGCAGGCTGGCCCTTGGGTGCCTGTATTGCCAAAGGAAGAGGCGATTATTATGTTCTTACAGTGTGCTCCATCATCCTCTCATTCATCAAGCAATCGAAAGGAAGCTGCCTTCCCCATCGCTACATAACAGAAGTTTGTGCAGAAGATGGCCAAGCCCATCTCCATAAATGGAAAACTCTGCTATGACCCTGCTTTGCCTTTCGGTGACAGCACCTGCCATCAGGGTGCCCCAAACCTCTTTGTGAGTCGCTAGGAAAACCAGATACAACTAGTTCAAAACATCTGGCAAGTAAGATGCGACCTACAAACACCTATAGCCCACCTTATCCCCAAAGCCAGACAGATAGCTGGCTTCTTCCCACACAAAACTCACGTCTTTGACAAATACACCGAACAGGATAACATCTATACTGAACAGCACCAAATCCTTACCCTCTGATACACTTTGAAAGGGGTTTGTGCACCCACAAAATATATACTTACACTATCGACCCATGTAGCACACTTCCTCAGCATCAGCCCCATCAAGAGAGGAGGAAGCCCAACACTACCTACCTGGATGCCCCAGCACTCCATTCCCAGCTCTGCCCCCCTGTCATGAGAAAACACTGGTGAGGATATCTGGAAAAAAAAAGAGGAAAGAGCCACAGGGACCTGGATGTCAAAAGAAAACCTGACTTTACCTTCAGGAATAAACAAAAGAAATCCTGCTAAAAAATTCTAACTAAAACCCAGAAAATATCAAAGCACAGAAAGCTCAAAAGGACAGGACACTATACCATGCAGCAACTGAGACTGCCCACCACAAAATCAGCTCCAGACCCTTAAGCCCAATTCCCTACAAAGCCCCTTAGAGAATTACAGAGGCAGTTGGCCGATGGAAAAACCACGACAGTGTGTCACAGTGACTCAGTGATCTAAATTGGACACCTTATGACTACAGAAACTGGTGCTAAAGCACAAGAGATAAACAAGAACAAAAGAACATAACTGCTGTCACTGATACTGGAGCAAACCTCATTGGTCACTCAAGAAAAAAAGGCAAAAAGGGAACCACAGAAAAAGCTTGCATGCCTGGGACTGCAATAAAAGACAGACCCCCGGCTGGAGATCATTACAAGCACAACGAACACACATCCTCTTCTCCAACAAGTTCCAGGGAAGACAGCAACACAAGCCCATGCTGGAAACAAGTGAGTAGTCAATGCTTCTAGGTAACAATGACTGTGGCATCCTGATGGACTGTGAAGGGATGGATGCAAAAATTAAGTCAAGGAATGCAGTATACAAAAGGCACAGAGGAGCGGAGACCTCAGAGTTCTGGAGCGTACATTTTAATGTACCTTAACATACCTCATGTGTCCTGAGATGAGTCTGACGTTCATCCCCATGTGTTGCAATGCGCAGGCCTGGACAGTTTATGCCGCATCTCTCATTACTTTCTCGCAACCTCACATCAGCTGCCAAGAGACCAAAACAGAACAGACCCCATCAACACCCAAATCCAATGGCAAAACCCATCTGAGAAAGGCTGATGAACCCACCTCCCTTTCCCAACCATCCTCCAGGCCTAAAATTTTAGAACCCCCCTCCTCTTCTCCTGAACGGTCAGGGAAGGAACCCCACCCCTTTCCCACAGCTCCTGCCCTGTTTTGCAGTCCTAAAGCCCCTGGGTCTGATGCTACTCTTCCAAGGTCTGCTCTATGTTCTGTGAGCACCTCCTATCTTCCATCTTCTCACAGACTCTGGGCTCTGCTACAGGCCCACAAAATAAGGGAAGTCCTGATGCTTGTAAACTACAAGGGGCCTGCTGCAGCTACAAAGGTTCTAGGGACAACAACATACTCTGTGGGTGATAAAGAAAAGCCATGAACTGCTCCATACCCCAAGAGACACTATGCCTTATGTCCCTGCTGCTTTCTTGAAAAATGTTAAAACCCCATATACAAATGCATACAACATACTCACCCTAACCACCTACCACAGCATCTCACTATCACATCATGTCACCAGGGGCCTGTTGCTGGGGGTGGGGGATGCTGCCAGCATGTTTGCTGTGGGAGCAATCCCTGGACGTCTTCAATTTTGGAGCCTGGCTCTGGCAAAAGTGAGAGAGAGAGTGGGAGAGAGTGTTGGGACCGCTGGGAGGCTAGGCAAGCCCAAAGTCCCAGTGTTAGTGTGGCTGTGAAAGGGCTGCGAAGTGACAGTGGTGACCAGCAATAGCTTTTAGTCCTGGCACCTTTCATGTGGGAGCAATCCCTGATTGTTCTCAAAGAGCTGGGCTCTCATGAGAGTGAGATTGCAGTTATGTTGACTTGTTGTTGTGGAGAAGACATTTCCACCGTAATCTTTTAATTTGTTTTAAATTTTAGTTATTTTTGCAGATATTTTTGGGCCATTTTCTGTAGTTTAGGAGGAGCGCTGTTACCTACAGCGCGACCTCCGGAGGACTGATAGGAAGGACCAAGGTCCCAAGCAGACAACATCCCTCCAGAGCGCAACTTCCGGAGGGCTGACGGGCACTCCCAGAGCCCTGGAGGACCGCCGGCCCGTAGAATGCGACCTCCGGAGGATTGACGGGCACATCCGGTTCCCGGGAGGACTGCCGGCCCGTAGAGTGCGACTTCCGGAGGATAGACGGGCACATCCGGTTCCCGGGAGGACTGCCGGCCCGTAGAGTGCGACTTCCGGAGGATAGACGGGCACATCCGGTTCCCGGGAGGACTGCCGGCCCGTAGAGTGCGACTTCCGGAGGACTGACGGGCGCTTCCGGGAGGCGACCCTGCCCTGGAGCACTGGTGGGAGGCCCCGGTGCCGTGCGCCTGCCCTCGCTCCGGGCTGTGCCGGTCCCGGCGGCCGTGAAGCCGCCACGGAGCCGCTGGACTTGGCGCG
Organism: Phalacrocorax aristotelis; assembly: GCF_949628215.1. NCBI lineage: Eukaryota > Metazoa > Chordata > Aves > Suliformes > Phalacrocoracidae > Phalacrocorax > Phalacrocorax aristotelis. The sequence continues at coordinate 3,355,896 of NC_134301.1, read as the reverse complement.
GAGCCTGCCGGAGTCCCGGGGTGCTGGTTAGTGGTGGGAGCCCCACCAGTTTGCTGTGTCCCCACACACGCAACATTATTTATGAGGTGTGAGACTTCCTGTTTTGCATAATTGCCTTATTTGCATATTTAGGCAACAATCGACATTTAATCGGTATTGCTAGTTACAGGTTTCAAGGCTCGAGTTTAGTGATCAGCCGGCTCAGCAGTTATTCCAAGTCAGAACAGCAGTTGGGAATGCATGGCAGTCTAGTAAGATAATAGTATAAAAATAACAAGTGTCTGCGCTTGTGCGGCGCTATTAAATGGAATACTCCTTGGGTGCAGTTAATTAATTCCTTTTACTTTACCTATTTTTTTTAATTGGATAATAATATATTATTGAAGTGGCCTAAATTTAATATTACAAAATGCAGCAAAGGAACTGCCGGCACCCAAAGAGCGGTGCCGTTTGCTGGTGCTGCAGGAAAAATGGCCAGAGCACAACACCCAGACTCATCCAAAAGGGAAGATTCATTACTATTCTGAATCACAATTTCAGATTATGAATTAGAAACCTAATGAGGAGTACTTTAATGACCACAATTACAATTAAAGATTATTATAATAAACTGCTCCCACTTGGTATTCTATCTCTGCTTCATAACTGGACATTTTTATCATTATAAGATTGCTTGGGCATCGTTAGTGCATAAATTTAACAATGTTATTAAATAAATAATAGGCATTAATGATGCCCGATTACTGTTCTAAATGTTTTTAAAATTAACTTTTTGTTAATCACATTTAATTTGCATTAATTATATTTTAGCTTTACTTAGAAGTACCCATCCAAAAAAAGGCTATGTTTAAATTTAGGCAATCATCACTCACTGTTAGTTTTCTAATTTTACTTTTATTTTAAATCTAAATCTTTTAACGTTATGTTAGTTCTGGTTGGGAATCATTACTGCCTGGGATTTTTTTTTATTATCTACAGGCATTATTTAATGATTCATTTTTATTTCTCTTTATTTAAAAGCCTAATGCTTTGATTACTATTTTGCTTCTAAGCAGGAGTCGTTTATTGCCTCTGAACTTACTGAAAGCTATGTTATAGTCTAAGCATTAAAAATACCCAATTTGTTTCCAATTCTCTTTGTTTTAAAAGCTAAAACTCTACTAGTTTGTATCTGATTTGGGGTCATTAATGTCTGCAATTTATTTAATAATGGTTATGTTTAAATTTAGCTAATAGTGACTCCCAATTTATCACTTCAAAAAGGATTTCTAAATTATTAAATTTTTTAATTACAGTACAGATTGGGAATAATTACTGCCTGGTTTGTTAAGTAATAGCTGCAATTAATTTTAGTCATTACTCACTCCTGAATAATATTCCTTTTATTTATTTACACTCTGACATTTTAATTGGTACTTTACTACTAAGTGTTTTAATTAGCACACGTGATTATTTTATTATTATTATTAGCTAGAGTTGTTTCTCTACAGGTATTCCTTCCAAATAGTGCTCTAGTATTTATGTTCTGCTATTTGTGATTTTCTTATATAAATTCATGGAATCATAGGATGTCCTGAGTTGGAAGGGACGCACAAGGATCATCAAGCCCAGCTCCCTTCCCTGCACAGGACAACCGAAAAATCACACCGTGTCTCTGAGGGCCTTGTCCAAGTGCTTCTGGAACATTGCTAGGCTGGTGCCGTGATGCCTCCCTGGGGAGCCTGTGCCAGGGCTCCACCACCCTCTGGGGGAAGAGCCTTTCCCTAATGCCCAGCCTAACCCTCCCCTGGCACATCTCCCTGCCATCCCCTCGGGTCCCATCGTTGGTCACCAGGGAGAACAGATCAGCGTCTGCCCCTCCTCCTCCCCTTGTGAGGAAGCTGTAAGACCGCAATGAGGTCTCCCCTTAGTCTCTTAAATTGGGAGTAATTACTGTCTGCAAAGTTTCAAGTAATAGCTAGGGTAGAGTATAGGCATTTTTTACTCCCAAAGACTACTGTAGTTAGTGTGTTTAAGCTTTTTTCCTAAATATTTTAAAGTAAATAAGTATTAAAAATTCAAAAAGTAGAAACCAAGGACTTGGGAATTCCCAGGAAAAAGAACCAGAGTGCCTCAACGTGACCAGAGATTGGACAAGTGCTACGGTCCAGCTTGGACACTTGATGATTTTGCACCTCAGCTCCCAAGCTTGAAGCTCCACAGAGAGTGACCCCTCCAAGCAAGTGATTTGGCCTTTAGCCATCACCTGCTCTCCTCCAGCTCTGCCATCCATTTTTTTCTGGGAACCCTGGATTCCTGGGGGAACGAACACACGTGCAACAGACACAGCACAACATCAAACCGCTGGCGGCATGGCTGTGCCACCACCACCAGCCACACCCGACTATGCCAACGGGAGCCTCCAGCCGACACAGTGCTGCTGACCCGAGTACCATCAGCCACTGGCTCCACCAACAGCGTGTCCATCGAAACTCACAATGCTGCCAAGACTGCAGCAATGCTACAGAAACAAACGTGAGCTGCGGTGAGGACAGACATGTTACAGCAGCTACAATACGTAATGTGGAAATGCCGTGCCAGCTCACCTTTATTTCAAAGGAAGAGCACATGTGCACACACACAGCACAAAGAACTTTATTCTACATGAGATACACAGCTGTCCTTAGCATTTTCACAACTGCGTCTTCAGAGCAACATCATTTCTGTGATTTGGATTCCCGGTGGAAAACAAGGGAGCTCTGCACGTTGCAGTGGGTCCTCACCCTCCAAACCTGCACACAAGAATAACGCTTCACCCATCAGGTGACACCAGAAACTGGAAAGGTCCCACACTCGCACAAGCCAGTTACGCTCACCTGCTTCACAGCCCAATCCTCCTCTACACTGACCATCTACTTCAGCTCCATGGGCCCTTCGACAGCCAGATTCACAGTCAACTCCCCCTGGAGAGACTCTATATGGCAGAGCAGGGGGGAGGGAAAAAACTCACCTGAAGGAAAAAAAAGGAAAAAAAAAATTCCCGGCTGGGTTTTTTGGGGGATGATTTTTGGTGGGGGGGTAAGGGGGTGTGTGTCTTTTTAATTAAGGAATATGCTATTCCAACTCTTAAGTCCAACCTACAAGGAAAAACAAACCATGTGTACAAGGCTAGACCCATTAAAACCCACAACTCATTCAGCAGGTGCTGACACTGCATCCATTCAGCCGCCTGCCCAACCTGACAAGTGGTTACCACCACACATACAATGCTAGACACATTCACATACATGGCTGAACTTGTACCAGCAGTACGTCCTGGATAGGACTGAATGACAAAGCGGAATTAAATCCTGTGAGAATCCTTCTCTAAGATATCCCCAGTTGTAAAGTGACTCCTGTAGATTACCAGCAACGGTTCTGTCACCAAGACTCCTAGTTTTCTCCATCTAACTCCCTTAACAGAAATAAACAAGTCCCAAAGGATGGAAAAAACCAGGATAGGGTTGACATGAAACAAAACAAACAAACAAAAAAGAATTAGACACTATACCAAGGACTGTAAGTGACACTTAAATGGCTCAAACAAACATAAATTGCAAAGCACCTCAGAAGCGTTGAGAAAGACATGGGAGTCCACACAGAGCAACACTAAACTGCTCCTGAGAGGACTACGCAGCTAAGAGAAGGCCCGTCGAAGACCGGTGGTTCTGATAAGGCGGCTTGACACACACACTGACTCTGTGCCTGGAAGGGAAATGGAGGGGGCTCAAGGGGACAGAAGGCACGGAAAGGGTATGGAGGGAATCAGACAGTTTATCACTGTGCCTACAATGCAAAGAGAAGGATTGTGGCCGGACATGCTGTCCCACAGAGAGTCCTGCAGGGACTAGAGGGCACACAAAGGGCTCTGTATCATGAAAAAGGCAAATAGAGGTCTCTGGGATGCAAGCTACACAAATAGGCAGGTTCCCAGGCAACAAAAGGGGACCGGGGCTGGGTGGGCCAATTCTGGCAGTACAAGGAGGGTAAACGTGGGGTTCTTGTGTCCTCCAAAAGGCAAGCCCAGCTGTCCTGAGAGGAGCAGATTGAAATCAGAGGAGTTCTGAGGGGATCAGGACAAACAAAGGGGTCTTGAGAGGGTACGAGAGGGAAAAACAAAGCTTCTGGGATGAACCAAAAGCAAATGGAGAAGTTTTGAGGGGACCAGAGATAAAAAAGAGGAGATCGAATGGGGCAAAAGGAAAAACAAGCATCTTGATGCTACTGAAGAGCCTGCAGGGACCAAAAGGCAGGCAGGGTAATTGTGTAAATTAGAAGGAAACAAGCTTCTGAGGGAACAAGGCAGCACATAAAAAGCTTGTGAGAGATGCAAACACAAATGGATGGGTCCTGAGAGGAGCAAATTGAAAGTTTCATACCTCTGAGGAGTCCTTTTGTTCTGCAGATTGCTGGTCCACGGGCTTGGCACGCAACTTGGGGATCCCTGCCCAGGCAGTCCTGACCTGCAACACCACATGCACACAACTGTTCTCAGGAAGTCATGCAGTTTCATAAATGGCAAGTATTTCTGCAGAACAGCTTTGACATAGTTGTTTTCCCTCCAGAGGACAGGGAGAAATTGCTCCTGCCCATAGTATTGCCTCTGATAATGCACCTCCCTCCCTACCATCTTGCCCTGCTCCTGCCGCTCCTCTCCAGTCACTGCCCACCTCAGGCACCCAGGGCAGCTGGTTCTCACCTGCATGATTCTTCATGTCCTGCCTCCAGCCCATCCTCTCTGCCCCATATCCAGCAGCCCAGGCACCCTGGGCGAGAGCTCACCCAGGAGGATCTGGCTGCCAGATCGGGCAGAGCAGAGGGCAGGGAGAAGGGTGTCCCTCCACACTGAGTGCCTGGGCACAGTGCAACACAGCAGCACTGCAGCGACATGGGCAGCAGAAGTCTCTGGAGCACAACTGGACCTTCGGATGGCTTCTGGAGCAAAGGAGAGTGGTAATGGTGGGGCTCAAGGCCTGACAGAGGAGCCCAGAGAGAGAGGGCAAAAGGCATGCTTCAGGACATGAGGAAGCCCTCAGGAGGGTTACTGGAGGAAACAAGAGGCTCGAAGTGTGCTACAGGGACAAGAATGGGCCAGAGAGACCAAAGAAGGCTCAGGGACACGGTGAGGAACTTAGGAGGGGATCTGAACAGAGTACATGTCTTCAGGGGGCCAGGGACAGAACACAGACAACTTCAGTGGCGCTTCCTGCTCCGCGTCACAGAGGCAGCCTCAGGAGGGGTCCCAAGGAGACTAAAGAGGTCCAAGCAGGGGCGGGGGGAGAAGAAAGCTCTAGGGCAGAATGAGGGCTGCAGGATGGGTTGGGAGAATGCTAGAGGGGTCCTAAAAGGACTACACAGGCAGGAAAAGGCTCTCAGGGAGCAACAGGCTCTCAGGAGAACTGCCATGTACAGTGCAGGAGGCGCTGGAGGAGCTCAAAGACCAAAAGAGAGGTGGTCCAAGATGGGGTAGAAAGCCCAGTCTTTCACATGAGTTTTGGGGCCCTTCAGCAGTCACAGGGTTGTCCACATTTCCCTGAGACCATCCCCGTGTGCTGTACTGACAGGGCAGTTCTGCACTGTCCCCTCCTGGTACCACCTGTCAAAGCAGACTGAAACATAAGTTTACGTTGAGCTTTTGCTGTTTGTTGAGAAGCTAAAACCGTGAAGAAACACTGAAGATAAATCCCACCTTATCTTTAGGTTTACATGTTTTTATACATTCAGACAAACCATACATTCTCCAGATAAAGGAAAACTTGCTTTGGGACTAGCACCTTGGTATGTTGGAAACTAAGGATATGGTTTAGGGATAGAAGGGTAGAAAGAAAAAGATGAATGAGGAGCAGGATGGGGGGGGAGAGAAAAAGGGAGAAGAGGAAGGAGGGAAGAAAGACTGGGACAGGAAGCAGAACATACAGACAGAGAGAAAAAGGACAAGGAAAAAGCCAGAGAGAAAAAAAGAAAGGGGTGCAGATCAGGACAAAGATGGCAAAGAAAAAAGTGATGGGCTGCAGGATGGAGATGGAGAAAGCGAAAAACATTGGAGGAGCAGGACAGAGGATACAAGAGACAGCTGGCTGGATCGGGGGGATACAGCAAGAAAATGAGACGGGCAGCAGGACAGAGATACAGACGAAAAAGATGGGGACAAGAAGCAGGACAGAGGGACAAAGAAGAAAAAAGGTAGAGGGAGATGGAGAAAGAAGCATTAGGGACAGAGGGACTGTTGTAGTTTAACGCCAGTAGGCAGCTCAGTGCCACCCAACCACTCGCTCACTCCCTGCCCTGTGGGAAGGGCAAAAGTTAGAAAACTTGTGGGTTGAGATAAAAACAGTTTAATAGGTAAAGCAAAAACCACACGTGCAAGCAAAGCAAAATAAGGAATTCATTCACTGCTTCCCATCAGCAGGAAGGTATTTAACCATCTCCAGGAAAGCAGGGCTCCATCATGCATAACAGTGACTTGTGAAAAGAAATGCCATCACTCCAAATATCCCCTCCTTCCCCCACCTTTTACTGCTGAGCCCGATGTCTTATGGTCTGGGATATCCCTTGGGTCAGTTGGGGTCAGCTATCCCGGGTGTGCCCCCTCCAAACTCCTTGCCCACCCACAGCTTGCTCACTGGTGGGGTGGGATGAGGAACAGAGAAGACCTTGATGCTGTGTGAATGCTGCTCAGCAACAGCTAACACAGCCCTGTGTTAGCAATACCGTTTTTACCACAAAGCCAAAACACAGCCCCATACCAGTCACTATGAAGAAATTAACTGCAGCCCAGACAAAACCAGTACAGGGAAAGACAAAGAGAGTGATAGGACCAGGACATAAAGGAAGAAGAAAAAAAATCAGCAGTGGGCAGCAGGACAGAAGGAGAGAGGGAAGAAGGACAGGAAGACAGTCAGAGAGGTACAGAAAACGGGTGAGGGACAGGGAGGCAGAAGATGGGATTCAGAGAACAAGAGGGACAGGAAGCAGGACACTGGAACAGAGAGAACAAGACTAATGGAGAGATGAGGCAAAAGAGAGACAGGGAGAGAGAGCAGGATGAAGATGGAGCAACAAATAATAGGGCGACAGGGATAGAGAGAGGAACAAAAAAAATAGACAGAAAAGCAGAGTGAGCAAGAGATGAAAAAAGGGGAAGGGACCAGGACAGAGCCACCTTGGGCTGGGGACAGATCCTTGGGGGTGGAGGCAGCTCCGGACGCCTGGGTCCCTGACCCACCCTGGAGACACATGCATGCATGGACGGGGGACAGGTAATAGCTATGTTAATGAGTTAAAACTACAAGAAGCTGCAAATGGGCACAACATGATGCAAAAAGGGCGGGGCGGGTGGGGGGGAAGGCTGGGGGAGGGGCAGGGTCCTGGGAGTCCCAGGGCTGGGGAAAGCTAGCAAAGAACTGGAAATAAATAGGAAACAAAATCCCTGAAAAGCAAGAACATATCCTGATGGAGAAGAGAAAATATATAATAATAGTAATACTAACAACAATAATAGATGATGAGGACAATGATGATGGGACTGCTTGTGGGGGGGACTCAGCCTGTTGCGGGGGGAGGGGGCAGGGGTGTTGGGGGTTATGGGGCTTTTCTGGCTAGGATGCTAGAACCAGCCAAGCAAAAGCACTCACTCCAGCAAGCTGAGGCAGTTGGGACAAAAATGTCCATTTCAGGGTATTTGAAGAAGGGTGGGGACAGGGGAGCGTGAACAATACCTGCTCCCTGGTTTGGGGATGCTGGGGGCTCATGGGCAGCAGGACCTCCTGGCAATCTCAACCTGACTCAGGCCACTTTAGTGCTATCAACCTCACCCCACCCCAAAAAAACATGCTGTGACCCCACTTGGGGAATCACAACCTCTGGCCCTACCTCCAAACAACCGCTTGGGCACATTACAGGTTCACACACACTTGCGCACACACACCCCCACAACTTCCCTTCAAAGGGGTGGTTAGGGGAACTTCAGAGGAATTTTTTTTTGTTTTTCTTTTTTCTTCTTTTCTTACAAAAATACATGGGTTTGTGTCTCTTGCACTGGGCAATTTGCCACTCACTGCGTTGGCCTCTTTCCTCACTACCATTAGCACTACCATTATTATTACTCATTGTTATTTCTCCCCAAAAAGCTCCCCCTTTCCAAAGAAAAGAAACAAATGAAAAAAAAAAAAAAAAGAGGAGAGAGCACAGACACACACCCCTGCCCTGGACTCCTGGGCCAGAGGGGAGAGGGGCACAGTCCCCACTCGGCACCAGCCTTGTGACAAAGTGAGCCACATCGGGCCCAGGCTGTTGGCAAACTTGACAGTGATGGGCTCAGCAGCACCCAGCGGCTTCTGCCCAGGCAGCCCCAGGCAGCCTTCTCTGCCTCCACGCACTTGTCAATGCAGGTGAAGCCCACCCCCCCCCGGCATGAGACACCTGTGCGCAGGGAGTCTTCGGGGGCAGAGCTTTAAGACTCTGCTGCATGCCCATGGGACCCACACATCTGGGAAATCCCCCACCTACAGACCCTCCTGTGGGACCCAGGTATCCGAGGAATCCCCTCCAAGACATCCCACTGCCCACCCACAGGATCCAGGAAATGTTCTCCCATTCCCTAGACCTTACTGGGGACCCAGGCATCTGGGCAGCCCCCCTCCCCTGGGGGGACCCAGGTGTCCAGGTGCATCTGTGACCTGGTCGACGATGATGTGGGAGGTGACGATGTGGCTGTACTGGGAGAAGAGTTGCTCCGCCTCCTGCCCTGTGTCCTTGGGGAAGCTGCTCGTGTAGAGGTTGGCATTGCAGATGGAGACCAAGCTAGGCCAGGCACAGGACACCTGGGGGTGGGGGGACAGTATGCCCCAAGGACCCATGCATCTGGGCACCAGAACCACCTCCCACCCATGGGCCCCACCCTCAGGGACCCAGGCGTCTGCTCCCCTCCCCTGCAATGGACACCCTGGTGTCCACCTACCTGCAAAGGACCGCAGCATCCACACACACACACACTCCCTGAACGGCCCCCTGGTGTCCATCCCCACTGAGATGTATCTGACCCACCCCCAAGGGACTCCCTGGTGTCCAACACCTTGGTGACCTTGGTCTGCAGCTGAGGCCTTTGAGGGTGCTGATGGCCTTGTTGCTGTCACCCATCTTAGCACAGTTGACAAAACCATAGCCCAGGGGCTGGGCCTGGGCCTGTAAGTCTGCTTACACCTGCCTCCCTGTAGCTGCACCATGGCTGCATCTGCAATAGCCAGCCACACACTTAGGGGAGAAACCGCAGACCAGAAGTTGAGGCAAAAAGCCAGGGAAGATCAGATAGGTCCTCCAGGCAGACCCTGCCCGGTACCATTGCTGTGCAGTGCCATCTCCCCTTTCCCTGCTACCTTCGGGTGGCGTCATTAGCAGGCATGAGAATCGCAGGTGCCCCAGGCAACTTGAAGGAGCTCTCTTGCCCTGGCACTTATCCAGGAGAAACTTGTCCCAGGCTGCCAGCCAAACCGCTGTGCCACCATCAGTCACTAGCAATGCCTGTGAGGAAAGGACCGGGCATCTACCTCTTTATTGGCCATTAACCAACAGCCCACCAGTACCACAAAACACATGGTCTCTCTCTCTTTGGGTTCACCCAAATGGCCGTGTTGATGACTTCCCTGACAGCCACCCTATCCTGCAACTTCTTTTGCTTCTAGCCCTGCTCCTTGCCTTCACTCTGTGCCCTCTCATTATCGCCTCCTTCCTCCATACACTCTTCACGACCATTATTTGCTTCCACAGCTGGAAACCTACAGGCAAGACAACCCCAGACCAGGAAGAAATAAAACAACAAAAATCACAAAGCAGCCTAACTACATCCCTGAACATCCCTGAACCGTCTGTGCTAGATGCAGGAATAAGCCATCAGAGGAATACAATAAGCACAGAAGAGAATGCCAGCCAGAAAAACCATACAACACACAACAGCGTAGCACAGGTATCCTGCTGGAAATGAAGGGCCAGAGAATGCTGCTCATTAGAAAATCGTTAGCAGCACTGACACAGCAAGATGGCTAACCCAAAAGACCTCAACTGTGAAGGTCATGATGCAGATGGCACAACACGAGGACAGACTAGGCAAGATGGATCAGCAGCTACTTCCCACTGGAGGAAGGCCAGCAGAGCTGAAAGGGTGGTCATCGCGATGGCCAGACTGAAAGACTTTGGCCAAGACAACCACAGTAGAGACATCACTACAGGCAGGTGGAAAAGGACCTGAGGCTGATGCGTTAGAGAATAGAGCCAGCAAAACAAAGATGACTAGGTCTAAGAAAGGTGGACAGAAGGGCCTACAAACCTGGAATGCCACGATGTAGCACTCCCCACAACAGAAGACACACCTGATCTGTGCAAGGTCTGGCTTGCTTTGAAAAGTGCACTGAGGGAACTGAGGCACATGGAAAGGCACGCTGAAGGCCACAGAAAGCATGGGTCCCCCCATGCAAAGGAGAGATAGCAAACCTGAGACAACCAGTTCTAAGACGGCTGGCAAGGAAAACCTATGATACAAGAACACCACAATGCAACACTCAGTGCTTCAGCATGGAGAGCAAGATGAGACATCTGATCTGTGCAGAAGGGATTGGTGAGTTCAGGTGGTGCTCGCAAAGTGACAGGTGTGGTGGCACAGTGATACACGTGTTGTGCATTTCAAACAGTAGGAATAATGCAAGTAAGAGTTTGGAAGTCAGAATGCCCATAGGCAAGACTGATGAAGCCTGACAGGTCCCACAGGTACCACGTACCTGATGGGTACACAGCAAAGAAAGGCCAGAGCCCTCCCTTCAGGCCTACCCTCCCCACCTACCTCCAAATTCCTCACTTCTGTAAGGCTCCCACCTCACATCCTCAGTATAGCTCTACAGGTATTCTGTCCCTAGAAGGCACTTCTAACGGATGTCTCCTTTCACCCACCCACCATTTGCTCTGCCTCCATGGCGGCTTCTCCAAAGCCTCCCTGACCACAGCCTTGCTGTGTGCAAACTGCCGGTGTCCCCCACTGCACACCCACAGCCCTGGTGCCCATGCCACCAAGCGCGAGACCTGTGCAGCCCCACTGAGCTGCTCACTCAGTCCTCAGCACAAGACATGGGCATCATTACTGACAGGAGACCCAGCAACAAGGCTGCGTCAGCTCTGCCCTGAGCATCGTAACAGCAGGAAGGAAGAACCTAGGAAGAGATCTGACTGGGAACACAGCACGCTCCCTCCATCCCACATGCCTTTTCCTGGACGCCTCCATCGACACATGTCAGACCACGACCACAAACACAGCTTTTCTTATGAATTTTGCTTCTCTTTTGTTACATTCTTTTTGTGATTACGGTTCCGGCTCAGCAAATCCTGTATTTTGTCCCTTCCCAAGAACAGTAAGCTTACAGCGACCCATGTAGATTCTCTCATCCCCTTCCCGAGAAGGAAAGGAAAAAGGTCATTCATCGCTGCTAATAAATGAGACCTGCCTCCCTTTTCAAAGTTACAGACCTCCGTTTGCTCCCAGCAGACCCCCAAATTCGGGCACGACGGCACCACCCTTCCCTCGGGCTGCGCCCCCGCCCCGGCGCAGCTAAGCCACGTTGCCTCTTCCACCACGTCCCACCCGGCCGGCGCCCAGCACGTCGTGCCGCGGGGAGCGCGGCGGCGGGGAGCGCGGCGGGGGGCGGCGGCGGGGGGGAGCGGGGCGGGGGGCGCCGCGGGGAGCGCGGCGGCGGGGAGCGGGGCGGGGGGCGCCGCGGGGAGCGCGGCGGCGGGGAGCGCGGCGGGGGGCGGCGGCGGCGGGGAGCGGGGCGGGGGGCGCCGCAGGGAGCGCGGCGGCGGGGAGCGGGGCGGGGGGCGCCGCGGGGAGCGCGGCGGCGGCGAGCGGGGCGGGGGACGGCAGCTGCGAGCCGCAGAGCCGCTCGGGGCGGCGGCGGCAGGGGGCGGAGGGGCGGGGCGAGGGGCAGGGCGAGGGGCGGGGCGGGTGCGGAGGGGCGCGGCTTGCGCCGCCGGCCTGCCACGGGCTGGCGCCGAGCCGTCGCTATGGAAACGCCGGTTCCCGGCGCGGGCCCGCGAAGGGGGCGGAAGGGACTCCCCCGACCACCCGGCAAACAGACCCACAGCCCACGCGGGAGGAGCGGGAGCAGGACCTGGACATCCCGAACGCTCCCCGCGGGTCTGCGGTGCGGCCCGGCAGGGCACGACGGGCCGCGGGGCCCTGAGGAAGCCCCCACAGGCGGAAGGGCCCGGAGTCACCAGTCCCTGGGGACCTGCCCCAGCCAGAGAGACACCTGCAGTACCTGGAAAGTCCCGGAAAGCCTAAGAGACTCTGGCAGGACACCTTCAGGCCCTGAAAGAACCCCAGTCGGTCTGAGAACAGGCCCAGGGACCAGGAAAAATGCTCTTAGGCGTGACTTGGAGGTTCTGGAAAAGCCCAGTGAAACTACAGGAGCCTTGGAATAACTGTGAACACCCCAGCATACCTGGAGCAGCTCAAGCAGCATGAAGACATCTACTCAGAGACCTGGAGAACAGTCCCAGCAATGTACTAACAGCCTTGAAAGAGCCCCAGAGCATCCCCAGAGACACGAGGACAGCCTAAACCATCCAATTTATAGGTTTGAAATGCCCAGTGCTGCCCTGAAGACACTGAGTGCGCTCTTGGGGGCCTTAGGAAGCCCAGCCAGCTTGCACAGGCAGCAAGGCAGCCCTCAGAAAGAACATTGGAGAACGCATAGCAGCTCACAGCCATCAGAAGGCCACCCAGGGATCCCAGAAAAGCCCTAGAGCAGCCCCAAACACACCTCAACAGTCCCAGAGACCCTAGAGAGTCCCCAGCACACAGAGCAGCCTTAGGAGAACCAAAGTAGTGCCCCAATGCCCAAGGAAGAGCCCAGGGTAGGCCCCAGAAGTGCCAAGATGGTCTGAAGGAAAAGCCTTGGATCCAGGCATAGCCCCAGAAGCACCGAGCCATGCCTTTAGACTATGCCTCCAAGTGTACATGGGTCTCACTGCACTTCTGCCAGTGCTTTTGTTCAGTGCTGCCAAGTGTGCAATACGGGGGCAGCACTGCCCTTTCCTCCCCCCACCCCTGCTGTGGGAATCAGTGCGTGGTTGGCCTGTGCAGCACGTGCCACGGCTGGATCCCCAGTCCAAGATGAGGGGTGCTCCTGCAGGGCCAGGCACAAGTAGGTCTTGATCCCTGATGAGGGAGGGGGCGGGGGGGAGCTATACAGCACCTGGCACAGGGGTCCACCTTGGAGCCCATCTGCAGGGATAAAAAAAAGGCACACACCTCATGCTCCCCTGAGAAAGGGTTTAATGGGGAGGGGAGGCACTGCTGCTTCTTCCAGACAAAAGAAAGACTGGGGTAACACCCACAGGAGAGACATACACATATGCACACTTTGTACAGAGGAACACAGGCAGTGCCAGGCACCCCGAGCCACCCCCACCCCATCCCTGTGGTGGAGAATTGCCTCCCCCTTCTTACTCCTTGAGCAAGATGGAAGGGGGGGCACTTGCCAAGTAAGGAGTGATTGCACTCCTGACAGAGACTGGGATTTGGGGGGGAGGGGGGAGGGGACAGACACGACAACACGATGCAGGCAGTGGGAATATAGGGACGGGGCCTGCCCACAGGGCTGAGGAGGGTGGAACTCTTTGGTTTCAACATTAAGACTGCACAGGGCCACCTTGTCCAGAGGGCCAAGGGAGGCATGGAAAAGTTCCAATGGAAAAGTTCCAGGCACTGGAATGGAAGGGCTCAGTAAAACCAGTTCCCCCCCCCAAGTGATGACCTGAAGCACCTGATCAGGGTTGCAGCTGTGTTTAAGACCCAGAAACATCACTCCCCTGGAAGAGCCTGACACTCACAGACTGGAAAAGGGGAGACTTCGGGGTCTTTCTCCCCCTTCCCCTGCCCGCATCAGGCATGAATCTGCATGTGAGAAGGGATTTCACACCTCTGCCCAAACATGGCTTGGGCCTGCCCTGGTTGCAGACATGCCCACCTGACGGCTGGTGCCTCCTAGTTAGGACAGGGAGTTGAGGAAATGGCTCTCCCCTGCCAGAGTGCTCAACATGGAGCTCATGTCACCCACAGCCATGTTGGCACCGCCAGATGCAGGAAGCAGAAGGCCACCCACAGGGCTTGGGGGCCCAGGCAGCAGTGCAGGTGCGTCTGGATCTTCCACAATGGCAGCAAAGTCAAGGTGCGTATTCTCCAGGTCCAGGGAGTCCAGGCTGTTGGCCACCTGCTCCCCTGAACCCAGGTAGTAATATGAGCTGCTTTTGAGTCCTTCCAAGCTCCCACCATAATTCTCGGGGCTCCCACAGCTCACTGCTGTTTGGCCCAGCAGCTTATGCCCACCTTTGCCCGCCTGCACGTGTGTGCCCTGCCCTGGGTAACAGAGCAGAGCATTACTGGGCCCCTCAGGTGTGGGGCGGGCAGGGGGCAAGCGAAGTACACGCCGGGAGCTGGCTTCCACACCTTCATAGGGGTGGCTTGGCTGAGCCAGGTTGTCCACATAGTTCAGATTGTTTTGGTGACCCGGTGGCTTAGGGCCACCAGGTGGGTGTGGCACCATCTCTGGGTTGAAGCATGGGGTGGTCAGGAGGTGCTGGGTCTCTGCCAAACCCTGCAGGTGATCTGGTTTGGCTTGGTAACCAGAGTACTTGGGGCTGAGGTACAGCGATGCTTGCATCGCTTGGCATTGCCCAGCTTCACTGCGCAGCCCCATGCCAGCCTCCCCTCCCCTGGAGGCTAGTTGATCTCCCCACACCAGAGCCTGCTGGGCCTGCACATAGCTACGGACCATCACTTCTTTGGTCTGCATAGTGGGGGTCTGAGCTCTTCTAGTGCCCAGGCTCAACATGCCCATGTAACTGACAGGTGCCTGTTCCTCGCATGGGTAAACACCAGGCCCTACATTCATGGCTTGGCCAAATGATGCAGGAGGCTGCATGGGCCCAGCAAGCTTGGCATTCTGGCAGGGAGCGAGGGCTGGGGCAGGTGCTGGGTAACGCTGCTCAGATTTGATCTGCAGTCGGTTAAGCCGATGCCCCCCAGAAAATCCACCATCCTGGCATGAACTCGCAAGTCTGGGTTGCTGCCCACAGGAACTGGGTAGTGGGTATTCAGTACTTTGATGGAGACAGTGCGGCCCAGACGTGGCAGCAGCAGAGGCACTGACACTTGACTGCTCAGAATTCATCTCCAGATTGCCTTGGGGAGGTTCATCCCAAGGAGCTGGCATGGTCCCGTTGCCAGCATGCGTACTTGTGAAGCGCTGGTTCATTTGGCACTGATGGAGGGAGAACTCGGACTGAAGCAACCCCTCCTCCATGTCCCCGTGCCCTCCTGGGTTCAGCTGCATACCCGCCATGGTCCGGCGAGTGCTGCCATAGAGGCCTTCACACTGGAGCTCCACACCTGTCCCCTGGCATGGGAAGCTTTCCTCGGGGTAGTTCCAGTATTGTTCCATCTCTAACAAGCCAGACTCCGTGCCTAGGCCAAGGCCCTCTATGCTCACACTCTCCAGGAAGACATTTTCACTGATGCTGGGTGGGCGTGGGGAGAAGACATGGCGCTGAAGGTTGGCATCAGAAGCACCCAGGGGCTGCAGAGCAGTTCGGCCCACTCCTGGCACATTCACGTTACCCATGCTCTTAAAACGATGCACCTTGGGCACAGCATGAGGGTTGGCTGTGCTCTGGGCAGGGTCACTGGCCCGCCGCATGCCATTCCGAGGCACCAGGTGAGGGGGAACACTGCCTGCATAGCCACGGTAGTCATTGGAACTGTGCCTTCGCAGCAAACCGTTTGCAAGGAAGTGGGGTTCGGCTGGCCCAATGTGGTCCCCAGGTAAGCTGCTGTGGCCACCCATGCCCACCCGCTCCACGCTAGGCAGTGGAGTTGGGGGTGGGCCACCTATGGCTGCAGCATATTTGGCCTTGAGACGGTAACGCTGGGCTGGGGTAAGGCTGCCCACACCTGGCAGCCCTCCACAGTGGCTGGCATCACTGGAGCGTCGCGACTCGTCCGGAGAGATGGGTTCATAGGCATCTGCCAGGCCTGCCCCACCAGGCATTGCCCCCGCCTCGCCCAGACATGGCCCAGCCAGGTATGGGGACACCAAGGATGAGCGCCGGCTCACGGTGTAGGCTGAGCTTACAGTACTGGTGGCGCTGCTCCGGCGCTCGTTCAGTGGCATGCCCATCTCTGCTGCTGACAGCTCCACAATGCGCCTGTGAGAGGCAGGTGGCGGCGGCACAGAGATCCCAGGCACCTCCCCAGGCAGGCCTGAGGAAAGAAAAGGACGAGTTACACCAGGGCACTCAGGACACAGTGTGGCACCAGTGGTCAGAGGAGGAACAGGCAGCCACCTCCAGTACCAGGAAGTGGCCTCTTCCGTGATTAGTGCCTGTGAGGACAGGAAGCAGAGTCAAGTGGTGGTAACAAAGAGGGGACAGAAGATCATTTAGAATCACTTAGGTTGGAAAAGACCTTTAAGATCATCAAGTCCAAAGATGGGGCACAGCCCAGATGTGGGGGTCCACCACTAGTGAAAGGAAGGTATGGAAACCTCTCTGGCTGCAAGCCAGACCTCTCTTGACACAGTGCCCACTGGACTGGCCTGACATCCGGGTGGGAGGGAACCACAGTCTCACCGGCTCCAGGGATGGCTGGCAAATTCAGGCCCTTGGTAGCTGATGGCTTCCTCATCTGCTTCAGTTTGTCAATGCGAAGATTTTCTAGCTTGTGGAGGGCCATGAGCCCTGAGGTGCCCATGGGTTCACCGGGCACCACGTCCTCCAGTGTGGACAGATCCTCGTAGCTCCCACCTGCGTTGCCTGCCATCTCCACCCCACTGTCATTGTTGGTAGTGCTGCCGAGTGGGGAGTGGTCGCTGCTGCATGACGACTGCCCACCTGGGCTGGGCTGCGGCTTCTGGGAAGTAGCCAAAACATTAACCAAGGAAAAGAGGTGAGATATCCACTACACACCTAATGCAACCTGTGAGCCCACACCCTGACAGATGTGGAGATGACTCCCCTACCATACAAACTGACTCCTCCGACAGGCCTGGCCAGGCCTCCCTCCGTCATCACAACCCCAGCTCCTTACCAAGGCCAAGTCAGGCACCAAGAGTTTGCTGTCATCCTTCTGAGCCTCAGTGGGGCCGTTTGTGTCTTTCTCCTGCTTCATGTCTGGGGCGCCACTGGGGGCAGGCAGTGCACGGCCTGGCACCACATCCCCTCGGTGCTTCTTGGTGACATGGGCGTCAGGGCCATGCACCGTCTTCACATGTTTGCGCAGGGAACTGGGGTCCGTGTAGCGCTTGGTGCAGCCTGGAATCTTGCACACATAAGGCTTCTGCAGGGGAAAAAGGTAGACATGGAGGAGGAAGCTGTTAATTCTGACCAGGTACCCCCACACACAACAAAGTACCAGCTGGGCATGAAATAAATCCCGCTCCCCTCCCTCTCAAATAGGTCCAAGAATTGAGGGAACTGAGGGTGGGAAAGGATCAAAGAGGCTGAGTCCCCTTGGAGGGGGCATGTTAGGTGCTACATCAGGGCCTGAGGGAGAATGCAAGGACAGTGCTCCACAGGAGTGGGGCAGGGGGTAAAGGTGACCAAAGAAAGGAGCAGGGGGACTTGCCTGCTCTATATTAGAGCAGGCAAGGAGAGAATTGGGGCACACAGGAAAAAAAAAGCAGGGATGCAGGGAGTTTTCAGAGTACGGGACTAATCAGGAGACATATGGAGAGCCCAAAGGGGTGCAAAGAGCCCCAGATGTGTCTGTACCTCGTTAGAGTGAGTGCGGTTTTGATGCTTGGCCCGGTCAGAAGCATTGGAGAAGGCCTTGTTGCAACCTTCGTGTTCACACACGTAGGGTTTTTCACCCGTGTGTGAGCGCAGATGCGTCTTGAGGTTCTCCAGGCGCGAGTAGGCTTTGTTACAGCCCTCGAACTGTGCAGGCAAGCAGGGTGAAATATGCCACATACCTTCAACAGACCCTGTACCACATCACCCCCACACCACCTACCCACGGCACATCTGCCATGGACACATATCACACCTCCCAAACAACATAAAACGCACCTGACCTCCTTCAGGTTCATGTCCTCATACCACTGCACAGCCGTTTACCCTTCTGGCCTACGTCACGCCACCTCACTATGCACTGGCCAGACGGCCGTGCTGTACCCAGCCCGCTACATACCTCTTTACCTCATGTGCATCTCTGCCATGCCATTGATCACACGGGCTCTGGTCTGCCACACACGAACACCACTCTTATCATGCACTACCATGCTCCCAACCACCCTGTCTGTCCCACTTCATTTCTCCCATCACATGTCCCCCTCAATGCCATGTACCAGACAAGCCAGCTCGCACCGTGCCCAGAGCTCTGCCTGGTGCAAGACACCACAGCTTTGCAAAGGCTCATGCCAGCTCACCGTGCATTTGTGAGGTTTCTCGCCTGTGTGACGTCGCATGTGCACCACCAACATGTACTGAGCCTTGAACGGCCTCTGCTCCCGGGAACATGCTGCCCAGTGGCACACAAACTCCTTCTTCTCCCCATGGATATGCTCATTGTTGATGTGCTGAGGAGAGAGGGGCATCACTGGTGGCATTGGGGAGGGCACCAAGGGTCAGGGAGATACAGGTGTCTTAAGAGAATGTCATGGGAAAAATGGACATAGAGGGACTGGGATGGCAGGTGGAGACACCAGAGGTTAGTGGAAAACGGAGTGGGCAGATGGTGTCTAGAGGATGCAGGGGATACAGGAGATGGCTGGGGGCTACTTTGGGAGGACCAAGAGAAGACATATGGGTCAAGGTGGTCTGAGGTGTGGTCAAGGAGATATAGGAGAGTTGGAGTATCTGGAGGGACACATAGAGCAAAGGAGGAAGTCTGGATGCACCAGTGATTCAGGAGAGCTGCCCCAGGGGTGAGGAAGGCCAGACTGGGTGTTCCCCCTCGGGATATGGTATGGGAGGGTCACAAAGAACTTGCCCACAAGAAGTGGTGGATGCATGTCGCTCCCTTCTGAGGGGCAACTTCCAACATCGTGCACCTGTGTGGTGAGTTCTCAGGGTGGGGGAGACAGGGCAGCTGCCCAGTATAGGACAGTCTTAGAGTAGGAGTCGTGGGTTGACACAGGGGGATGTCAGTGAGCAGCCTGAGGGCAGGTTCTGATACTGGGTGTACCAGGCAGGACCTAACTCACATGCACGAGCTGCTCCTGCGTATCGAACTCCTTGGCACAGCCGTCCCAGTAGCAATTGGTTTCATACACAGTCTCAGACTCAGGTTTTCCATCCTCCTTCTCCAGATCTTCCCGAACATCAAGCATCCCCAGCAAGGGGTCCTAGAAGAGCATAGCCAGATCAGCATTCCCAGGTATGACCCTTCATGCTCCCTGTTACTGAGAGTGGTGCCAGAGAGGAGCGTAGAGCCCTGGGGAAGTGGGGGTTCTCAAGGCCTGAGGAATACCTGGGTGCCTGTGGAAGCTGGACTGGAGATGTCACCCTCAGACCTCTCCTCTGGATATTTGGCAGTCAGAGGGCTGGTGAGGCTCCACTCCAACTTTAGCTGCTACCGGGGCAGGCGGAAGGTGGAAAGCAGTCAGCACTGAGATGGTCACTGGACCACCGCTTATATGTGATGCAGTACTTATATGGATGCAAGGCCCCCTTACCTGGCAGTGTTTGAGGGTCCCACGAGCTGGGGCATGGTGCAGGAGCCCAGGGCGGGTGGACAGGTGTTCATGGGAGCTACATGGGGGGGGGGGGGGGGTGTGACTGTACAGGTGACCTTGGCCCTTCTGCTGACCCGGTGGACTCTGGTACCCCACTGATGGACTGCAAAGAGCAAGAGGGATGAGCAGATGACACCATCAGAGGAGAGAAATTTAGGTCTTCTGAGCCAGGGAACCCAGATGTCTGAACTCCCAGCCCCTCCTTCCCTAACCCACCATCCCACTTTGCTCCCACCTTCCCTAGCCCTCATCCCAGACACTCCCCAAGTTGGGAATCGGCATTCAGGCTCCCTGACTGACAGGCTGCATGCATGCCAGCAGGGCTGAAGTCTGGTGCCCACCTGATGGTGCTGATGGAGAGGTGGCCATAGGAGCCACTGGCAGAGGCACAGCGGGAGTTGATGAACGCAACGAGAGAGTTGGGTGAGGTGCGGATTACCGTCTGCAGGTCAATGCTAGAGTCTGACAGGGGTGAGATGGACAGTGCCCGCTTCTTGCCCAGTTTGCCTGCACCACGGGGTGTTGAGAACCGTGAGCCTGGGATGGCAGCAGAGAGTGGGGGGCACTCCTCTCAGCATGGGTCCTAGGAGGCTGAAGAAACCCCCAAGGACACAAGCCTGGTGCTTTGGAGCCTGGAGGAGTACCCTGAGTGTGCCAATTAGCTTCTGATAAGAGAAGAGAAGAGAAGAGAAGAGAAGAGAAGAGAAGAGAAGAGAAGAGAAGAGAAGAGAGAAGAATGAGAGTAGAATTAGAATAGAATTAGAATAGAATTAGAATAGAATAGAGTTGGAAGAAACCTATGATGATTATCTAGTGCAACTGCCTGACCAATTCAGGGCTGACCAAAAGTTAAAGCATGTTATTAAGGTATTGTCCACCCATTAGGGTGGCATGTTTGACCACCCTCTCGGTAAAGAAAAGCTTCCTCATGTCCAGTCTAAACCTCCCGTGATGCAGCTTTGAGCCATTCCCACATGTCCTATCGCTGGATCCCAGGGAGAAGAGATCAGCACCTCCCTCTCCACATGCCCTCCTCAGGAAGCTGGAGAGTGCAATGCAGTACCCCTCAGCCTCTTTTTCTCCAAACTAGACAAACCCAGAGTCCTCAACCACTTCTCACAACGCATGCCTTCCAGCCCTGTCACCAGCTTTGCTGCCCTCCTCTGGATGCGTTTGACGACCTTCACATCCTTCTCAAATGGTGGGGCCCAGAACTGCAAACAGTGCCCGAGGTGAGGTTGCACCAACACTCAATACAGCAGGATAATCACCTCTTTTGAATGGCTGATGATACTGCGTTCAATGCACCCCAGGATGCAGTTTGCCCTCTGGGCTGCCAGGGCACACTGCTGACTTCAGCTTGCTGTCAACCAGCACCCCCTGATCCCTCTCTGCAGGGCTGCTCTCCGGCCACTCCTCTCCCAATTTATACTTGTTGCTGGCTTTCGACTGTGGCAAGGTTCAAAAGTGTCCCCCCTCCCTACCACAGCCACCAATGTTCCTAGAGGTTACCTGAACCCCTTGACACATACATACTCCCTGCTACGCTGATATCATCCCAAGACCAGTGCCCAATCCCCTTGGCCACAGCCAACACAAATCCTCCTGTACACATAGGCATCAGTGTTCCAAGAAAGATACCTGAAGTTCCAGCAGCCTCTTCTCTCATCACAGGCACCACTGTCCCCATCACTGCCCAGCCACCTCAGCACACACCCCTGCACTCCTGACAAAATCAAGGCAATCCCCAGGAGATGCCTAAACCTCTTGTAGAACCCCTACCTGCCCCATGCCCTCCCAAGACTGGAGACTTACCGTCACCACTGCCTGGGTGCTCGGTTCCTGGCACCAACCCATAACCACGGTGACTGCTCATGAGGTTTGACTGATGGCATAAGGGGAAATCAAGTCCTGGCAGAGGGGAAGAGAAAGATGGGAATCATAGAATCACAGAATGATAAAATCGTTAGGGTTGGAAAATACCTCTAGGATCATCAAGGCCAACTGTCAACCTAACACTACCATGTCTCCTAAACCCTGTCCCAAAGTGCCACATCTACACGTCTTTTAAATACCTCCGAGGATAGCGACTCTACCACCTCTCTGGGCAGCCTGTTCCAATGTCTGACCACTGTTTCAGTAAAGAAATTTTTCCTAATATCCAATCTAAACCTCCCCGATGCAGCTTGAAGCCCTTTCCTCTCGTTCTCTCGCTAGTGACCTGCGAGAAGAGGCCAACATCCACCTCAGTACAACCTCCTTTCAGAAGTTGTAGAGAGCGATAAGGTCTCCCCTCAGCCTTTTCTTCTCCAGGCTAAACAACCCCAGTTCCCTCAACCTCTCCTCAAAAGACTTGCTCTTTAGATCTTTCACCAACTTCATTGCCCTTCTCTGGGCACGCTCCAGCAGCTCAATGTACTTCTTGTCCTGAGGGCCCCAAAACTGAACCCAGGATTTGAGGTGCGGCCTCACCAGTGCCAAGTACAGAGGCACAATCACTTCCCTGCTCCTGCTGGCCACACTATTCCCGATACAAGCCAGGATGCTGTTTGGCCCTCTTGGCCACCTGGGCACACTGCTGGCTCGTATTCAGCCAGCTGCCAACCAACAGCCCCAGGTCATTCTCCTCCAGGCAGCTCTCCAGCCACTCCTCCCCAAGCCTGTAGCGTTGCGTGGGGCTGTTGTGACCAAAGTGCAGGACCTGGCACTTGACCACGTTAAACCAAAGGAAGACGCATTAGGGTGGGTGGCACAAGGAGGAGAGGAAATCCCCAGGGCATCCCTGAACCTAATGACTGAATCTGAAGGCAGGTACCCCTCACGCCCATGCCAGGCACCACTCAGGCCCAAGCACTGGCCAGGACGAGGGGGCTATGACCAACCTTGTGGTCCTGAGGCACCCGGGGCTGGTCCGTGTGGTGGGCGCAGGCAGCAGTGCTCAGCATAGCCAGTGGCTGGGGGGCTGACAGGGTTGAACATATCGTCGTGGGGCCTGGCCAGGCTCAGGAGCACATCTGGTCCTCGCCGAGGGGCTGGAGCCGGTCGGGGCCTGAGGAGAACGAGGGTGAGCTGCCTCCCGGCCCTCGAGCCCCGCGCCCTCCGGACCCCCGCGCCCGACGGCGGCCGGCGCTGCCCCGTGCCCGCCAGGGGGCGCCGCAGCACCGCGGGACCGCCCGGGCCGCCCCATCCGCCGCGGCAGGGGCCCGCCCGGCCCGGAGGTTCTCCCGGGGCCCCCGCCCCGCCCCGCGCCGCCCCGCCCCGCACCCCACAGCCTGAACCGTCGCGCCGCACCGCAGCGCTTTGTGCCCGCCGCTTCGCGGCAGCCCCCAACACAGACCTCTGCCCCGGGCCCACGGCAAAGGGAGGTCCCAGGGGCACTGCCAAGGCGGGAAGGGCAGGTGACAAAGGGGGAAACTCTCTCCCCCCCATTTTGGGGCACAGTCACAAACGAGGTTCATAGGCTGAGGAACTGGGCTAGGTGCATTGACTCAGCCGCAACCACCGATGAACTCCTCTGCGTACCCAAAAACTTTGGGGGCCCCTGCTCTGCCACGGTGGCCCCTGGCATTTTCCCTTGCCCTCTCCCACACGTACACATCTTGGTGCTCCCTTCCCATTACGGTGGCCTCCCCTTCCCTAAGGGCTCCCACTTTCTTCCTGGAGCTGGAGGCCATTCCTCACCTGGGGCACAGGCCTGTATGTACCTGGAAGGGAGAAGGGGTTGGTGCAAGAGGAGATGTCTGTGTGGCCAGGGTGCCGACCCCCCACATCCCACTCCTCTCTTGCTGACATTGCAGAGACATAAACCATGCAGAAAACTGCATGCCTCCGGCAGGCTGGGTGGGGGCAGGAGGCACAAGTCACGGCAGCTCTGTGTCACCAAAGCTACCTGGCCAAACTTGAAGGCCACCCGCCACCCCCTCCAAAGCAAGCATGTCTGTCCCCATGCTCCTGGTGCTGGGCAGGACCCCAGGCTCTTGTGGCACCAGCACAGGGAAGGTAACACACCCCAAGCACAAGGACCTCAGATCAGACCATTGCCCACCTCAAGGCCATCTCCGATAGCTTTGCACAAGCGGTGACACTGCTGCAGGGTACCCTGCGGTCACCCATCACTAGCATCCCCAGATACCAACTTAGCAAGGTGCCCTTGTACTTGGTGCTGTACTAAGAGGGTCCTGCCCCAGCAAGAGTCCCAAGCCCACTGCAGTGTCTGTTTCAGGGTGAATGAAATACACCCATGTGCACCCAGACACCCACGCAAACATCTGCACTCAAGCACACACATAGATATAAAAACTGCAAGCCCTAACTGCTGAAAGGGGAAACAAAGGCACAGATGGTTAGAACCATTCTTGGTCAAAGGACCGGAGCTGGCACTCTGCTTTGCCCTCCTGCTGGGTCCCTGCAGCATCTGCAGGTCCCACCCAGCCCTGCCATGGGTCCCCACCCTGCCTGCAGGTCAAAACCCTGCCCTGTCCCACCCACACACTGCACCCCTGCCCACAGGGCTCAGCCCAGCCCACTGTCACATCCAGGCCTGCAGGTTCCTGCCCTGTGCCTGGGTCCCATTTCCACCTGCCACTCTGCCTGGCCCTGCCCATAGTCAGATCTCTAATCGTGGCTGTGCAGTCCGCCTCTGCACCCAGGTCCTGGCCCACAGCCCCATCCCCACCCATGGCCACTGTCCTGCCCCAAGACCCTCCAGGGCTTACATGAAGGACAGAGGCTCTGGAAGGAGAAACAACCACAGGGTGAGGGAGAGGCATGTGTGGGTGGCGCTGGGAACAAGGCCTCCTGCCCCCTCAGCCTCCCCCTTTGACAGACCAAGGGAATCGCCCCAAACAAGGGGTCTGGGGGAGTGGGAGCCCCTCACCCCGCTGGGAAAGTGCCGGATTGCGTTTGGAGCACGGGGGGCGGGGGGGGGAAGGGGGGCAGCAATTCTTCCGCATGAGTTGCCCCTTTGAAAGCTTGTCTCAGGGCTTTGTGAGAGTGTCAGCCAGGAAGAATGGGGGGGGGGGGGGGGGGGGGGGCAGCGGGGCAGGCAAAGGGGGAGGGAGGTACCCGGGAAGGTGGTGGTGCTGGGGAACCCGGCGGGGGAGGGGGGAGAGGGGGCCGCAGAGGAGGGGCGTCTTACCTGCCTACAGGACCTGGGCCTTGCAGCAAAGACTGGGGGGATTAGCTCTAGGGGAAGTCTCCCACCTGCCCCCTACCCCAGCCGCAACATCTAATGAAGAGAGCCTTTGCAAGTCCCTCACAGACATTTGTCTAGTTGTGGAGTCAACCGCAGCAAAAACCCCCCAGCCCTTTGCGCACACAGCTATTCACATGTGCACAGACACACACACACACAGGTGCATGAACATACATTTGCACATATCTGCAGAGGCACATTTGCAGCTAGGCAATGATGGCGGGGTGCTGGAGTTCAGCAAAGCCAAAGTCCCCTGTCTCTCCCTCGCCAGAACCATCATCTGAGCTCCCCCAGGCTGCACCTAGACCCACCGTCTTAGCCCACCAGCTCCTCGCTCTATACAAGAGCGGGCAGGTTGCTACCATGCAGTGCAGTAGCCATATGCAGCCACGCCAGCCCGAAGGGGAGCAGGGCTGTGCCTGTTCAGGCAGGCACACCCACCTGCTGCAGCAGCAATGGGACGATGGGCTCTGCCCTGGACCCATCTGGCTCCTACTAGCCTACAGCTCCCCACCCCAGCCTGGACTGGGGACTTGCTGCCCTGAGTTCCAAGCAGATGGAGCACCATCTGTGGGGCCAGGAAAAGGGTTAATTCACCCATAGCCTTTGTGATGTCCCCTCTACCTTGCCAACTCTTAGCCCCTAGCCCCATTCACCTTGCTATGCACAGCTGTGCCAGCCTCTGCCACGCCAACCACCTGCTATTTCCCTGCCTGCATATATACACACACATTCACACACATTCACAGAGTACATGTGCACACACCCACAGAGTGACCACCACACAAACTCCATGGGCATGCACACAGCAGTACACACACACAAACACTTATACACACCAGGGAACACGTATGTCCAATGGAACACATGCAAAGCTGCATGTGCATGCACACAGCACACATGCACACAACACATGCATATGCACAGGTTTACATAAATATGCATCGAGCACACGAGGGCACACAAAGCACAAACAGGCACAGCATATCAACACACATGGAGAACACACAGGCACATTGCACAAGGCATATTACTCCCGCCTCAGGACTCCCCAGCCTTGCGCACCATCTCCCTGCCTGGGGTGGCATCCCCTCTGTGCTCCCTCAAGCAGCCACGATGCTGGACTGAGGGCAGCTCAGTGGGGCTCAGGTCCCCACCACCCACAGTCACTGGCCACCTAGGTACAGCAGGAGGGACGGGGTCCCACTGTGCTAAGACAGCCTCTGCTTCCTGGGTCTAGGCAGAGGGGAGGAGTTTGACGAGCAGACCCAGCCTGGCAAGGTCTGGGTCTGCTACTGGGGCAGGCTGGAGACAGGCGGGTGCCAGGCAGGCATGACAGTGGTGACATGGCTCTCTCCGATCCCGCACATTCCCCCTTGCTGAGCACCAGCATGGGGGGGTGGCTACGCAAGGCAGAAAATGCCCAGGGCCCACAGGTCCCAGCTGCAGGATGCTCCCCCCCAGCCCATGGGGTCCGCTGGGGCTCCCCAGACCCTGGTGGCCCCCTGAGCAGGGGAAGCTGGAGGGGGCCAGGGACATCGGGAGCCAATGGGAACTGGCCCGCGGCTCCCCCACCGCCGTGCTTGCCTCCCCCGCCTGCCGCACACCGCTGCGGCCCACCCAAGTCGCAGCCTATGGGCATAAATTTGAGAGCCAGGCGCAGCCGGGATTGAGGGGAATCTTCCCTCGGTCTCCTCCTGCCAAGAAACTCAAACTGAAACACATTCCTCCTCCTCTCTGCCAAGAAAACAAGGAGCGCAGCCAGCGGCAGGAGCAGTTGAAGCAGGGCTGGCTCCAGACACCAAAACGCTGCACAGGAGGGGCTCAGGACTGGCCATCCCCCTCCCCCCCAGCTCCTTGCCTTTTATTTCCTGCAAACACATCTAAAACCTGTCATCTGGCTCCAGTTTCCTGAGGACACTGGAGAACGGGAGGGGGGAAAGGGAAGGAGACAGAGGAGAAGGCACAAAAGGAGATGTAGAGAGCTTGTATCGCAGGACGACCGTCAGGATGCCTGCACTGATGGGTGCTGGAGCAGAAACGGCGGGAAGGAGGGGAAGACACAGACCTAGTCACTGATAGGGAAATCGCACACCATTAGGAGACCTGGCTGCAAAAGGAGGAGGAGGAGGAGGAGGAGGAGGAGGCGGGCTGCACCCTGCCGCACACTGTGATGGGGCAGACCCCCAAGCCAGCTCCCGCCTTGCACCGGGAACACTCCCTGCTCCCAGCCACCTCTGGCAGCTCCGGGGCCCGCCAGCCTGCAGCAGTGGATGCAGTATGCTGCGGCACAGTGGCTGCCATCCAGCCCACACACAGGGGTGGCGGGGATCCCTGTCTGCGCCTCGGCATTGTCCCCATCATCTCCTGCCCCAGGCCCAGCCCCGGCAGGGTTAACTGCCGCGGAGTCCCACTGTGGAGGAATGTGATGTCAGGGCTGGATTAGCCCGTGCGGCCGAGATCCCAGCCGATAGACCAGCAGCGCTGAACTGTGTGTGGCACAATCCATCAACCCGCCCAGCACAGCCCCCGGGTGTGGGGGGCCTGGAGGAGGGCTCTGTGTGTGCATGCGTGGGGGCATCTGTGTTTCTGTAACCGTGTATGTGAATGCACAAGTTTGGCCATATGTGTTTGCATGTATGGAGAGGGATTTGTGTTTATGAGTGAGTACATTTTGGGGGGGTGCTTGTTTGTATGTACTCACAGATGTGTTTGCATGCGTGCTTGCACATGTGCTTGTGCATGTCTACACATCCATGCAATGTGCATATGTGCCTGTCTACATGTGCATGTCGGGAACTACAACAGTAGCTAAGAGGGAGCTGCTCTATGTTTTCAGGCCCAGTCACCCCAAACCCTTACTCACTGAGGGTCAACGGAGTGCCAGACCAGAGAGAAGAGGCAGACAGAGAGCAGGGTCCAGTGGTGCAGCAGGACCTAGGGTGGGGCCCCCAGAAGGCCACCACAGCATATCCGTTTCACCCCCTCAGGAAAGGTGGGCTGTAGCCCCCGGGTAGGCAAACCCCTGAGCCCACGACAGGCACAGAGCTCTGCCGACACCCCAGCAGCCCTCATCTCAGCTGTCTTGTGACCCAAGGTCAGCCACATGCCCAATTGGTTTAACCCTACAGGGCCTTAGGAAAAACATTGATCTGGCTTAATATCTGTCTTCCTGCACTGGGGCAGCAGCTCAGACAGAGCCACAGCCAGGGCCGTTCTGCAGCCACAGACCACGGCAGAGGGCCAGGCTGAGCTGCAGCATGTAGGTGAAAGTAGCAAGGCTGGAAGAGAGCTACTGGGGACCCAATGCTCCCTCATGCCACCAACAGTTCAGGATCAAGGGGACACATCCTAGGTGCCTCCCAGGGCAGGTGGGGGTCTGGCAGTGTCAACACACTCCTCCCCAGCTATGACGTCTCCTGCAGCCTCCCGAGGCGCCACAGCTGGCACCCGTTGCGGGTGGGGAAACGGCACTGATGGTGGGGTAAAGATGGTGAAATTCCCTGCTGGAAGAAGACCCTTTTCCCTGCCCTGGGACCAAGTTGGGGCCAGGCCAGTCTGCACTGGGGAGATGCTTCCCCTGACCCCACACGCTTTCTCATCTCTGCGTCCAGCAGAACCGACGTGCAGCCCTCCCGCCCAGCTGCCTCACTATGCATCTGACCCCACTATCAGGCCAGGCCTTTAGGGCGAGCCCAAGCTCCTCTGCATGGGGCAGCTAATCTGCCCAGGACTGCAGCTGCCACAAAGCGCATTGCTTCAGGTTCAGGGGGTCTGAAAGGGGATGATTCAGGGTCATGATCCCATGCTGGTGTGGGCTGCCAAGCTCGTTCCAAGGTGGTCCCTTGTCTGGAAAAGATGTGGCAGAGAAGAACCAGCTTTGGGGGAAGGTTACACGTGTGGAGGGAAAGGGCAGAGACATCCATGCCAGGATGGATTCAGGACATCCTCCACTCCATTCTCCCTCCTTCCCTCCTCCAGCCCTGGCCGCCACCTTCAGAAAATGTAACACATCCTCATTCCCCACCCCATGACAAAATTCTTCTCTGCCCTTCACACCACTTCCAGTAAGGACCAGAGGTTCCTCTCCAGCCCACCCATCCCTCCAGCAGCTCAGCCTTACGCAAGCCACGGTACACCACCACCCACACACACACTGCATCTCAGCAGGGGGCAAAACAATCCAGCCCCTCGCTCCCACATGCATCTACACCCACTCACGACCATGCACTGACATGCCTCTAGACATGTTAACACATGCTAACACACGTGTGCTTTGGGAAGAGGGGAAGGCAGCCCTGTCTGCCCTGTCTCCAGTGTATCCCAGGGCAGAGACAGCCCATGGAGGAGGGCTGCAGGGTGGGAGCTCACAGCTCCACGCTCCCAGCGGCTGTTGCCCCAGTAAAGCAGGGACCGCCAGCCCTCAACCACAAGCTGAGCCACTCAGGAAGCCGTGGCAAGCCAGGCAGGAGTGATGGTGCTTGATAGGTGGTCCCAGGGCAGGCAATTGTCGCAGGCTTGCATGTTGTTTGCTTTGGCCCCCAGCACACACTACCCCTGCAAATTGCTCACACAAAGACACTTCCCTAGCCCCTACCTTCATTGGGCTGGAGTGTGGGTGGGGGCAAGGTTTTGGGGTGGGGGTAAGGGGGTGCACACATGGCAGCAGCTGCTATAAGGAATTTTTATGCTTCCCCCTTCCTTCCCAGTGCTGGAGGGAAATGGCAAAATTGAACATGTGGGACCCATAAAAGCCCAGCTCTGAGTCATGGCTGTGGGAGCCCCCACCAGGCACAGCTCCTTCCCATGGCATCAAGACATCACCCCCAACCCAGCATGCTCCTGTGTTACATGAAGGAAATCCTGCCATCCCAAGGGAGAGAAGGTAGGACATGGCAGGCAGTGGGCTGCAGTGTCATCTGTCCTCCCACTGCAATCAGGGTATTTCACACCGAGCCCGTTCCCACCCCAACAGCTCCATCCTGCAAGATTCCTCAGAAGACGGGAACAGGAGGATGTGCACGGACCTGGCAGGGACTTCGGCGGTCATTGAAGGATTAGATATACAACAGCAATCCCTTCTAATCTGTAGAACTGCCTGTCTCTTGACATGCTGAGCGTGGAGCAAGGTAAGCACAGCACTTGGGGATTTAGGCAGGAGACCCCCTCTGTGTGCTGAGAGGTGGTAGTGGGAGTGCCCTCAGGCTGCTCCCAAAAGGCCACAGCGATCCCTTGCCTGCTGGGACACATCTGTCTCTCCCAAAGTATCTGCCACTGGTGGAAGTGGGTGGCACAGATGCCTGCTCTCCTGTTCCTCCACTGGAGACCCTCTCTGTCCATACACACAGCAACCCCATCACCAAGAGCCATGTTCTCTGCCACCATGGGGGACATTGGCCAGGGCTTTGCTCCCCCTATATCAGGGATGGGAGCTTGGCAGTGGGGTTGTACCACAGCTGGAACCATCGTCACCACCCCAGCCTCAGCCCCGGATGCAGCAGAGCTGAAACCTGACTCTGTTTTTGCTGCTTGTTCCCACTCCGAGGCAGCTATTTTATCAGCTGTTCACCTTGCTATTCTGCAGCTTCTGAATGGTTTTGATGTGCCATAAGTACTGGGGTGGGTACACTTGCTGTGTTCCTGTGAGGATTTCTGTAAAAGAATCCCCTCCGTCTCACCCAGGACCCACCCAATGGGCCTTTGTTATTTATCACATCACTGGGATTGCTATACACCCAGAGAAGATAACAAGACAAACTGAGGCACAGACTGAGACTCCAGTACCACAGATGCAAGACACCAAACCAGGCAGATAACGTGCACACAGGCGTACAGGTATGTACACTCAAACAGGCCCCTCTGTATACATGTCCCTAGCGTGCACACACATATATGCTCCTGAGGGACACTCGGGGCTAAGGAGGATAGCTCTGCTTTCTGACCAACTAACAGACACTCAAGGTTTCCCTGTTCCAGTTTGTCAGTACAGACAGACAAGAACAGGCCCAGTGGCCTGCAGAAGGAAGGAAAGACACCACCCAAATATCCTTTTGTGAAACCCATGCCACACATGGGTATGTGCATGTAGTATAGGTGTGCACATGTCTGTACGCATGTGAACATGCATGTACATGAGAGCGCATGCCTGTGCAGGTACATAGATGTGCAAGGGTGTGCACACTCGTCCAGCATGTTGGAGCGGTGGAGAGAGTGGTATTCCCCAGGGACTATGGGCTGACCAGCCTCTCCAGCACTGCAGCTGGAGTCCTGAGCCACGGTATATCACCAACAGCTTCTCCCAGTTGCACTGGAAGAAGGGCCTTCATGTCTTCCAGCCCATCCACCTACCCACCCTTCACACATTCTGGACAGCGAGCCACAAATCCCCCTCCAAGCCCAAGATCAACACTCGCCTCTCCTCAGGCTGCCCTGACATGACAACACGCGTCACAAAGTGTCTGCGCTGACTCACTCCCCCGGATGGAAACTTCCCTGCTCCAGGGAGATTCTCACAGCTCAGCCAGCTCCGGCACCATGAGGGGAACGCAGTACTGAGTCGGTTCCACTAGACCAGCCACGGGGGCCTGGCAACCTTCAGCTCCCAACCTGCTCCTGAATTTGTGTTGGTCTTTGTGATAGAAAAGACCCTGAAACATCGCGGAGATGAGGACCCCCTGCCCCCAAGCAACCAGTGACTTGGCTACAAGCAGATGCTGAGAGGGCCTCACAAGTCCACTCATAAGCATTACTCGGAGCTCATGCATGCACACAGCAGCGGCTGGGCTGGCAGATGCATGAAGGTATGCGCTGGTGGGCTCAGGTCAGCATGCACCAGTCTCCTCAGAAATGCTGGGATCCTTGGTAGTTGGGGAATTTGGGGGTCCTACCAGACACAGGCAGTTTTCGTGTGGATCTGCTGCAGGGTCTCAGCTTCCAGGAGACCCCCTTGCCCTCAAAGAACCTTTCTGAGTAACAGTATCCTTCACTGTCCTGGGGAAAGGCTCAAGGGAGGGTGAGGACCAACCCAGCTCACACAATGCAAAGACAAGTGCATCAATAAACTAGCTTCAAACACCCGTAACAGCACGGAGGGGACAGTAGGTGCCTTCACCATCCTGTCTCCCACAGAGGCAGCTTCTGCCTCAGCTGGACACAGTAGACCTAGCCACACCGGAAAGTCTTCCTAGGTCTGAATTTCTGAAGGAGACACTTCATCCAGCTGCTTCCTCTTCCCTTCCACCCAACCCATCCCTGCATCAAAACCCAATGCCCACCCTCAGGATGGTGTGTCCATCAGCTCAGGTTTGCCACACACAGCCTATATAGCAGAGTGGGGGAAAACTCGGGTATCTGGGTATCCAGCAGCATCTTCCGGGCCCCCACATCCCTTCCAGGGCTGGGCACAGGACCCTAGCTGTGGCTGGAGTATCTGCTAGTTTCCCAAACCCCAAACACAGATGCAAATGCCACAGAGATCCAGCCCCAATCAGAGGCAGCTGCCTGCCTCTCCATCCTCATAGAAAAGGTGCAGCCCTCAGACTGTCACTGCAGTGCTGAGTGCCCCCCATTCTGGTTAGGGACCATCTGGACTTCACAGGTGTGCACAGGGCCTGGTCCAGAGCACCATGAGACAGAAAGGGTAATTCTCCAGAGTGACGCTTCCTCTGCCTTTAGCCTTCCTGCGCTCCTGGATCACTGAGGGCTTGACGCAGTTTGGGTATCCCCTGCAGGCCTCTCTGGTCGACCCCAAAAAGGGTGGCCTGTGCCTGTAGAGGCATCATGCTCAGCTACAAGGTTTCCCATGCGTGGGACGTTTCTGTGGCACCCTCTGCTACAGCCCACATGGGGATGGAAGAAGTGCAGCCCCAGGGCCCGTGGGATGAAGGCTGGAAAGCTGAGGTGTGCCGGGATGTGGGCATTTCACCACAGTTTCTGGGAGGATCCTTGGGGTGCGCTGAATCCCCCCTGCATCTCACTCCTGCCAGATACTTGCCAACACAGCCTAGCAGGCTGTCAGGGGAGCAGGGGGACCCACTGCCCCAGTGCCAAACCCTCTTCCCCTGAGAGCCTCGCCCAGGGCCCCAGGTTTGGTGGGTACTGTTGGTGGGGGATACAGCCAGCTGCTCCAGCTGCAGGACACACAAGCTAGGCCAGCCAGTCTTGTGTCCTGGCAAAGCAGCTGGGTCCAGAGGCCCACGAGGTGGCTGGCGAAGGCCTGTGCGTACCAGGACTGGCCCAGGGTAAGAGGGCTCCAAATGGCCAGGAGCTTGCACCAGCAGCACGGGTCTCGCTGCTCACCATCCATGTGCACCCGGCGACACCCCTGCAGCTGCTGCGTCACTTGGGCCAGGGCATCAACTTCCACCCGGTCGCTGCTCACCGTCCAACACCCCCCACCCGGGCAGGGTGCCGGGGCTACCTGCCCACGAGCCTGCAGCACCCTGCTCCAGCCCAGCCCTCCCCTCTCCGAGCTCCAAGAGGCTTCACCGGGCGGGCACAGCAGCGGCGCGGCCGGGGCAGCCCACCCACCCGGCGCACGGAGCGCGGCGGGAGCGTGAGGGCGTGGGAGTGGGTGTGAGCGCCAGTGTACGTGACGGGGAGCGCGGCGGGGCCGGGGCGCGCTGCCGGTGCCCCCGAACGCACTCGCCCCATCCGACCCAGGACGGCCTCGGCCGCCCCGCGCTGTCCGACCCCGCTCCCGGCCCGCGCCCCGCCGGGCCCCGCGCCGGGAGCCCCGGTCGAGGTCATCCCCCGGCGGCGACGGGACGCGGGAGCCGGACGGCCCCGACGCGGCCCGGCAGAGGGTCTAGCGCCATCCCGCCTCCTCCGAGGAGCGGGTGCCCGCGGGCGCCCCGAGCCCCTACCCGCGGCCCCGACCCGCCCGACGGCTCCTACCTCCGAGCGGTTCCGAGCGGCGCCGGGCGCGGCGGCGGGTCCCGCGGCTCCGCGCTCCCCCTTCCCGCGGCTGCAGCTGCGGCTCGGTCCGGGCGAGAAGCGGCACATCCAGGGGGACCCTGGCGGTCGGGGCGGGACGGTACGGGACGGCGCGGCGCCCCCCGCACTTCCCCGGCCCGCCCCGGGCGCCCAGAGAAAGTTGCCGGAGCCCCGCGAGGGCGGCGCGTCCTGGCAAAACTGGCGGAGCCGCGGGTCCCGCTCCGCCAACTTGGGCGGCGGCGGCGGCGCCGAGCGCGCTCGGGACGGAGACCCCGGCCGGGAGCGCCGGCGGCTCCAGCCACTCCGAAAACCCGGGCTGGATCCTGCACACGCGCGCACGCGGGGCACGAGCGCCCGCCAGGGCCCTGCACACGCGCGGGGGCCGCGCGCACCCCGCACGCGTGGTCCGTGCACATGCAGGGTCCCGCACGGGGGCCGCCCTGCTCACACGTGCACCCGTGTCCGTGGACAGGGGTGTGTGCACTCACAGGTCCTGCACACGGGCACAGGTGCTCGCGCGCCTTCGTGTATGTACGTGCAACAATTGCACGCTCACAGAGGCGGGCACGTGTGCATGCACCTGTGCACGAGTACACAGGGTGCAGATAGCAGACACACGCACAGACACCCCTGCACTTGCGTGTCTTTGTCCGCTCATGTGCAGAAGCATGCACACATGCATTTGTGCACGTATAAACAGACACACGTGCACAGCCTCCCCATGCGCATCGCACACCGGTGTGCACACAGCACACGCAGGTCATGCAACTACCAGCCAATGCTCCCAGTGTCCAGCCTGGCCCCACTGAGGCAGCCTGGGGACCAAGGTCCCAGCACCTCCCATCGCCCCAGCTGGCAGAGGCCAGAGCTCCCTGTGCAGGCGGCCCGAGGTAGCTGAGGGGAGGGAGCGGGCAGAGGTGGCCTGTCTCAGGCTGACACCTCCCCACAGGGCTGCACGGCCTCAGCATCCCATGTAGCCCGGATGCCGCTGGGGACCCGGACCGACCCTGCACCGGTGCCCTGGGCATCACTGAGCAGAGACCGCCCTCCCCAGCACTGGAACCGTCACCTAGCAGGAGCAAACCCACCTCCCTCAAGAGACCTCTGGCAGGGACGAAGGGATATGGTGGCTTCAGCGAGGTGCTCTGCCCAGCATGCTGCTGAGGAGCCCCGGAGCCGGCTTCTGGTTTGGGGGGAACTGCGGGGGCGGGGGGGCGGCATTGACACTCCACGCAGTGTCTGTGATGTGGAGGGGCCGCCGTGGTCTGGCAGCGGCTCGTGAGAGTGACACCGCAGGGCAGGATTCTGAACAGGAAAGTGCCGCGTAGGTCCCCACCTACCCCCGGGGTGGGGGCGACAGCGCAGCCGGGCGGGGGAGAGCCGGCGCCCGCAGCAGCCCGGGCCGCTGGGCCCACGCACCACCCTGGCCGTCCCGCGGAGTGCCCAGAACCACCCTCGCCCCGGCACCCCGCGGGGTCCCCGGCCAAGCCGCCGGGCACCCCGGGCGGTCAGTGAGCCGGGGGCCGGGGCCGGGCACCCGGGCCCCGCGACGGGCACGGTGGGCAGCGGGGGCAGCGCCCCCTGGTGGCGGTGGGCGGAGCCACCGCCCCGCCCCGCTCCCGGGCGCCGGTGGGGCCGCTCCCGCCCTCGCCCCGCGGGCCGGTGGGGCCCTTGCCCAGCGCCGCGGGCCTGGGGGCGGCAGGGACATCGTTCTCCTCCCATCACCCCGCCTTGAAATGCTGGGGAGGGAGCAGGATTTCAGGTGGCAGCCCCTCAAGAGAGAGCTGGAGCAGGAGGGGTCCCTGGCCTCTCAGCAGACTGGGGAGGGTGCAGGCCTGGGGGCTGCTATGGCCCCTGGCTGGGAGGACACAGGGTTCAGCAGGTGGGGCTTGCTGCTCTCCCTCCAGCCAGGGACACACATCCATCTTCACCCGCTTTGCAAAGCAAGAGCTAGGGTGCTCTTGGGCCTGCAGTGCCCCCGCACTACCCTGCCCACCAGGGGTCCTACTCCAAGGGGGCAGCTAGACAGGTCTCCCTCTCCACGCCTCCAAGGGCAGCTGCACCCTGCATGTCTGCCTAAATGAACCAGAGGCACAAGGTGCAAGCTGTGTTCCTAAAGTGATCTTGCCCCTGTGGGCATGCTCTACAACCTTCTCCTTAAACAAGGCCTCCCATCCTTGGCAGGTGATCCCATTCAGCTGCTTAAGGTGATGAGCCCCCTCATTTCCACCTGGAAATCCTTCTGCCTTCCCACCCTCCAAGCCACTGAGGTGCCCAGCAATTCTCCCATGGCTGCCCTGATGGGTCCATCAGGTGCCTCCTTGTTCAACCACAATGTCTGTGGCTCAAAAAGCCCCCCACCTCAAAAGGTCCCCTGGCTGCTTGCCCCATAGCCTGGCTGCTGGTCCAGCAGTGTTCCCAGCCATGTTCTGGTATGGCACCAGTGCCTGCAGTTCAGCCTCCTCCTGACCACCCAGCTGTTTCTCCACTGCGTCAACTGTTCCAGGGCTACCAGTGGTGGAGGGGGTGAGGATGACACACACTGCAGGGCCTGAGAGCATCTCAAGGGCCTGACAGCGATTGTCATTTGTATACAGCCTGGTGCCCCTCAGCTCCCACCACAGCTGTACATCCCCATGGGGGCAAAGTCAAGTCCCATGTTTCATGTGTGTCACTGTATAGAAGGTAAGCAGAGAGCTGGGGCTGTAGCAGCTCAGGAAGCAGATTGCAGAGCATTCTGCTCCCTTCCCCAAATAGGTCCTATGCCCTACACATTCTGCAGTCAGCCCCCTTTCCCTGAAACAGCCTAACCTCATCCAGCTCACAGGGTCTGCAGGTAGCCAGGTTCTGTCACATGTGAAGGGAAAGCAGGGCAATGGTGGTATCTGCACCAAGGGAGACAGGAGAGACTGGGTGTCAGAGCAAGAGTGGGAAACGGGTCCTGGGAGCTCCAGGGACTGGGTCGGGGACGAAGGGATAAGAAGGAAATTAACTTCTCACCCAGCAGCGCTGCTTTTCCTTGTTTGTTTTTACAATGAAGGTCAGTTCCCCCATGTGCCACAGTGACAAAATGTAGGGGAAGAGCCAGGCTGGCCCTGGGTGCAAGCAGCTATTTCAGGGAAAGTGGCCTTTGCCCACCTGTCCCTAGCCAGAACATGACAGCATGTGTCAATACCAGCAGGGCAAAGTGGGGAGGCAGGATGACCTCCCCAAGACCTGCTTAGGCCTGAGGACCCTGCTCTTTCCTGCAGCTCTGCCCCCACCCCATTTTCCCTAGTCCTCACTCCCTGAGTGCTCAGAAAGAGCCGGAAGCTACAAAGCCCCTGCCTGGACAGCGCAGATGGGAGCATCCCAGAGCCTTGCAGCCCAGAGCAGAAAGGGCAGTGGGACTGCCAGGGCAGGAGTGGGACTGGACCAGGAGCGAGGCTTGGCAAAGGGCTGTTGCCAGGGGCTCCTGCAGGTGGTGAGCCTGCTCAGAGAGAGCATGTGTCCCACCTTGTACATGCTCAGCTCCCCAAGTGACCCCAGACACACTTTTCATGGGTGCATGCACATTCTCACCCTGCCTCAGTGCTCAGCTCCTCCCAGCTCCTGCACAGCTCCATCCTGCTCTCTGGGGCAATGCTGCCCGTGTCTAGTGCGAGCCTCAAAGGTGATGGGAGCTGTGCCATATACCCAGCCTGACCTCAGAGCCTCTTAGCAGGATTACCCCCACTGTAGGTGCTCTGCCTTCCTTGGCATCAGGCTGTCCTCCCAGTCCTCCTGAGTGTCTTCACGCACCACAGGTGTCCAGTGCGCCACAAGAGTAGCTTTACAGCATGATCCATGCCACAGCTCTGGGAAACACCCTCTCCACTGGCTGCATGGGACCCCTAGAGCAAAGGGACAACATGGGGATTACAGTACGAGAGAGATTTCAGGAGACGCCTCAACTCCCAGCTATGGCCTGCAAGAGACTGCTCGCTGCCTCAGTTTCCCTCCCCACTGCCCTAGCCTGACCCTGCCAGCCACCCCTAACATAGCAAGGGGTGAGGAGGGGTATCTGCTCCCCAGGAAGCCCCCAGCACACAGGGGACGTGGCAATGCCTGTCCCATTCCCCCCCTTCTCTGGCACAAAGGGAGAAGAACTAGCTGTGTCCCAGGGTGCCCCCAGACCACTGCAGTGGACCGAGTCCTGCAGCATCGGTCCCAAGGCAGGGCCAAGGTGGTTGGTGCAGGTGAGAGGGGTTGCCTGCGTGCCCATTTTGTAATAGGCATAAGCGGCTCAGCAGATATACTCCTGAGCTGATTGTGACCCCAGCTAAGCTGCCAGGAAAGGCCTACCAGGGTACTGGGCACTGTATGGGGCCAGCCCTGCCACCCACACCACCACAGCCTGGCCAGTCCTTCCTCCTGGGGTCTCAGGACTTGTCCCAACACCGCCCACCTCTTCCCAAGGGGCCATCTGCACGGTCAGACAGGCCTAGATCCATTTTGCCAACAGCTTTGAGCCCCCTGAGTTGGAAACAACGCTTGGGCAGTTTCCTCACCAGCGGCTCTCAACCGCCAGACCCCCAATCCTGCCACATTCCCCAGCCCACGGTTAATCTCAGCCTCCCATTTAGGAAAGTTAAAGCGGCTCAGAGCAGGGCCAGATGATCACTCAGATTAAAGACTTAATGGTACCACCACAGCCAGCTCAGCATCTTGGTTCTGGGCTGGTGGGTCAGTGTGTCAGCATGTCAGTGAGTCAGCATACCACGCACACGCATGTGGACAACCTCTGCCCACACATATGGAAACACACATTCACTGCGACAGGGAAGATGCTATGCTGCTGGCAAAGGAAAACACGGTATCTGGTGTCTCTGTGGGGTGCCTCCCTGCTCGCCCCCTCGCAGCCAGTTGCACTGGCTAGAGCAAGAGTGCCAGTACGGGGGGGGGACCAGGGAGACTATAAAGACACTATGCACATCCCCATGCGCTTACCTCAAACCCACACCTGCAACTCTTGGCACATGTATGGCAGCACACAAGATGCCCTGTTGTGTAAGCAATGCACACGCTAGGGCTGCAGGAGTGTGTCCAGAAGGCTGCGGCAAGCTACAGGTGCAGTCAGGTTTTTCCCACAGGTGGAGATATTTTGGGGAGTGTGGGTGATGGCCATGCTCCCCCTGCAGCCTGAGGGGATGCCTGCTGTGGCCGGCTGATGAAAGTTGCCCTTTGTCCACCTGCAGGGTGCAGTGCAGGGCCAAGCTGGGAAAGCAAGTGGGTTTGTCTCCAGATAAAACAGCCCCAAACTGAGCTTTGAGCAGGTGCTTGCACAACAAGGACCCAGGCCAGCCATGTGGGATCCCAGATGGATGAGCAGGGGGCATTGCCTCCTGCCCCAAATTACACAGGAGACTCCCCATCACCCACCAGCTTGGGCATTGCCAGACTCTGTGGCTGGCTGCTATGGGGTTGAGACTGGAGTCATTGGGTGGTGCTTAAAGGAGCATATGAGAGGGGGATTGGGGAGGTCAGCAAAGTGTGATTAGAGTACAATCTCTGGTATGTGCAGTGGGGGCACAGGATCTGGGGGTGGGCTGTGGCTCATTGTTTAAGGTCACACACACACCCCCCACCCAGGGCCAGATTCTCCAGAGCTGTGGTATTTTGAGCTCCACTGAGGGCTGATCTGGGTGGAAAACAGCATCTTCAGGTTGGGCTATGCCCCCCAGCGAAACAGCTTCTTTGATGCTCACATTACAGGTGACCCCTTTCCAGCCCCCAGTGAGGTGGCACTCAGTTGCCAGGCCCTACCCTGGGTCCATCCACAGGGAAGAGCCCCCTACATAACCCTGCTCACACAGTGTCTCAGTGTGCAACACCCCATAGCACCCAGCAAGCCCCAGAAGCACCACAGCTCCCCTAACCTTCCAGCACAGCAGTGCTGCCCACAGCTGCTAATGGCTTACAGCTCCTGTGCTACTCCAGCCCCTGAGCCCAGCACCCTCCCAGTCAGAGCCTGAGGGGCCTGAACCAGGAGTAGGACCTTCTGGCCAAGCAGGACCAGTTCCCCCACCTCATTTATGCAAGTAAAGCCAGGAGAAAGCAGTCAGAGACTGGATGTTGCATTTCCACCCATTTATTGGGGAAGCTGCACCAAAGTGTTCCAATAACTTAAAAGCACAGGCCACGTGGATGCATTGCATACACAAATATCAGGAAGGCAAAGACAGAGTGGGATCTTCAGTAGAGAGGTGGGTAGACAGGATGGAGCACTAGGGAGTCCCAACAGCTGCAGAAACCTCTACCATAAAAGTAGTAAAAGCTGCAAAACTAGAGGTAAAAAAAAAATCTGTACCTTTATTATGGTCTTAAAGGCAAAGTCTGAGTCAGACCTCCTTGAAGGAGGCACTGGGCTGGAAGAGACCTGACTGGTGGGGCAGGCAGCAGGGAGGAAAAGCATAAAACCCACAGAAATGAAAGGGGAAATACACAGGACCTTGCCAGGAAGCAAGGCCATCCTTCACAGCTCCACGCCCTCCTGGGACCAGAGGACTGTGTCTAGTCACTGTGGTTTTGGGGTTCTTGACAAAGTCATACTCTTCATCCTCATCTTCCAGGCCTGTTATTTGTGCCTCAATCCCCCATCCCCAACAGTAGTCCCAAAACTGATGCAGGAAGATTTGTTGTAGTAGGGGAGAAAAGCAGGACTGCCTCTTGTCCTCCAGTTTCCCACGTGGAGGAGAGAGACCCGTTCCTGCATCCCACTCTGCTCTCAAGGAGGCTGAGTCCCAAACCATCACCTGACACTCAGTGTGAACAAAGCAGGGCACCCTCACCCTGAACACAGAAGGGAACACGACCACCAGACATGTGGTATCGGCTTGGGACCAGAGGGGTGCTGCCAGTCAGGGCAGGGATGCCCAGAGTCACCAACCACCCACAGCTCAGACTCAGGCAGTCTGACGTGGCCACGGCTCTGTCCTGCATGCCTCTAGAGACAACCCCCGCTCCCTCTGATGAGACCCTCTCCCTCCCTCCCTCCCTTCCAAAGGGGTCCATTGTACCAGTCTGACTCCAGCTCAAGGGAGCTCTCCCCGCTCTTCCCCAGGAGGCAGTCCTGGAGAAGGGGGGTACCTGGCACGGCTCCCGCAACCCTAGCTACAGCCACAGGCATCAACAATCATGTCAGGG
Source organism: Phalacrocorax aristotelis (assembly GCF_949628215.1). Classification (NCBI taxonomy): domain Eukaryota; kingdom Metazoa; phylum Chordata; class Aves; order Suliformes; family Phalacrocoracidae; genus Phalacrocorax; species Phalacrocorax aristotelis. The sequence continues at coordinate 3,314,811 of NC_134301.1, read as the reverse complement.
ATGTCAGTCTTGACAATATTGCTATTGCGATCAAAGTAGAGGACAGAGAGCGGCCGGCGTCGTGTGGGCACACAGCAGGAGTGCCCTGATGCCTGGATGTTGTTAGCTTTGACGAGGTTGAAGACAGCCGTGTGGAAAGAAGAGGCCATCCCAGGGCTGCCTGCCACGTGTAGAGGGCACTGGCCCACACAGTAGTTTATCTGGTAGCCCTCAGGCTTAATTATCCAGTCATTCCAACCTATGTCACGGAAATCCACATAGTAGTCCTTGCGGCAGCAGAGGTTGGAGTTCTGGCTGCAGCGGAGGCTGCGCTTGGCTACGTGGTGTCCCGGCTCCCGCACCTTTGCCTCAGCCACTAAGAAGGGCTGGTGGGACTGGCTGGCATTGACTATTGCCATGATACCACCCCCATCCCCACGACTTTCCAGTTCCAGCCACAGGGTCCTGCGCTCTCCCCCAAAGAAACTCTGCAGGGCAGGCATGAGGGTGAAGGCGCGCCAGCCACTGCCCTTAGCACTCAGTCGCCTCTCACTCAGCAACGTACGATTGCCCCCCACCAAATCACCTTCCCCACCAGCAAGGAAGATTCTCAGGGTGAGGCTGGCTACCAGGTCTCGGGGAACTCGAAGGTAGAGCCAAAGCTGAGCCTGCAGGATGTAAATGTCCTGGTCTTGTGTACGGCTGAACTGGAACTGCAGCCCCAAGCCAGAGGGAGATGTGGGCCCTGAGAAGAGAAAGGAGTGAGGAGGTGAATGCCATAGGATGCTAGGAAAGGTAAGGTTGCACAACCATCCTGCTCATCAAGGCCAATCTCTTTCAGCTTCTTCTCAAGAAAGACCTACAAACTTCCCTCCCTCCACAGGGCCCTCAGTCTATCCCCCTCCCTCCCTTGGGAATGCTACCCGAAGGGGGCCAGTGTTGGAACGGGGGACTGTCCCCACCCTGGGAGAATGGGCAGAGGAAGGGGCAGGGGGCACCTGCTCTCACCTGGCCCTTTCCCTTTGCTGCATAGTGCAAAGCTGAAGAGAGTGTTTCCGGCCCCCCCCCACCCCAGATAGTCCTTGCAGCTCCCAAGTCCAACTACCGTGAGTCCCAGGCACCCTGGGTTGACCCCATCCTTCAGGAAGGAGACAGGCACTGCAGCACTTCAGGTGTAGGGCTACAACTGGCCAAAGTAGGGGCAAGAGGAGCCACCTCTCCTTCTCCCAGGCTGAGTCTTCCTGCATCAACAGCACTGGGAAGTCACCAATGCACAGCAGATGCATTAACTAATGATTTAATCACCGCCTGCATGGCTCCAGGCACCCGCTGCAAGTGGGCAGATAGCCAGGACTCTGGCCTCAGCAGTTCTGCAGCACCCCCAAGTTCAGGGGCTGCACATCCTTGTGCATCCCCACCAGCCCAGGATGGGGAGACCCTGCCCCAGAGGCGAGCCCAGCAGGGGCTCACCCAGAGTCTCTCATGGTCTGGCACCGGGCACAGCCCTGCTCACCCAAGCCCTGTTGGGGGCCCCGGACCTCGGGGATCGTGTAGGCGACCACAGGGGTCACGCCCGGCTACCCCCGGGCCCTGCGCGCTCACCTGGCTCCGCAAAGCTGATAATCTCGTAGCCCCGCTCGTCGTCGGCGGCGCCCCGGCGGGCGCCGCCCGCCTGCAGCCGACGCAGGGCGCGGGCCACGGCGGCGCGGGGCACGGCGTGGGCGACCCTCGGCCGCTCGCGGAGCCGCAGCTTCTCCAGCAGCTGCCGCTTGGCCGCCTCCTCCAGCAGCCGCCGCTCCGCGCCCGCCGCGCACGACGGGCAGCGCGGCTCCGCGGCCGCACATAACACCGCTGCCAGCAGCAGCCACGGGCCCGCGCCTCGCGCCGCCATCGGCACCGACGGGACGGACCGGACCGGGCCGGCACCGGGAGTGCTGTGGTGCGGCTCGCCCGCTTTGGGCACCTGCGGCCGGGGGCGGGCCCGGCGCCCCCCCGTCATTGGCCGGCTCACCTGCCTGTCCTGTCCCGTCCCGTCGGGCCGCGGCCGGGGCGGGGGATTACCGGGATTAGCCCCCCCCCGCGGCGGGGGCGGGCAGCGCCCCGCTGTCCCGGGGAAAGGGGCTTCACGAGCAGCGGGACGCTATTGCCCGCCCCGGTCCTACGTGCGAGGCCGTCAGGTCCCCGCAAGAGGGGTCCCCCGGCCAGGCACGGGCCTCGAGGGGGGCCCAAGCATCTGCCACTGGCCCCGGCCTGGCCCACGCCATGACCGCGGGGGGCACCGCGGGGGCTGGACACGAGTGGGGGGGACACACACGGGAGGCTGTGCACGGGGGGCTTCATATGAGCGTGCACCAATAGCGGTACATGCCCAAGGGGCTTGCACAGGCATGTGCATGTGGGCTCTGCCTCCTTGCGGCTCACCCTAGCACCCACCCAGCGGTGGAGAGGGACCCGGCCAGGCACCCCCGCAGAGCAGCAGGGGCACTAGGCTCCTCTGCCTGGTCCAAAACCTGCAGAAAGTGAGGGGTGGGGCAAAATCCTGGCCGGGTGGAGAAGCACCGGTCCTGGAGCAGACTGCCAAATGGATGCCAGCCTCACCTGCCTGCCCACAGAGCCTACAGACCTGCCCCCGCAGCCTGTGCGTTGTCCCCTGAGCACCCCCACAGGCATTCTCACAGGGCCAGTCTCGTTTATTCCTGACAGAGGACCCAGCAGGGATTGGGGTGGTTCCCAAGATGACCTCTGCAACTCCCTGGGGACCATTCGCATCTCTGGGCTTCTGTCACTCCTACCATGTGATGGGTTTGAGGGTCTGAGCCTATCCTTTGGACTGCCTGGTCCAGCCTCACCCCGGGACAGAGCTCGACAGGGCCAGCGAACGTGCATGCTATGCCCCCTCCTCCCCACAAATTAAAATGGATGTTTGTATGTACGGAGGGCTCATGGGGTGGCAGCCTGTGTCACATCAACCTGAAGATGTTCTTCGGTTTCTCAGCCCCAGATGCTCTGCTTAGAGCAGGGCACACCACCTGACCCAGGGCAGGGTGCTGCAGAAACCCCCCAAAAGTGGAGCAACCTGCCATGTTGTTGGGGGGGTGGGAGAGCCCAGTGCTCTTGTGCCAGGCTGGGGAACCCACAGAGATCAGTGGGAATCTGAAGCCCAGCCAGCCCTTCAGGCATGTCCTGTGCCCACCATGCCGTGCAGCACTGGCTCCAAGGTCTTGACCACACAGAGACCCTGCCTCTGGCCAAGCACAGAGGTGACGTGTAAACAGAGTGGGCTGTCTGGGAAAAAGCACTCACCGGAGATGATGCAACCATAATGCAAGGGGCAAAGTTCTCAGCTGGCTGGGCATGCTGGCAAGTCCCAGAATAGCCCAGGAATGTCAACAGGGAGGAAAGAAAGGGCACAGCCTGGCCTGGGAGGCCCGCTCCCACAGGGCTCATGAGCACTGGCTGCAGGCAGCACACAGGCAGCACTGCCTGGGCACCAGCAGGACTGAGCAGGTGGCACTTTCATTCAGGCACAGGTGCACTGCGCATGCTCACAGTGCACACGCGCTCAGTTGCACAGATGCTCAGTGGTACATACGCATCTGCACATTCCCTTGAAAACACACATTCAGTCCCCCATTCCAAATGTTTGGACAAATGCTCCGTTTGGGACATGTTCACATGTGCACTGCATGCCCATTCCCCTGCCTTTTATTCCATGTTCCCATGCTGGAAGTGGAGCATTGCGTTTCTGGCTCTCAGGGGAGGTTAAATTCCCCACAGTGCAGGGCTGCTCCTGTCTTCAACCCACAAAGGGAGCCAGTGTCCCTCTGCCTGACACTCTTCCCACATGCAGCAAGCTGGAGGGAGTCCCAAGCTGCATTGCTGAGTGGCACTGGCCCAGGTGCCAGGCCAGGGGATCGTTAAAATCTGTGTCACCACCACCTCCCAGCCCCCACACCACAGCTTCACACATGCAGGAAAGGGAATCTGAGGCATGATGCCATGCTGAGATCCTCCTTCCCTGCCAGATCCACAGAGCCAGGATCAGAGCTGTGGCACAGCATGGAACGGAGGAGGCAAAGAGTTTTGGCAAAAAGGGTGAATTACTCTCTAACCCACCACCCTTTCCAGCCTGGGAGCAGGGTCTCCCCAAAGGGATTAATGCCTTCGAACATGCCAGGATCCCTCTGCGCTGGCCAGCACCCAACAGCTGCCCCATGAACCCCCATTTCACCTCCAGCTTAGCAGGAACATCCAATCTGCCTGCCCCCTCGCACCGCAGCTGCGCACACAACCCCCCCCACCCCACCCCGCCCGCATACTCTGGCCCACCAGATCTAGGCCAGGGGTCAGCGTGGAGCCGTGAGTGGTTCTTGCACCCATTGCATAAGTGTGTTGTTGATTAAGCAGTTCCCAGAAAGCAAAGCCCAGGGACCGGCCTGACCAAAATACACCACCAACAACCCCCCGGGTCCCCGCAGGCCCAGCACTTGCTGCACACATGGCTTCTGGGCCTCTGACCTCATGTCCGGTGGGGCAAGCGTGGCACCTGACGACCTGACCTAGAGGCGCCAATGGACTGGGTGAAGCAGGGACCCCTCCCCAGGGGCTCATGCACGAACACCTGAGCATGGCTCCTACCAGACCACCCATTTCTGCGGGGCTCTGCCACTGATGTCAGCCAAGGAAGTGCCAAAACCCTCACCCAGGGACCATGGCATAGGCCACGCTCCAGCACTGAAGAGCTTCCTCCCCACAAGCCTCTCTTCCCTGGAGCAAGTGCTGGCGGCCGCAGACCAGAGGAGTACCTGGGCTGGGGCTCGGGGCAACAGCCGACAGGGCTGGCAGCACAGCATGCGCTGGAGCAGGCGTCGAAGGCTTCTGCAGGGGCAGTGCCTGGGGGCAGCCTGTGTCCCTGGGGCCGAGGGGCCAGCACGGAGTGGGACGGAGGCCGGGGCAAGGGCTGATGGAAGGCTAGAGGTGCTGGGCCGGCGGGGCCGGGCAGGCCGGGGTCTAGCCGTGGGAAGAGAACGAGGCCAGGGCTCACGGACAGGGATGGAAGGTCGGCGGCCCCGCTTCCCTCGGTGCCCGCACTCCTCTACCTGCCGCAGCGGGCCGGGCTGCCTCCCCGGCGCCGGCCAAGGGAAGGGGGATGGGGAAGCGGCCTGACACAGCCCCCCGCGGCCAGCCCCGGTCCGGCGCTGCCGACCCGACCCGCTGCCCCCGGCCCGGCCCGGCGCAGCGCTCCCCCGTGCCCCGGTGCCTCTCGCGGCCCGCGGGTGCCGTCCGGCAGCGCGGGGCAAAGCCGGTCCCGCGGGCTCCGCCGGAGCCGCCCAGCTCCGCCGCGGCGCCGGCCGGGCAGGGGGCGGCCCTGCGGGACGGGGCACCCGGGGCCGGGGGCGCCGGCGGCCCCGCGATCTACCCCCGCACGGACGCTCAGCGGGGACCGGCAGCGAGGGCCGGCAGCAAGGATCGGCACCTCGCACCAGCCGAGTCGAAACCGCTCGGTGCGGATCGCCGGGTGCCTCCGAGCCGGGGGCTGCTGGCTGGAAACTGCCCGTGAGATTGAAAATTAAAAATTAACCCTTTTCAAGGCAACACCAGGGGCTTTCAGGAATTCCCACCCCTCCCCTGAGAGCCAGGCCCTGCCAAGGGACACCCTGGCACACTGTGCTTGGACCTTTGCTTCGGGATCTGTTGATACTGGCAGAGGCTCCTTCCAAGAGCCACCGGCAGCAGCTGCATATCCCTGTCCCCTCCCGGAGCAGAGGCCGAGGGGACAGCACCTCGTGGAGCCTTGTGTTCCCCTCTGTGTCAGATCTGGCACATCCCAAGGGCACAGCGCAAGTGCTGGGTCGATGCCGTCTACACAGCATCTCCTGTGCTGGGCCGGGCTGTGGGGCTGTGGGGCTGTGGGGTGGGCTCCCCCCCAGGGTTACTGCTCCCAGCAGGACCAGCGTGGCAGTATCTCACAGCAGCTAGGCATGCCTGCCTGCGACGCGCACTCCAAAGCACCCTGACTGAACAGGGGACCCCAGCAGAAGTGCAGTGTCACAGCAGGGGGAGAGGTGTCACCACAACGTGAACACTACCCTCCTCCCCTCTCTTTTCCCGTCAGCGAAGGAGAGGTCTATGCCCAGCGGGAAGTCACACCCTGCTGCTCTCAGGTTTTCTGTTCTGCTCCCTGAAGAGCCTGACTTGGTACTCTGCCTTCATGCTTACATCAAGGTTACTTTCGCTGATGAGGGAGAAGACTTGCAAAATAAGCCAGGGCTGTGGTGAAGCCCAGATAGTCACTTTTCCATGTACAGCTTGTCAGGGCTATAAATACACAGCTCCTGCCTGGGCCACCAGCTGAGGGGGCTGAGCAGCTCCTTGCGTGTGCTGGGGGCCCCTGCCTGCCACGTGCCCCTGCTCTGTGTCGGTCCCATGGCAGGCAGGGAGGGGGACTGCGCCTGGCATCAGGGGATCACCCTTCCTTGACTGCACCCTCCTCACCCTGTGGTGTTCCCCAGGTGGAGTGCAACCGTGGGATTCCTGAACCTTGGTCAGCCTTGCCCCATGCTGTGAGTGGGGAAGGGGCAATAGGCTGCACCCAGGCATCCTGTTTCCTGTGGGTAGGGGACAAGCTGCATGTATGCAGAGGAGGGCCTGTGTTATGGGACCCTGGTCCCTGCTCATCTGGGGAACCTCTGACCTGAAGGCATCAGAAAAGGTATGTTTTCAGGTGGTTGGCAAACCCGCAGGACAATGTGTTCTGCCCTGATCTCAAGCTGCCAGGGACAGGGAGGGGCTTCAGAGACTGGGACCCCTCTTGGGGGAGCTGCTGCTACCTCAGGCACCCCAAATCATCAGGACCTTTGTGCCCACTGGGATGCAGCTGCCCTGTGGGGCTTGGGCTGGCTGCAGCCCAGGTGACAGAGGGCAACATGGTGACTACTCATAGGTCCCTGGACGTCTGGACTGAGAGATGCCCCCCATCCCTCTGCCTGAGGGCAGGGGGCAGTGTGCCCCCAGGGCTGGTGGGCAGACCCTGCTGTGTGTCCTGTGGTGTCCAGAGAGTGCCTGTGCAGTCTAGCAAAGGGAAGAGCTGGGTTTCGGGAGCAGGTAGTGCAAGGGAGCCGTTTCAGGCAAGGCCCTGGTGGGCAGCTAGCCCTGCTGTGCTCTGAGCCCCGTAGGGAGTGAGGGAAGTGCCCAGCAGGAGTGCTGCGGTGCCAGGAAGGGGAACTGGAGGTATCCCAGCCCTGCTCGAGGGCTTGCAGCACCTACAGATGCTTCAGCTCTGGGTCTCAGGTGTGCGCTGCCCTGAGCTGAGGCATCTGTAAGGGCTACAGGGCGCAGCCAACAGCTCCTCTGCCCCTTCACTCAGCCCCTTTCTGCCCATGCCTGCTGCAGCCTAGAGAGCTCAGAACTAGCTCCAGGAAAGCTGTTTGTTCAATAAATACAGACAGTGAAAAGAGGCGTTGGAAAAGAGGGGAGAAAAAAAAAAAACAGAAAAAAACCAAACACCAAACTCTCTTTGGGTTTGCGCAAGTGGCCTTGGGTCCCAGACAGTATTGATCATGAGTCTTCCACCCTGCTTGTGCAGCAGCTGGGTCAGCGGGAACCCTTCAGGTCTGAGTCCTGGAGGCACCAGGGCCTGGATCTCAGCATGGTGGCTGCTGCGACCTGACGGGGAGATGCAGGTCCCCACTCCAGCACGCCTCGGGGGAGCGCCTGCCTCAGGATTCATGCAACGTGGGCAAACACTCTCTCCTGGTTGTTCCATCCCAGCTCAAGGTGTCACAGGTCCTCCAGAGCAATACGCATCCTGGACCCCGCTCCAGCCAGAGCTGCTCATGGCTCTGACCGCCTCTGCAGGATCCTGGAGTGGGACACCAGATGCAAAGCCGTCCTTCAAGCCAGCTGGGGAGAAGGTCTAACACCACCCTCCTCCTTCTGCTGACTCTCTTCCCACCTGGTTCAGCTCCGTCTCCAGCCTCTGGGATGGGGTCATCAGTGCTTGCAGGGTGGGCCACAGGACTGCAGTCACCCAGCTCCACCCCAGCCAGCTGCATGCACCGCAGGGGATCATCCCAGGAGCTCCGCTCGTGATCCTCCCTCTCCCACCCCAGCACCCTCTCCCAGCACCGTCTCATGGGGGACATGTGGGAAGCAGTGGAGAAACGGTAACACGAGATTACGTAATGGGGCTGATGTGTCAGAGCCGCCCTTTGCCCCCAGCTCTCACGGCACTGACATGTCCCACTTTGTTGTCAGCCAGGCTGGTGAGGGGCAGCGAAGGGGGCAGCTGCCCCAGGCCACGGGCCAGAGACGTGCCGAGAGGTTGCTCCCCAGTGAGGGAACTGGCATGGGGTTCTAGGCAAGGGTGGGTGTCCTGGGAACTATGACTTTGGCAGTCTTGCCTGGCAGTCTCTGTCCACTTTAAAAGGGAGAAGAGTTGCTCAGTTTTGTCCTGACTTGGGACAAGGATGGCCAAATACAGACGGTTTTGCTGGAATGGAAAATTTGGCCCAACCACATAATGGTGCCTTCCCCAGTGGGAATCACAAGCCCCCCGTGTCCGGGGGCTCCCATGCCATGTCCTGGACCTGGCTGAGATAAGTCAGGGGTTCTGCATCGCCCCAGGAAAGGCAGCCAAGGGGCAGAGAGCATGAGAGCTGTAGGGGCCAGCAGCACTACAGTCTTTGGGAACAGTGCATCCTGGTGGTGGATGCCCAACCCTGCTGCCTGGGTTTTATAACCAAGTCGTTGGTGAGAAGAGGACTGCACATGGCAGAGTGGATCAGTTCTGTGCTATCTTGGGGCTGTACGTGCTAGGGCACATCTGCCACCTTGCACCTTGGGGAGAGATGGAAGATGTACTAGCTAATGATGGGTTGCACATATACGTACACATACATGTGCACACTACAGCTGGGAGACTTTTATTTAATACCAGGTAGCTGGGATGCTTGGAGAAGGAGACACTTTCCTCCCACTGGGATCAATTTCCCCTTCCTCAGCCCCCTCAACCTTATGTCCAGCTGAGGAGTGGGGCCCCATGGACGGCCCTCTCCCCTCTGGCCTAGCCATCTCCCAGCATCTTTTCAGCTTCTATCTCCTCCTGAGGTGGCCGCTGCTGGGACCTGTTACCTGAAGAGCACATGTTCATGTTGCAGCACTGAGGGCTGCACCATGGCCTTGGTCTGGGACCAGCAGCAGGGCGAGCCGGGGCTGCCCTGAGCCGCCCGAGGAGTCGTGATCTGCAGAGTTCTGCAGGCAGAAGGGTCTAGTGTCCATCACGAGCTGTTTTCAGAGGCCATGGCTCTTGGGCAGAGAGGAATCCATGGGCAGATCTGAAGGGGGAAGAGAGCCGTGTGGAAGGTGAGGGAGGAGAGGACTTGCATCATCTGATTCAGCATCATCTTTGATACTTCAGCCTCAGGAGGAGAAAACACCTTGGCAGGGTTCCCATCTCTCAGCAGCTCACCAGGTCTCACGCTGCCAGAGATGGGCCAGGAGGAGGGGATCCCTGTGCAGCACAGGTCCTGCCCTCCTGCCTCCTCAGGTAGCCAGTCAGGTGCAACCGCAGGCATCGACAATCATGTCGGGGATGTCAGTCTTGACAATGTTGCTGTCCCGGTCATAGTAGAGCAGAGAGAGGGGGCGACGCTGCGTGGGCACGCAGCATGAGTCCACAGCTGCGTCTGCGTTATTGGCTTTGATGAGGTTGAGGACAGCAGTGTGGAAGGAGGCGGCAAGGCCAGGGATGCCAGCCATGTGCAGGGGGCAGAGTCCCGCACAGTAGTTCATGTGATATCCCTCCGGCTGTATGATCCAGTCCTCCCAGCCAATCTCCTTGAAATCCACAAAGAATTCCTTGCGGCAGCACATCCGAGAGTCCCCACTGCAATCAATGCCACGCCGCTGGACTCGGTGGGGTGTCCTGGCCCGGGCCTGGGCTGCCACAAATGGCCAGTGGGAATCCCTGTGGCCACCCAGAACGGGAGCTCCCCAGTCCTCTGACACCTCCAGCTCCACAATGAGCCTCTGGCTCCCTTGGCCAAAGAGGCTCTGGACAGCTCGGCCCACGTCCAGTGTGGCCCAGCCAGCCCTCTGCACCTCCAGCTGTGTCTCACTGACCACAGTCGTGTTCAGCCCCATCAGGTCTGGCTTCAAGAGTCTGACAGTGACAGGCTGCGTCCCAGGGCCGGGGACTGCCCAGAAGAAGTAGAGGGTGGCTTGCAGGATCTCGGTGCTCCCAGCCAGCTCCCCAGTGAAGCGGAAGAGCAGGCGAACGCTGCGGGAGGTAGAGGACCCTGTGCACAGAACCAAAAGCAGAGTCAGGAGGTGAAGGGAGGAGGGGGCTCCCCCAGCTGGGGGCACAGAGTTGGAGCAAATGAGAGGTATATCCAAACCAGGGAGAAGGGTGCAGTACATAAAGGTGTCAAGGGGCCCCCACTTCCCTGTACTGCTGCTGCTTCTCTTTCTGATGCCACTCTAAAGCAGTAGCATCTGGGCCTGGTGCTGAATGCAGCAACCCGGCTTGGTTCCACCTCCTCTGGCCTGACATCCCGAGGCTGCTGACATCACTGACATCAGTGAGGCTGCTGGAGAATTTCAGAGTAGGTTATCTGGCTGTGTTAAACCAGCCTTGGATTTAAGGCAGTCATGCTGATTTGCACCTCCAGGACGACCTCTGCTTTCTATGGCTGGAACCATCACCTGACATTGCTCCAGCATGTCCCACCCTTGCTGCTGCTGAGGCTGCAGAGCTGCCTCTCCTCCTCGTGAAGGAAGGGCTGATGGACACCGTGGGACCAGCGCTGGGCTCCTTGGCACAGCTCTGCCCGTGAGGATACAATCCCCCTCCTCTGTGGTCTGGCTCAGCGCAGTGGAGCGAGAGACTGGACTCAGCCCTGTGGCTCATGCCGGCTCTTCCGCTTCCAGCAGACACTCCACCGAGCCAGGAGACAACTCCCCATTGTCCTCATGTACGGGAACACAATGTACTCCAGAGGAGCATTGTTCCCAGAGGTCTTAGAGGACGCAGCAAGCCCTCACTATCCCACAGCAGCGATGCAAACCACACAAAGGGCTGCAAGGGGAGTGTGTCCCCCCCACACCTCACCAAGCAGCAGTTTGGGCTGGGCAAGTGATGTTGCAGAAAGATGCTCTGCAGGATGGAGCAGAGGATTCTGCTCCTTTCCAAAAGAAGGCTGCATTGGCCTGGGAAAAGTGTGGGGTGCAGGCCCCTGTATTCCCAGTGATACTTGTCAAGACCCCTGAGCATGTTTTGGGGAGCTCTCTCCTCCTAGGAATGCAGCTGATTCTGGAGTGAAATGTGGCAGCCTACCACTTTGGGTAGGAAGTGGAGAAGCAGCTGAATGAGGGGAGCAGATGGGCTTTGGAGACCTAAGTCCACATATACACTATGAGCTGATGAGGAATCTAGGGTTAAAATTATGTTTTGAAAAACATGGACATCTCACCCCTCCACCTCTAGCACAAGTGGGGACTGTTAACAGAAATGGACAACAAATTCTCATGATACAGCAGTCCATCTTTACTCCTGCACCCACCCCCCCTGCCTCAACATGTCCCATAGATAAATGAGAGCGGCCCTGGAGCCTCAGTAGAGCTTTCATTTGCCTGTGGTGAGGGGCAGCTGGTTGGGGTAAGCTTGGGATGTGGATGCAAAGGTTCTGGGTATAGAGCCTCTCATTGTTACTCCTTCCAGCAGCAGTGTGCCCACTGGCCCGGTGCATAGCATGGCATTGCTTGCAGGAGCGTGATGCCCCTGTGCAGAGCTTCTGAAATGCCCGTGCAGAGGAAGAAGCCTCTCACTACCTTCCCCCAGGCAAGACCTTCCTTCCCTCTGTGCCCCCCACCAAAGGGCCCATCCCACGTGCCCATGGGATGCAGGGTCTGAACAGACCTGACTCGGCAAAGCTCAAGATCTCGTATTCCTGCACACCCATCCCAGGACGCAGGTGTGGGATGCTGCTGTCTTGGGGCATCCCTGGAGAGACGGCCATGTCCGTGTGCTGCGCACGCATCCTGTGGAGGGCAGTCAGCAAGGCCTCCCTGGATGTGGGATGAGTGATGTTGGGCCTGTCTGGCAAACGGAGCTTGGAGAGGATGCTCTGCTTTGCCAGTGCGATGAGGACATCCCGCTGTGTGGTGGGCGCCAGGGCCGCCAGCCCACAGGCTGGGCACCACACTCCCTTGGGAGCCACCATCCTCAGAAGGCTCAGGAGTAGGAAAGCCATCGTGGCTGACATCTCTGGTGCCAGAAGGTGACAGCTTTGGGGGGTCTCAGCTGATAGTGTTCCTCCGACTGTCCAATAAGCCAAAGTCAAACTGGGACAGCAGCCCTGGTGCTGGGAGAGCAGAGCACGGCAGCAGGACGGCAGCACTGGACTCTGCAGGAGCAGAGAACAAGGAAGGGCTCGTTCTCCTGACGTGGCCACAAATATTGGCTGATCCCGGGCAAGATAAACGCCCCAGTGATCCTGCAGGAGCCTCTCCTGGGCACGGGACAGCCGGGCCGCAGCTCGCCTGAGGTTAAGGTGGACCTGGGCGGAGAGTGCTCCTGCTCAGGACCTCAGCCCAGGGCTGCCCACTCGGTGGAGGCTGCTCGGGGCTGCTGGGGCTCGCCCTGAGCAACCTGCTCCGGCCATGGGAGGCCACCCTGGTCTTGCCTTGCTGCCCACCCCAGGGGTGGGCACCCAAGCAGATGGCAGGGGCCATCTCGTACGGCTTGGGCCCCCGGGGTGACGGGGCATGCCCGGGGCGCAGTGTGGGCCCCCCTGCGGCGCGGTGCAAGGCGGGGCGGGGCGGGGCGGGGTCCCCCGGCAGATGGGGAATGCCCAGGCGTGGTTTGACCGCACCCCCCACCGCACCCCCCGCCGCAGAGCCGGAACCCCGCGCGCCGGACGGAAGGGCCGCGGGACCGGCGCAGCGTCAGCCCCGCCCCCGGGCCCGCCTCTCACCATGAGGGCGGGGCCGCAAGCTGACTCCGCCCACGAATGGCGGCAGAGGTCTCTGCTCCGCGCTGCGCCCTCCGCCGCGCTAGGGGGAGCTGCCGCCTCCCGCCCGCCTTCCACGGTGTCGCGTCCTGGGGGTTGCTACGACAACGGGCGCACGGCGGGCGCGGTATGGTGACGCAGCGCGCACGGAGCGGTGACGCGCGCGCACGCCCGCCGGGGGAGGGGCCCGCCGCTTCTTTCCCTTTTTTTTTTTTTCCTGTTTCTTTCCCTTTTTTCCCCCCGTTCCGGCTTCCTTTCCCCTTCCCTCCCCATCCCCCCATCCGCCCGCCGTCTCCGCCGCCCCGCCCGGGCGGCCCGCGCTGGCCCAGGCCCGGCCCGGCCCGGGGTGGTGGCGGCGGCGGCGGCGGCGGCCCCGCGGCGCAGAGCCCGGCGCGGCCCGGTAAGTGCGCTCCGCCGGGGGCGGGGGCCAGGGCCGGGGCTGGGGTCGGAGCCCGAGCCGGGCAGGGTGGTGCGGGTCGGGGGCTCCTCGGGGCCGGCCGGGCGGTCACAGTGCCCCCGGGCCGGGCGGGAACGCGCCGCTCGCGGGGAAGGCGCCTGTGTTGTGCTCCCCGCGTCCTCGTTCCTTTCTTCGTCCCCGCGGGGGCCGCGGCCCTGGCTCTGGCTGTCCCCGGGCCCCGCCGCCGTGGACCGGCGGGCCGGCAGGGCGCGCCGGGGGCGGTGCGTGCCTCTGGGCTGCCCCGCGCGGGGGAGCGCTCGGCGGTGGCGTCCGGCCGGGTCTCCACCATCTCCGGGTGCTGCTGGCCGTTGGGGCTTACGGGGCTCGCTGCGGTGTCGGTGCGTGGAAGAGCTCGTAGCGGGCCGCTTGCCTTGGCAAGTTTGCGGAGCACATGGTGGCCGGGTGCTCCCTGCCCTGTGCGTCTCTGGCTGGCCTGGATACAGGGGGCTTCCCTGTGCAATTCCCCGGGTGCCTGAGCTTGCTGTGGCCGTCTCGTTCCCCAGCTCTCTGCGTGCGGTGCAGCACTTGCAAGAGACTAAGGAGAAAGGGGAGCAACAGGTGGGAGAGGAGGCCTCACGTCCTCGGTGGCCAGGCATCCCGTTCTAGCTCCAGGGAAGCGCAAAACGGTTTTCTGGTATCCTCATAGACAGCGTCTTTCCTTGGAAATACTTTCCTGGAAACATTTCTGATTTCTGGGGCCCTGCTGCATTTAACAACAGGAGTGGAAATGCTGGAGAGTTAGTTGACTCTTGGCTTGGTTGGAGCATGTTCAGGAAGGATTTCAGAGGGGCTGTGTAGGCCACTAATGGGATACGTGGAAGGGTTGTTTTGTTTTTTGTGGCTCAGTGGTCTTTGCCCTGTGACAAATTTAAATCTTCACAGAGCTTTTTTTGGGTACACATAGATGTTTGGGCTGTCTGTCTGAGTGTCACAGTAGCCTCTGACTCCTGCCAGTAAGTTTCACAGGTAAGTTGATATTACTTAGTCTTCCTCCGATATGTATGAAATGGTCTGACAGAGGTGGTCCTTCTGAGCCCCTGATGCAGTGTGTAGATAGATGTAGCTGGTGGATTGTTACCTCTCTTCTGTCACTCATTTTGTGAATCCTTTTTAATCCCTTCCCTTATTTCCTTTAGAATTTGATTTAGATTATCTCTTTCATACATGGCAAACTTTTCTGGTTTCCAGGCATTGTTCTTTCTGGCCTCTTTCTTTTTGTTTTGAAATGGCCGAGAAAGCTGAGCTCAGGCCTAGGCTGCTGCACTGGTCTCAGTTTTTATAAAGGGCTTGATGATGCTTTTTCTTTCAGAAATTGCTTATAGGAGGGGGTTTGCCTTTCAAAAGGGCACCACGGGTCTGGGGGAGTGCTTTGCAAAGACCGCGCCAGCTCCTTAAATGGTGGGCAAGGGTCTAGCCAGTTCATAACTGGCTCATTGAGGGTGATTTGCAGACCCTGATGGTTTTTTGCTGTCTCTTTTATTACTGATTGTTCCTTAAATAAGCAGCTGTTCCAGCTCTTTGTTAGGTTGAACTTGTTGTTAAAGTCCTTATTTGCCTTTTTTCTCTCTAGAGTCTGTACTTGCTTCTGCTACCGACGTGTCCTTTTGACTTATTCCAACTTATTTGTCCTGCACAGGGTTTGGTGTAAGATCCCTCTTATTTCACTAGTCCCAGGATATGCCCTTCTCTGGCATGTCTTCACCTGTTTCCCATGCAGTCTCGGGTTGACTGTTCACTGTAGTAAGTGTGCTATATCTCAGTGAGCCTGGCTGACCTGTACTACAGTTAGCTTATCTATGAAAAGCAATGAAGATGTAGTGGTCAGGACATCGGGGCTGGCTGTACAGGCCAATTCTAGATGTTGCCTTGAATTTTCGTTTGAACATAAGGCTTACGTTCTTGTACTTTTCTGCCCTTCAGCAGTGCTACACGCAGTAACCCCCTGCACTGTGAAGTGTTCCTTGTTGGGCATTTCCCTGCTCATAATAAAAAATCAATAATTTAAAAAAAAATGTGGGGAGGAGCGTCACCAGAATCCTCGCAGTTCATTCCTGAACACTGACTTGTGACCCCTTGGGGAATTTAAAATTCTCGCACATTGGTTCTGGTTTTGTATCTCAGTTAAAATGTGACACGGATGATCATCCCACCTCCCTTGCATTTTTTTATCTGAGATCTGTCTGCGATGGTTTCACATAGTGTAATTGTGCCCAAAAACAGGTGTTAGATTTTTCAGAGGGGTGAACTGATCCCTGTTCCTGGGAGCTGATTCACAAGCTTGTAGACACTATCAAGCACCCTACTCAATGCATTTGTCTAAGCTGAATGCCCTGTTGCTTGTAGGTATCTTCTTAACATAGAGACTGATCATCCCAGAAATGCATTAGCTTTTTTCCTGAGTGCTTAAAGCTGAGCTCAACTACTTTATCTCTGCCTGTTCTTTGTATGCTTTTGTGATGCTTCAGTATTGACCAAAGATGTATGGAAAAACAAAGTGTATTTCTGGCCATGTATGCTGATAATGCAGCTAGGTGTGCTGTTGTAGTAGGATTGGTAAGGGAAAGAGCTTCATTGCAAGGAACACTAGGCAAGCTTCTGGCAGAAGTGCCAAGCTTCCAACTTTCCAGGACAGGCTGTATTTTCCTTAGAGCTCAAGGATGCCACTGTAATTGCGAGTATAAAGAAACCTTGAGTTTATTATAGCCTCTGCTGCTTTTGCGGCCTCTGTGCATGTGAAGTGATCCATTAGAATCTGAACTGTTCTGCTGAAGAGGGTTCAGATGCGACGTGAGCTGGAAACGCAGAGCTGCTGGTAATCCTCGATGTGTTGTTCAGTAGGGGCAGAATGCTGTCTGTCTTCATTTTTGGAGCAAAGTCAAAGCTTAAAAAGTGTAAGGAACCCACACGGTTGGGGAAGAGAAGTGCTGGAAAGAAGACCTGATGAAGGGCGATAACCTGCTTGGGGAGCTGGAAATATTGCCAAGCTCTGGTGCTTGGCAGCTGTGTTAAGAAGAATGGCTAGTGTTACAAAGAATGGATACTATAGAGGAGAGCGTGCTGTAGGCCGCAGATATCCCAGGTCATTGGCATGTGCTAGGGTGGTTTTCCTCTGCATGGAGGATTCTAAATCTCTGTCTCAGTGCTCCTTTTCCTGCTGGCAGCCTACAGAGAAGTACCACACATGGCTAGCCTCAGTTTGGTTTTCTGTCACTGGTATTTGTTGAGAATCTTGTCTTATCTGTTGCCTCATCCTGTTCTCTGTCTCCTTTTGAGAACTGGGAGCTGGTTCCCCATGGTTAAGCCAAATAGTTCTGATTCCTAATGCTCCCTTCTCTTTTATTTCTATCCTGTTTGCTACCTATAGCCTGTTAAGGCTGACTGATGTAACCTCTGTGTCCTTATCCTTGAATTTGTGCTGGAAATTCTCAATTAAATCATACCAGGTATGCTTGCTGTAATCGTTCTTCTTGATTAAATGGCATTTCAGTAGTTCGCAGGTGATTTGCTGAATTTTTTTTCCCAACAGATGTTCTTTTAGGGTCCTTCTCCATTCTTACTCCCCTCTCCATCCACAGCTCTTTGTATTTTCAATGAGCTGTTAAACATACTTCCTGCTGTTCATTCTTGTTTCTTTGGAATGCAAAGACAGATTGTATCTGCATAGAAAACTTTGGAAACTTATTCCTCTGTGTGTGTTTACAAATATATGTGTTTTGTTTTTTAATGGAACAAACTAGATGATGAGAAAAGATGGATTTTCTTCTCTGTCTACCAAGGTGGCAAAGTGTGATGTTTGATGGCAGCTTCACTGGATAGTAAACCATTACTCCAGACTCCAGGGATTGCACAAGTGAGGATGGATCTCAACAGGTTGCTTGCAATGATGATGCTTTGCTGGAGACAGCCACCTGGCTTTTGAGGAGCTGGATTAAGGCTCCCAAATGAACTGCCGTTTGTGAAAGAGAAACATCACTTGGATATGGTCCCTTCTCTTATCTCTCCCCCTGCTCATGAGTGGGGACTGACTGGGGGCTGCTGCCCTAGAGGTGAGTAGGATATGGAGCCAACTGATCCCTTAGTTACCAGACATCGCAGCTTTTGCAGGGTGATTCCTAAGGGACAGTTGGAGGTGCCTCCATAGCATGAACAAGATGAAACCTGGAATGATTTAACAGTATTGGACGATGGTTCATAGCATTGCCCTCCTCTTTGGCTGAGTTTCAGTAGCTTTCTTTGCTTGGACCTTCCTAGGATCAAAACCGAGAAGTTATATTCTGTGGCATAGCTGTTTTTCTCTCCATTCAGAGATGTATAATGCTAGTTAGTCAAGTGCTGCTTTGAGCTGCAGTCACCTGACCGGTGAGGGTCAAGTATCTAGGCTAGTAGCCCATTCAGCAGAGTGGAATTAAAGGAACTAGTTAGTTTTCACAGGTTTCTTCTCAAGTATCTTCATTGTTTGTTGCTGTTTTGGGACAGGATCTGCAGTCTCCCAGGGTGCTAGTCATTGGGCTGGAAGAAGCAGATGCTAAATCTAGCTGTCCAGCTTGCCAGAACATAATGCATCTTATAGCAGACTGTGGCCCGTTACGTCCTGTGAGTGGCAACATGAGAATTTGTTAGATACCTGTGGATCAGCTTTTGCTCAGATGCTGGAGGAAGCTGGTCTGTTTGTGTACCACTCATGTGGTGGTGCTTCTTGGTGTCCCAGACACAATCCAAATTTCCCAGGCACTGTGGTCACATAAAACTAGCACTGTTTTTCTGGTTCCAGCGTTACCTAGGGCCTTTCTCAGCAGCCTGCTGTGTGGTGTGCGGAACTGTGTGCTATGCTGACAGCTGAAGTTAATCCCTTATTGGGGCAAATAGAGTATTTCTTCCTCTGTATAAACAGTTGCTCCAGGCTCCCTACAGAGTCGCTGCTAGGTGAATATTTTAGAATTGGTTATTCTGGGCTTATATTTTTGAGTTTTTCTTGTGGCTGAGAGCAGCGCCAGTGTGTTTTGACTGCACTGCTCTGCATCACGTCTAACTAGAAACGTGATGTAGCTGGTTTAAACGGCATGGTGCTGCATATGTTTTTTTGGCTTGTGTGACAAGTATGAGCTAAACCCAGCAAACAAGGTTTAGAATGGTGTACTA
This sequence comes from Phalacrocorax aristotelis, assembly GCF_949628215.1. Lineage (NCBI taxonomy): Eukaryota > Metazoa > Chordata > Aves > Suliformes > Phalacrocoracidae > Phalacrocorax > Phalacrocorax aristotelis. The sequence continues at coordinate 3,296,226 of NC_134301.1, read as the reverse complement.
TATATGTGCAAAGCTGCACTGACCTGACTAATATCAGGTGTTATGTTACCCCTTGAGTTAAACCATTGCAACTTTGAATGTTGTGTTCTAGTTAAGTAACAGCTAAGGCCTGGGAGTAAGCCAGCATCCACTCAAGTAAGACGGACGTATAAGGAAGCAAGTCCCAGAGAACTTCCCAAACTACATGTAGCCACTGTCTCTGTGGCTGAGAAACTGTTGAATGAGGACCCAGGATTCTGCTGTTGCCTAGAGTAGTTAGTGTTGGGAGAAGGGGTGGCAGCGTTGCTCAGTTTCACAGAAACGGAATAAATGTTTGTTTTCTTGCATGTCCCTGTTGTAGTTATCACAGGTTTTCTGTAGCAGGCTTTAAAAAGGCTTGGAGGGAATAGAGGAGCCTGGTCAACTGCTATACTGATGACAAGGAATTGGCTGTGGGAAAAGCAGACCCTCTTGTTCACTGCTGACCTGTGGATCAGAGCGGTGGAGAATGTCCATGTCAAATCACTTCTTCCAGCTGTTATGCAGTACCTCTTATTCTGCCTGTGATATCCTATCCTCCTATCAGAGTGCAGATGTATCAGGTTCCCCTTATAGTAGTGTTGCCATTTGTGTTGCTAAAATTAAGATTGTGTCAGTGCTGCTATTCTAAAACTCCATTTTAAGGGGGAAGATGTATAAATCACCCATTTAAGAAAATAATAATTACCCAAAAAAAAAAATCTGCCTGTAGGACTGGTCCCAGGCTTAACTTCAGTGCTTAAATTGTTTTAGAATAACAGAATGAGTTGGGCTGGAAGGGGCCTTCTAAAGATCATCTCATCCACCTCTCTGCCATGGGCAGGGACATCTTTAACTAGGTCAGGTTGATCAAAGCCCTGTCCAAACTGACTTTGAACACTTCCAGGAATGGGGCATCCACAGCTTCTCTGGGTAAGCTGTCCCAGTGTCTCACCATCCTCACTGTAAAAAAAATTCTTATATTTGATGTAAATCTGCTCTGTTTCAGTATAAAACCCTTGTCCTGGTGCTACAGGCCGTGGTAAAAAGTCTATATCTTTCTTATAACCCCCCTTCAGTTATTGGAAGGCCACAGTGAGGTCTTCCCAGAGACACCTCTTCTTCAGGCTGAAAAACCCCAGCTCCCTCAGCCTTTCTTCAGGTGGTGTTTTCACCTCCACCGCTCTACCCTCCAATTAATTCTAAATGCAATGTGTGAACCACAGCTTTCTCTGATACAACGGAGCCTGGATTTCCCACGCTGTCTTCTATAGTTACGATCTCTCTACCCTTTTATTACTTGTCTTCCTTCATATAGTATATGCTGACCGATGAAGTATAGAATTAGTGTATTGGAGAAATGTTAACTATAAGTAATTTTGTCATTGCATAATTCCTACCTAGAATCAGGAGGGAGTGCTTTCATGCCAGAATGGGCAGAGTTGTATGACAAGTGTGAAGAATGCATCCAGGTAGTCCCAGCACTGATGCTTGCAAACGTATATACACACGGAATCAGCGTACTTCATCTTGTTACATTGTTTAGTAGTAAACTTCACCTAGATCAGTACTCATTTTCAGAACTTTTTTTAAGGAGGAGGTGGCTGCCGAAGAGGCTGTACAGCAGCATATGTATCGAAACTTTCAGAGCAGGTTTTGGAGTTGCCTTTCCCCTCGCCTCAATCATTCCTCAAGTACAGCAGGTTTTGGTGTTGCTCAGCAAGCTGCTGGTTTCTGAGCAATTCGGAGCAGGAAGTCCAGTGTAATGGTGCAACAGGCAGGAAATGCAGCTTGGCACCTGAGTGCTGAAGGCTTTTAGAAAAGGCTATTATTTGGCTAAAGATAAACTCTTAATAAAATGATCTTGTCAGTATTCTGTGCTTCTGGTACTTCCCCTGCATGCCTGAGCTATGTGGTGTTCCTTGCCTTACATTCTTCACAAACATACTTTGGTGGCCTGATCCAAAGGCCTCAGCAGAGATTAAAGCCCACAACAAAATTACTTGATACCTGTTGAAATGATGATGAACTGCTCACCATGACTGTAGCATCTGAAAACTTATACCTTGTTCTTCAGCACCTAAAGTGACTAAAAGGCAGAAGACGTTTGTGTCTCTCTGCTTGTTGACATAGCCCTCGCAGGGAAGTGTAATGTTGGGCAGAATCACAGAATGGTGGGGGTTGGAAGGGACCTCTGGAGATCATCTTGTTCAACCCCCCTGCTTGAGCAGGCACACCCAGAGCAGGGGGCACAGGAACACATCCAGGCAGGTTTTGAATGTTTCCAGAGAAGGACACTCCACAACCTCCCTGGGCAGCCTGTTCCACTGCTCTGGCACACTCACAGTAAAGAAGTTTTTTTTCCTCATATTGAGGTGGAACTTCGTATGTTCCAACTTGTGCCCATTGCCCCTTGTCCTGTCATTGGGCACTAATGAAAAGGGCCTAGTCCCTTCGTCCTGACAGCCACCCTTCAGATATTTATAGGTATTTATGAAATCCCCCCATAGTCTTGTCTTCTCCAGGCTAAACAAACCCTAGTCTCTCAGCCTTTCCTCATAAGGGAGATGCTCCAGTCCCCTGATCATCTTTGTAGCTCTCCGCTGGACTTGCTCAAGGAGTTCCACATCCTTTGTAAATTGGGGGGCCCAAAACTGGACACAGTACTCCAAATGTGATCTCAAAATAAGCCCTGTGGGCCAAGTGAATTTAAATTTTACCTTGGTCTGAATCCTTTTTTTAAATTGTGTATTTTCGAAGTGCCTGCAGCTGAAGGTGGTGGTGTATCTTAAAGACTTGGAGAGGTCAGAGAAATAAGTGGCGATGATGATTAATGCTGCTGGGTCTGTGGCAAGGGAAGGCGGCACTTCAGCTGATGCTACATTTGCATCTCGCTAACTGAGGCTAAAGTGTCAGTCTTAAATAGGTAGAAGAGTTAGTTTTGGGTCTGGATGCTGTTTCCAGCTTATGTCAATGCTGGTTTCTGATAACCCATTGTCCTTCTCCCAGTTTCTTTCAACTAAGGATCTTGGTTCCTTAGGAACAGCAGTTGCCCTGGGAATCAATGAGGTGTAAGTAACACTTCTGTACTGTTAAGGAGCTTGTAGCATGGTATGGAAGTGACTGGGCCTGGAAAGAACCCAGAGTCCTGACCTTTGACCACCACCTCTGCCTGAATGAACTGTTATAAAGGCTTCCTCTTCCTGATGCCAGATATGACCAAAAGACTGAGTTTGCCTCTCTAGTTGCTTTCCCCACCCCCCCCTTTAAGTGACTGTTGCTGGTTTTTAGAGCATATAGTTCTGGAAGTTAATGTTGGAAAAATGGGTACCACTCTATTTAGAGTGATTAGATTATTTATTTTGTTGCTGTATGTTTGTGGTTTACTGCAGAGGTGTTGAAAGGCCTGGATACCTAGGTGCTTCATGTTTGGATGTTGTTTGTTTTGATGGACTTCACAGATGGATGCAACATCTCAGCACCTCCAGCTGGTGGTGGCATGGTGTCCTCATTCCTATTAGAACATGGCTCTGGAGAGAAGGCATGGTGGTAGAAAGAAGTTTAAAGCTGATATAATTTGTGGGATACCTTCCTTTTTGCAATGGAATACAAAAAGAGAGTTGATGACCAGGTAGACTCTGTTTCCAGCAAGCAGCCAGGTTTGTGTCAAGGCATTAATCTTTAATTTTAGCTGATCCTTCCCAGCACTTTACATAAGGTGAAAAAGAGTGTTTGAAATGTTTTTGTGTGGTTTTTTCTTTCCTTTTTTATGCCTAAAGTCTTGTCCCCTGGCTTATCTGTGGGATGGTTTGGCTGTGAATTAGGAGTAATTAGTGCCACCTGTTAACTTCCTCTAGCAAGAAGTTTTGCTTTGCGTATCTCTTTGTTAAGATACCCCAGCTCTGAAGACCAAGCATGGTGAGTCTATGGAAAACTAGCTGAGAGACTTACTATCACCCCTGTATTCAGCAGTGATCAGACACTCAAAATGCATTTGATGTTGCTTAATGTGTGAAAGTGTTGGCAACAGAGAGACTGCTGCTTGCCCAGTGTTATGGAACAATGCTAGTTACAGTGTCCCAAACAAGGTTGCTTTCCTCACCCACTCTGGCACCATTGCAGAGGCCTGGCCAAGTTCCTGTAGGGTCTTGTAATCTGGTTCATTAATGCCTAGATCCATCGATGATCTAGTGTATATCCTGTTTATTTTTTCTTTCTGGATAACTGCTCTAGGATCACTCAGAAATTGGCTGCCTGGCAACATGAAAATGCAGCTGTCAGAATGAACTGCGTGCTTTTCAACTGATTCCATAAATGTAGCCCAGGTAGAGCTGTGGCAAAATAGATCTCTAGAGACTTCAGTGAGACTCAAGGCAAATACTGCCGATCTCCCCAGGCAGCAGAGAGGGGTGGCCTCCAATAAGCTCGTGTGTCTGCTGCCCAACAGGCTTTATTAAATCCAAGTTAAACAGAAACACAGAACAACTAATGTGTCTGTTACCAGTGCAAGCTTCCCAACAGCTTGGTTTCAGGTGACAGGTCGAATTGATGACTCAATGTCATGTCTTGCTTCTGAATTATGTCACAAGAACTTCACAGCTTGGACCTTTCTGCCTTCAACGGAAGGCTGTGAGAAGTAGGTGTGGAGCCGTGCTGCTGTCAGACCTCTGGGTTATCCTGGTGACCTGCTGAACACGAGATTGGCCAACAGCGTGTGTTTTGATTTTAGCACTTCCGCTTTCTTTTTTGTTGTCTTATTGATTTGATTATTATTGTCTCTTTATAAAACAGAGGAGTATTGCTAGTGTTTAGAAAGGGAACGGGAGTCTGTATCCTAGGCTTTGTTCAGTGTGTGGCCGCACCGTTCTGTCAGTCTGAACAATGGGTGCAACAAAATATTTCTCCTCTAGGAGAAATTGCTTTGAGGGTGGGGGAGGGAAGCTTTTGAGATCGTGCAAGGAAAGGGGCTATGTAAGCAGAGGATGCCTAGTTGTGAGTTGAGCAGTGTGTATGCCTGCTAACGGAAACCAAAATTTACTGTTAATGGGTAACATCTTCAAAAGCATCCCAAACCCACCTTCAGTTGATGCTGAATTTGCATTTGACACCCCGGGCTCTCAGAGATCTTCCTACAGGTAGCAGGTGCCTAACTCTGAATCTTCATGAAAACTCTTTGGGAATCCCACTGGCTACCTGTATCAGCCACTGAGTACTGGAAGGCTCTTGTTAGTCTGGCCTAAATGTGAATTCTTTTGGAAGACTACAACCAAAGTGACTACTCACAGTGAGCACTTGCACAGACCCTATCGCTGCTATAGATGCTGCAGGATCTTACCCATCACTTCATAAATCTTCTCACATACATCCATTTGGAGAAATATAATGTCAGGAAGTACGGGCAGAACGTGGAACAGCGGTGGGCAAAATTAACAGGATGTGGCAATGCTGTGGTGAGGCCAGAACCCCACTGGAGGAGAGAGATCCTGTCTGGATCACCTACTTGGCTTTAAAACCTCTTTCCCCCAACTCTTTTGGCTGCTGCTTTAGACATGTCTTTAAAAATACAGCCATCCTGGAACTGGAATGGTGGCGCCAGGTGGTGAAAACAGAAATGAGGACAAAAAGGCTGTTAGTTTTTGCTGAGCAGCTGCGTGGCAGTGAGTTAAGCTGTGTCTGCTAGGCTTTGTAGCTCAGAAGAGACTGGAAGCTCGAGGTGCAGAACCAAGTTCTGTCAACTTGGGCACTAGGCGGGCTCAGGACAGAAAGGTGCCTCCCACATGAGAATCAGTGGGGCAGCAAGAGTGCTCACCTGAAGACTTAGATCTTTCTCTCTCTCCCTCACAGTGTCAGCACTTAAGTGACTTCATATGGAGTGTGCAGGTATGGGGGGAAAAAAAAAATGGGAGTAGAGGGCATGTACCCACTGTGTTACACAAAGTAAAATTTATGCGTGGGCAATCCAGAGAGAAGTTTGTGGTTTCATAGCAGCTTCGCTGCCCTGTGTGTTCCCTGTTCTGGAGCACAAGGCAAGTGTGTGCTGCAGGAAGCCTGTGGAGGTCCGAAGTGCTTTGGTAGCCAGAGCTGCTTGGAGAAGCACTGAGACATAGAACAAGGGACATGGCAAACTTCAGGGAGGCCTTCCCTGTCAGTGCCACAGCAGGGGCTAAAAATAAAGCTGTTTTGGTCCTACCCCCTGTCCCGTCTGATCCCATGCCCACCTGTGACCGCATATTGAGAGATCTAGAACCGGGGTTGCAGCACTAATATATTAATCCTTTCTACCCCACTGTGAGTAGGTGCATCTAATCCCTGTTTTACAAGTGGATGATCTGAAGAACAGAGGGAAGGAATTATTTGGCTCAGATGGCATCAAAAGGCAGAGCTGAGCCCAGGAGACCTGCACTTTCCTGGCTCACAGGCCACTGCCCTGCTGTGAACAGGTATGAGGGTTTATGACTCAGATACGTTGTGCTGCTGAAGTGCTGATTCCATGGGACAGTTTTGGTTTTTGTTTTTTTTTTCATTTGCTGAGTGGCCCTCTGTATCAGTTAGTTTTCATAGGAGCTAGCGGTTGTTCTGAGGAAAAGGCTGATGATGTCTGAATGAAGGAGTCATTCTGGAGGCCAGCACAGAAAGTGTCTCTGAGAAACGTATTTTTTAAGTGATGTGACAGCATGACTATGGGAGTAAACAGTACAATCCTGTTCCTTGTGGCTATTTGTCAGGAGGTGAACTGCAGTAATTTTATATCTTAAGATTTTTACTGGAAATAAGTTGTTCCATTGCGTGAATGGATTAATCATATAAAACCATGCAGAGATTTCTCTTTCTTTTTATCCTTTTTTTTTTTTTTAAAGAGCTGGAGGTGACATTTGAAAGGATAGTGGGATGTAGTTGAGGACCAGAGTTTCCTTCCCCCTTGAAATACATCATGCTTTCCTCCATCTCCTTTGAACCTTCTCTTGATTTCTAAGTCCTAGTAAACCCAGCTGGAAGACAGCACGACCTACTTCCTGGATTGAAGCAAAGGTGAGGTGTGCTTCTGCAGAGCCGTTTTTGTGTCTGAGTGTGGGCAGCAGCAAGAGGAAGGGCTGATGATTCCCTGCCTGTCTGTCAGTGCGGGGATTCCCCTGCATATGTGTTGCCAATGAGGTGCATGTAGATTTATGATTTTGTATAAAGCCCAGTTTCATTATGTATTGGGAGCACAAGCTGTCTTCGTGTACTGCAGGCTGAGTCACTGCTGCGTCCCAGTGAATTCTGGTGATGATCATTGAGTGTGGGCAGATGCAGCCTACTCTTTATAGCAGCTCGCTTGTATTTTTTTAATGAAGTTTTAAAATTTTTATATTGCTTTGACATCCTTTTCTTTGAGAAACCAATTTCTCCTGAGCTGAGTTTAGACACAAGAGCTACTTTATTACAGAAGGTGTTTTCTGTATCTCAGAAACTGACCTCTTTTGGGAGGCTTTAGGCATACTGTGTATTTGGAAATAGGATCCTGTCCTGCCTGCTTGCCCATCTCCAAACCAAAACAAACAGGTGCTTTAGGCCCAGTCCTTCTGTTGTGATTTGACCTTGTGAGGGACAGGGGAGAGCATGGACAGAAAAGAGAATGAAGATCCAGAACATGGTGAGAATGTAGAGAAGTGCTTGTGTTCTGCCTCTGTAACTGGGTGTGGTTGCTCCAACCTCAGAGCTGCTTTTTCCCTTTAAAACTATGATAGCCCAAAAGCAGGGAGCTCCCCTTCCCTGTGTCTCCCCCAGCTCAGTTTCAAAACCAGGCTGGGACTGAGGTTGTTTGGCTTCATTTGAACAGGGGCACGGAGTCTGCCTTGTTGGCACTGGTTGAATGTACGTGAAACCCTCTGCGTTGAGTGCATTTCAGACATGGTCTCAGGAGTGCATGGATCCCCAAAACTGGGAAAGTGGTACTGGCAAAAATTGCAGCTTTCACACATGTGATGTATCTGTGGGATTTTAACAACCTAAGCAGTGTGGCTTTGCTGTGTTGGTACAGTGAAAGCAATTCTGCCCTCTTGCCTGATGCTGTGTTTGTATTGGTACAAATGTGCTTCATCTGATACAGCTGCGGCTTATGGGAACAAGGTACTTGGATAATGGAACCTCTGGCCTATAACTGACTCGATGCTGGGGGTTGTACCAATGTAATTATATGAATAAATGAACTGTTCAGTGAGCGGCAGAACTGGTGAGCCTGACTTCTTAACGATCAGTGTCTTGTGGATGGATTCTGTGCTAAGGGTTGAGCTCATGACTCTATCTTGCCACTAGTGGGAGCATTAATAGCTTCTCTTTTTATCTAGTTACTTATCACAAGGCTTTTATTGAGGTTTTAGCTGTTTTGTCAGAGTACCCTCACAGTGGCTGCTGTGTTGAAGTGTTAGTTGGACAGGTAAAAGATGCGCACAAATTAGGTCAGCACAATTGTATAAGCCTTGTTTGTCTGTTGTTCATTCTTTTCCCGTCTTCCCCCTACCCCCCTCACCCCCTCCACCCCCAAAAAAAAAAAAAGTATCCTGGTAACAGCATGGCCCTGGCTGATCGATTAAACTTGGTTAAGGAGCCTCTGATACAGGCATAGCGTGTCTCTGGAGTGAAAAAACTTCCCAGAATTGAAACCTATAGCACTGCCATGCCCTCCGCTTCTATAAGCCACACTGTCTTTCTTAAGCTTACTCTCTATGATAATTTTAAGTTTGTATCCAATGGACTAGTAAAATGCAGAGTGATAATATTTTTTTTCCCCTTTGGAGGGGAAGCATCTTTGTAACAACTTGTTCAGGAACAGTGTGGTTAGGTGTTGCAGAGGGAAACCCTGGTGCAGTATTGGTGGCTAAAAGTAATCCAGGAAAATTCTTCATTAGGGGTGCAGGAGGGGGGTTGGGAGGACAAACCTGCTGTGGCCTTGAGCAAGCAATACACTAATTGGGCTGAGACATAAATGGCTTTTTAACATGTGAAAGTCCATTGTACGTGGGATTGACTTCAGGTGCCCATTATGAGCTTTTCAAAATTTTAAATGGACAAAACTTAGAAAATAGAAATTCTGAGGCTGTTGGGAGACTTATTCTTTTCATAACTGCAATTGTGATAGTGTACATAAAATTAGTAGGTCCCAAGACAGTGGTTGGACTACTTTGATTACATTTTCCTTTAGTACTGTAAAGTAACACTAGATGCTTTCCAGAAATAGCAACTGGCTGTAAAACAGCATCACCCACTCTGTGGATAACTCATGGCCACTCAGTGGCAGGCATGCAAGTTCTGTGTCTGATAACAGGCTGACACCAGCCGGTGTGTGACCCCTGCTCTTAGAACATGTAAATAGGACTGTGAAAGCCTCAACTTTGAGGCAAGGCAGGGAAAATCCTAAAATTAGACCTAATGTGGCAGTTGTGCATTTGCTTTGTAAATGCAGGTGCATGTTCTGCAGCAACACAGGCTCTTCCTGGCTGCCTCCAGCTGAAGCAGGCAGGAGGCTTTGCAGGATGCCCAGTGCTCATTCCTCTTCTCAGTGCCCTCAGGTGGGGGCCTCCTCCTGGAGAATCTGGTCGATTGAAAGATGGGCTTTAAAGCCTCTTTTCAGCATCTTCTGAGCAGCATTTCACATTTCAGGCTAAATGTGATCGTGAGTTAAAACTACGTTAGTAGTCAAATAAGGTAACAGGACCACATGAAAATACAGGAAGGCAACAACTCAGTTTTAGGCAAGATTTCCATTAAAATTGCCCTTCAGAGAAGCAGACAGATGTTGCTTGCAGTGCTCCAGTGATTAAGACTCTAACACAGTTTTGTTCACCTTCCCTCAAATTTAGCGCGAAATATACTTTTGTGAGATCTTTGCTGAAACCCAAGGAGCCACTTGTTTACAGTTTCCTCTTTCAGACTGAGGTTCCTTACAAGCAGGCATCAGGTCTGTCTATTGAACTTCCTCTTGGTGGCCTTTTACCTTCCCTTTTTTTTTATTCCCTCACATCTTCAATAATTAATTTTTGTGTTTGGGGGGAAACCCCAAAATATATATGGAGAGCTTCTTCTGTGTGGAGATTTATTAGGTTTTGAACTAACTGTACGTGATAGTGTTTTATTTTTCCTTATTAAAAAATTAGTCTATTTTCTTATTAGTGGCAGTTTCCTTTTTTACAAGTACTTGGGAAATTGCCATTGCTCTCCTTCCCGAGAAAGCAGGGAGAGATTTCTGGTGTTATTTTTTGAAACTGCAAGGAGGGGAAGAAAGCAGCCATCTGTCAAAGCTTTTTTCACAAGTTCTGCAAAACCTGGAAAGACCATCTTTTTCTTCAGGGCAGCCCAATGGCAAACAGGGATAAAGTGGTTGTATCTGTGACCAAGGCTTCTTCGTAATTAACAGTAAATGTGAAATGTATTAGGCTCTACAGCTGAAAAGAGAAACTCTTGGATCTGATAATGACCTTTCTAACCTTACTTATACCACTTCTGCTGTGTCCTGATGCCCACCATAATTCCCACCGTGAAAATACAGGTGGCGTGTTCAGGCCATTGAATATTTTAGGTTAGCATGAAGTTTGTTGGTTTGGTGGGTTTTGGTTTGGGGTTTTTTTTTTTTTAACATGCAGTTATTAATGCAGGAGGGGCAGTGGAATCCAGAGAGAACAGTTTGCTGAGCTCTTTGTGCTCGTTGCCTAGCGGGGGGGTGGTGGTGATGTGTGTATAGTATATTTATGTTTTTGTACATTAAATTTTGTGAGATATAAATGTTGGGACAGTTGGCCAGCAACTGATGTTATGAATGATGACTGGAAGTGCCTGAATTTAAGGCAACTGGATTTAGAAGAAAACAGCTGATAAAGGCTCTAACTTTCCCATTAGAAACAACTGGTGCTCGTTTCACATTCACCCCCCAATAGAAAACAGATTGTACCAAATAAGTTCTCAAAGCTCAGCCTCCATTATCTGAGCTGTATGTGTGCTCCCCATCTGAGCAGGACACACAGGTAATGGACTAAACCTGACCGTGGAGACCAGGCAGCTGGTGCCCATGCTGCTGCAGAGCTGCTGCCACACTCCCACCTGTACTTCCTGCAAGCTCCTCAGTGTGGAGGCTGTTTCTCTTTTTTTGGGGGGTATACGCCTTGCTGCAGGGCTCCGATCCAGAAGGGGTAGCCCAGGCTGCTTTTGCCATGTTAATAATAATTGGTTTAGATTCCCAGTTTGAAGGGTAAGCAAATAAACATCTGCTGAGATCAATATGTAGAGCTAGGTTTCTGCAGCATCCATGAGCTGCCCAGTTTGTTGACACAGATGCTTTGGTTCATGCCACCTCTTTCTGCTTTTCTCTCCTTCCCCTCCATTCCTCTGGCATCAGCGCATGTTCTATTTTTAAACTGTGCTGTGCTCTGTATTGCGGCATTTCTCTTACTGAATTATTTATCAGTGTTTGGAGCTGAATGGAGTGTGCTACGCTTTTTCCACTGCTCATTACTGCCCACATGTCTGTCTTGAGCCATTGACAGATTTGGTTCATGTCAAATCACGCTAGCCTTAGCTTGGAGAGGGGCTGGAGGGGATGATGGGGCTTGATTGTAGCCTGTGCCAGTGCAGGATCATTCAGATCTGTGTGTGTTTAATACTCCTTGCTGGAGCAGACAGAGAGGGGATGGTTGCCATGATTACACATCCTCAGCTGAGCCAGTTTTGAATGGGAGGCTCCTTTTTAAAAAAGAAAACAAAATAAATATTCTTTTTTACTGCCTGGAGATGGGTTTCAGCCTAGGAAGAAGGCACCTCCGTGCATGTGTGTGTGAATGCACGTGCAGAGAAGACAGCCTCAGAGACTGTGGGCATGACTGAGGTTGACTCAAGGCTCCTTGGTGGGGGAGTGTTTAATTTTTACTTAGTAGGAAATGGTAATTTCTTTTAAATTTAAAACCCTTCTCCGTTCCTCCCTGCCACATCCAGTGCAGGCACCCTTATCCATCAGAGATGGCAGCACAGCCTTTAGAAGGAGTGGGTGGGTAAGGTTTCATCTCTGAGGGGTTTTTGCGGCGACTCACTAAACTTAATTTGCCCTTTCCCCTTTCTTTCTTGAGTGTCTCTCAGCATTTATATTTTTCTCCTGCTATCCCTCTCTCTTTCTCCCCTCTTCTTCTGGCTCTCCTGTATTCTTTTGCCTTTGTTTTGTCACTTCAAGCTGATGGATTTAACTCCTCTGCATCCCTGCTCCTTCTGGACTTTATTCCTAATGGAGCTGAGGAGACTGCCATCCTTTCAGTCAAACAGGAGGAGGGAAGGGTCTTGCTGGAGGAGAGGGGTGCCCCTCACTTCCCTGCTATGGGAGGTGTCCAGGAGAGCAGAGGTGGCAGCTCTGTCTGCCTCCCCTTGCAGGGTCAGTCCAGAAATGTCTGCAACTAGGAAATTCACTCGGTGGCATGTAAAGCTCCCACACTGGGGATGTCTTGCTGGCATGGAGCAATTGTGTACTTTCCTGCGTGCTGACTCATTAGTGACATGAGGTTTATTATGCCTTTATGTCCTTGGCATAAAGTGGGGGGAGGGTTGAAGTGGGGTAGAACTTAGTGTGAGGTGGTCCCAGTAACAGTTGAGCAAGGGACTGGGCAGTGCATGTTCTTTAAATGCTGAGGTGCCATAGATGCAGCTTGCTGTGAGCAGTATGTCTTTGAGCAACTGACCAGTGCAGTGTTCTGCGGTGCACTGTGAAAATGGAACTCAAGCTAAATGCTTTAGTCCAATGAAATCCAAATCTAGGGCAGTGTGTTGCTTTTGGTTTTTTGCTCCTAGGCTCCAAAGTGAAGTTCTTATTCTGCTTTACTATCTAATTTCCAAATTCTTCTCTCTTAGGCCACGTAAGCTTCTTCAAGGGTTCTTGTATTGTTTCTCTTAGTTTCAGGAGCCCCACCCCTGTCCTTACATTGGTTTTAGGTCCTGGGTATGTAAGAGTAGCAGGTGCCTTTATTTTGTGTGTGTTCCTGCAGCACTTGGAGTGACACTGATTCCCAGCAGCAAGTGAACCGAGGACAGGGTGGGCCGGGGCTTGACTCTTGGATCTTGCTTATTTTGGGCATAAGCCAAATTTGTCTCTCTTCAGGTTGTAGAAGCCATTGAGACAGAGTTCTTGATGGCCTGGGTTTCTGACTTGTGACTTTCTGGCAACAGAGTCTCCACTGTGCAGGCACTATTCTTTTTCTCCCTTCAATCTACCCCTTTTTCCTTTAGTGTGGCCTCTTCTGAGGAGACCTTGGGCCTGATAAGCAAAACATGCTGGTTGTAGGACTTCTATGGAGAGATCTTTCAGGTGATCATAGTATCAATGAGGAATCCTGTCTGTTCTCCCTCTCTTCCATTTGTGTGCCCCATGAAAAGGATGAGTAAGACCAGAGCATCCTTTCTTCAGCCCCAGCTGTGGGGATTCTTGGTGGTCTCCTGCTTTCAGCTTTTCCATGGGCGCCTGCTCTAGTTCTAAATGTTCATGGAGCTGTTTTCACAGGACATGTTAGAGTAGGTAGCTCCCGGCAGCAGTGTGCTACAGTTCTCCTCCTCTCTGCTTCCTGACTCCAAACACAAAGAAGTCTTTCTGCTGCATGCGCATTCCTGCAAAACAAAACAAAATAAGCCTGTGGCCTGGAGGACTTATGAAAGATCTTTGACTCGCCATGTGTGGTGGTTATTGTAGCATCTGCCTAAGAGTGTTCCCTGCCCAAGCTGATCCCTTAACTCCGATACTTGGTGTATACCTGGCAGCACCCTGAAGTTGAGTCATGTTAGGCAGCCAGCTCTCCAAATCTCTCCTGCAGTCTGCATGCTCATAATGACCTTGGAAGTGTATGCTGTCTGGAGGGTGTGTTTCTACCTATGCAGTTTAGTAATTAATGGTAGCTTGCAGCCTGCTGCTGGATGCTATGAGAAAGGTCAGTTCTAGCCCAAAGAACAGTCCATGATATAGTTCTCTAGCTGCTTGAGGATTGCTTTCTCTCCCTTACCCCCATGGTGCTGTGGTGACTAAGGCTGGCAGAAGTGAGAGTGCTGGTGTTTGGCATGCCTGCAATGAGGAGGCTCTCCCAGGCTCTTTTGTTTGGGTTCTCCACCCCAACCCCGTTCTAAGGGGAGAGGGAATTTTCTGGTCTGGGTGGGTAAATGAATACATTTAAGTCTATTGGTAATGCTCTTCCTTTTCAGTCACTGTAGGTGTGTGATGCAGGCTGCCTGGTACATGTCTGTCGTATGGGGGAGCCCAATCCTGGGTTGATGGTGGGGGTTTGCACCAGTACCATCCCACAAGTTTTATGTCATAAATGTCAACTTTTTTTCCTCCCTTCTGATGGGACTACATCCACTACCTAACTGACATGTCTTCTCTCAAAGGAGCTAGGCTCGGCAAATTAGAGCCTGGGCTCATTTGATACATGTCTACCAGGCAGGGAGGGAATGTGTCTGGTTGCTTTTTTCTTTGTTTGCTCTGTGATATATTCCTGTGTTGGGGATAGGCAGCTTACCTGCAAGCTGGGAGCACAGACGGTACCTAGAGCTGCTGCATCTTTTCTGCGCCCTGCTTGCACTGACCCAGTTTCGTTACGTGTGTGTGCGCGCGCGCAATACCTCAGCAAATGGCTGTCAGGTGTGAAAGGTAGAAGCCCTCTCTGTAGGGCGTTGTCCAGGCTGCTGGTGGGGCTGACTCGCTCTTCCTTCTTCGCTTCCTCCCACCAGGATTTACTGTCTCCTCATCTAAGGAGAAAGATGCGGCTTAGGAAATCCTCTCACACACGCGTGCTTCTTGAAGATGAAACGCTGCCGACTCACAGTGATAATGGGCAATGGTTTTTGAAAGACATGGACAAGCCTGCAGGAGGCTGCATCTGTACTGTCTAGGGCAGGCATTGTGTCCTCGGGCTGGAAGGCTTTCCCACTTAAAAATCTGTCCTTGCTGAGCCATCTGCCGGGCATCTAAGTGCTAGACATCAGGTTTGCAGGCTCAGGTTATGGAGCTTCTTTCCTTTCTGCTTTAATGTTAATGTTCAAGTTCCATCTGAATACAGGGAAAAACTTTGTTACTCTGAGGGTGGCAGAGCACTGGAACAGGCTGCCCAGAGAGGTTGTGGAGTCTCTTTCTCTGGAAATATCCAAACACTGCCTGGATGCAGTCCTGCGCCCCCTGCTGTAGGTGTACCTGCTCAAGCAGAGGGGTTGGATGAGATGATCTCTAGAGGTCCCTTACAAATCCTACCCTTCTGCGATTCTGTGAATGTCAATGCGAAGAAGTGACAGTGGGGTTTCAAAAGAGGGTCCTAGCTGATTGTGTGTTCTTGCTTGCTAACGTGCTCTGCCAGCTGAGTGTCTTTGGAAACAGGAAGACACAGTAGAACAGAACAGCATCCAAAGTTCCCTCCTTTTATAGTACTGATCTTGCCACTGCAGAGGTCCGGGGTAGAGGGTGCCAGCCAACTGTCCTTAATGATCCTGAGTCAAAATGCAGCAGACCAGGTCTGTTAGTTTCACTAGATTTTATGGAGGTTTTAGAGCTCTGTCTGTGTGGAGCAAAGATCCTTGGCCTGGGCAAGGCATGCTGGAGTACTGCTCCTGGACCTGAACTCCTCTGTCCCTTTCTGTTGCACCTTCATTGGCAAAGTAGCTGCCGGAGCTTCTTCAGGGCTCAGAACTCCAGGTTTGAAACTCCTGGGGCCTGCTTGGGTGCTAAGTGACAGGAATAAACAAACCCAAAATGGAAGAGTTAAAAAGGGGGGAAAACCCTGATGCCGAGTCCTTAACCTAATCTCTGTTGGAATCTTGCAGCTTTGCTGGGTTCAGCTGCCACAGGGAGTCACTCTGAGCACATGCTTTCTGCCAGGGGGACACAAACATCCAGACTGACATCCTGCTGAGCAAGCTGTGGAGCTCTTGCAAACACAGTCACTTGCTACCTCTCAGGGCTCACTGTGCAGCAGACTGAGACACTGTCATAGCGCAGCCCATGAGCTCAGCTGAAGGACCTCATCCTGCAAGCTTGCACTGCTTAGACAGTGGTAACTGTTTCTCAAAGAGCTTGGGAGATTATGGTTCAGTTTCCTTGGACCGGCACCTTCATTTTAAAAGTTCTTTGCAGAATTGGGAGGAAAGAACTTGAAGTGGCCAGAAACAGGAGGCATAAAAGGAACTTGAATCCTTTGGAGCTGTCTTCCCTGCACCTTCTGATGGGGAAATCTCATATAACATCCATGAAGCCTTTGCATTCAGCCAATGTGGGGGCTGATCAATTGTGGCCCTCCACTTGAAAACACTGGTATAGTGTTGCAAGTGACTCTTGTATTATTACCACTAGGCTGTCTTGCCCCTCTGTCATTCCTTTCTCTCCGGTTCTTGAGCCATGGGGACCCTCTCTTCAAATGTCCATGTTGCTGCGGGCAGGAGCTAGGAGCTGTTCACTGCAGCCAGGACCACAGCTGCTGTTTCAGCAAGAGGAGGAGGACAGCTGGCCATGAGCATTCACCTGCTTTCTGCATGGGCATGACAGGCTTGATTCAGAAGGCTTTGAAGCAGGTTAAGACAGAAGTTCATGCATACTTTTAAACTTAAGTCCTTTGCAGAGCAGGGCTGCTTTACAAGCTTGAACCTGAGTTTGTCATGGAGCTGAAATGTATCAGGTTTCTGTTGCCTGTCTCCTTGCTTTTTAAAAGCTCTGACTGTTTCTTTGGCTGTAGCAGGGGTTCGTTTAGAAGAAACTACGTTAACTTAGCAAAAGTGGTAAAGTGTGGCCAAGAAGGCCAACGGTATCCTGGGATGCATTAAAAGGAGTGTGGCCAGCAGACTGAGAGAGGTTATCGTCCCCCTCTACTCAGCCCTAGTGAGATCACATTTGGAGTACTGTGTCCAGTTTTGGGCCCCCCAGTTTACAAAGGATGTGGAACTCCTTGAGCAAGTCCAGCGGAGAGCTACAAAGATGATCAGGGGACTGGAGCATCTCCCTTATGAGGAAAGGCTGAGAGACTAGGGTTTGTTTAGCCTGGAGAAGACAAGACTATGGGGGGATTTCATAAATACCTATAAATATCTGAAGGGTGGCTGTCAGGACGAAGGGACTAGGCCCTTTTCATTAGTGCCCAATGACAGGACAAGGGGCAATGGGCACAAGTTGGAACATACGAAGTTCCACCTCAATATGAGGAAAAAAAACTTCTTTACTGTGAGTGTGCCAGAGCAGTGGAACAGGCTGCCCAGGGAGGTTGTGGAGTGTCCTTCTCTGGAAACATTCAAAACCTGCCTGGATGTGTTCCTGTGCCCCCTGCTCTGGGTGTGCCTGCTCAAGCAGGGGGGTTGGACAAGATGATCTCCAGAGGTCCCTTCCAACTCCTACCATTCTGTGGTTCTGTGAAAGGCAAGTCCTGAAGAGGTTTTACCAGCGCAGGACTATGCTATTTGCAATGGATGCTGTCAAAGCTGTGCATCTCGACCTTTTTGCAACTGTCTCACTTCAGCCTTTCCACCTCCTTGAGCTCAAGGCTGATCCTCCTTCTCACCTTCACTGCCTTTCTCTTCAAAGCGTTCGCCTTTAGACAGCTGCCCTATGAGCCCTGGTGCCCCTTTCTCTGTTGCCAGCTCCAGCGCTGCCAGAGCTCAGCCTGAGCGAGGAGCCTCTTGGAGACCAGCTGCTGACTGACCTGATTGTGTTTGGAGTCAGCGCTGGCCCCTGCAGGAGTGCACTCTCTTCAGCTCTGGCTGCACCTTGCCTAGGATGGGCTCCTGCCTAGCAGGAACCATTGGTGCAGGAGAAGAATGACGCCTACCTGGTGTTGATCAGTGTTTAGCGCTGTAGTCGGAAGATCTCCATAATCCAACAAGAAGCAACTTGTGAGCCTGGCAAGGGAGAGGATGTGCTTGTGATCTGTCACGGAGTCTGCCTGTGCATGACACTCGGCAAGGCTGTCTTGTGTGCTTGAGAGCAAGCGTTGGTATACGGAGAGTAGACTTGATTGCAGCCTGCGTGCCTGTGGAGTCGCCGGGTCTGGGACGGAGAAACCCTTTCTGTGGAAAATTTAAGCAAGGGAGCTGTTTAAAACCTCATTTCCTGTCTCTGTCAGTATTTAATCACTAATAAATGAGCAAGGAAAAAAAACCTGAAGTGAAACCGTTAACAAACTGAGCGCTTGAAAACATTATGGCAACAATTATAGAAGCGAAGTACGGCTGTCCGTAACCTACCTTGGCACATGTAGGGCATTCTGCAAAGTGTAGTCCATGCACTTGAATTCTTCTGAAAGATACTAATGTTTACTGTGGTATCTCTTCTTTGCTCTTGCACTTACATTTGTGTTGCTCCAGTGCCTGGCAGGGGAAGGATGCTGTGTCTTTAAAGCCTTCTCAGGGCCGTGCGGAGGCAGTTCCATTGAAGTATTTGAATGAGAGCAGGAGGGGGGTGTGCATGTGGCTATTGGCAGAGCTCTCTATGACATCCCTCTGAACAGCTGGGCTCTGCTTTGCTTCAGAGCTGCTTGTCAGAGCAATTAGCTTGCTGTAGCAGCAGCAGCAAAGATCGCTAGCATTTTATTCAGGCTTGAGAGCTGGCGGGGGCTTCTAAGAAGCAATATTACCTTGGCAAAATTCCTCTTGAACTGGTTGTGGCAATGAAGTCTCCGTTGAAATCAGGAAACAGATGACCTGCTGAGAGTGCAAAACCACCAGGGTGAGTTTATTTTTAGAATGTCTTCAATTATTTTGGGCTTGAGAAAGGTTGACCAGAGACTTTTCTTTTCCTCTCCCTGTACCCCCACCATGCAAAATACAGTATAGGTATAAATGCAAGCGAGTGTTTCAGGGAAGGGGACGTGACCCCATTCATCCCTGGGAAGTAAGTGACAGTATTTCTGCTGCTTGATGAGGTTAATTTAAAATGGTGCTGTATTAAAATGACTATGTGGCTCTGTGATCCCATTCGAGACTTCAGAGTGTGAGATGAGCTTTCTGCTTCCTCTTTTTGTGGTGCTGGGGATGCACCTACCAGAGACGGGAATCCCTGATAAGCATACTTTACTCTTCCGTGTCATTAAGGAGTTCCCTGTGACAGTCTCATGGGTTTTCCTGTGTCTCAGTTGGGTGTTTATGCAGCTTGCCTGTGAGTAGTTTCTGTTCATTTTGCAAAGACAAAATACTCCCTGCTCTTCTGCTGGGTTATACTTTAAAGGATTTACTTGTTTGAAGCCGGCTAGTTGGTGAGAAATGTTGACTAGTTAATTGGCTATGTGCCAAATAATGTTTTCAGGTTAGCTTATGCAGTTTGGTGTTCTGTAGGAGTATATTTGTGTTCATATAGGTATTAACCCCACTTTTTAATTACTTTAAACCTGTCACTGAATTGGGTTTGGTTTTAGTGGAATCGGGAGTTTGGATTGCCTTTACCACCTCCTCACACATGTTCATCATCCAGTCTTGCCTAAAAAATGATACTGGAAATGATGCTCCCCCTCATTTGAGATTTAGTGCTAGGAGATAGTTTTCATGGGCTTGAGGTATTAGCCAATTACTGTACTGCAGGACCTTTGTTCAGATGCGTTGGACCTGTTTCCTTTCCCTTTGTGTCTTTTAAAATGCTTATTTAAACTGGAAGCATAACCTGTGACTTGAAGATCTGCAAACGGCAGAAACAGCTTCTGCAATGAATGGTGAGCTCTTCAGCAGGTGAAGGCTGAGCTCATCTTGCTGTCCCACTCTTTGGACTCCCCCTTCACTGTGAAGTGCACTTTTGCAGCTGGCAGCCAAAAGATTAAGTTGATTTTTTTTCTCTTAATCATCACTTCCCCCCTTTGTTTAATGACAAAATCAGTTTCTGGATCCCACCTGGAAAACAGCCACTGTATTTGCTGTGTACCCCTTGGCTACCTAGTGTGTCAAGTGGCTCAGTATCCTCTGCCAGCTTGGTGAGAAGCGGGAGCCATCAGCCTTGAAAACAGAAAGGGGGATACAGGTAGCTGCCTTACTTTTTGCCTTTCTCCCAAGGAGGTTTGCCAGGAGCTGGAATGCTTTGGGTTTGATTAGTAAAGTTTGAGGATCTGCTTTGCCAGCCCAGGTCGGCTCCAGAATGGTAAGCTGGACTGGGGAATACCTTGCTCTCTCAGCCCACTTCTTAATGTTTGTGCTTATGCTTCCGACTGGCACAGGCACGGCACAAAAGAAGCGTGCCAGCAAGAGGATAAGAGCTATTTCTAATATCATGCTTTTTTCCTGAGCCTGGTCGCCACCTCTGTATCTGCAGGTGTCTCCTACCTAATGTGGTATTTCATTATGGATGGGTTCAGGTGGAAGGAATTCTGCTTGGGGTTCTCTGAAAGAATTAGGACATGTGTCAGTGGGAACTGTGCCAGGGTTTTCGTCTGAGCCGTGAAGGGGTTAACAGAAGTACCTGTTCAATGCTGTCCTGTTGCATCTTGACACTGTAGAAAGTAGGTGGATAATTCCCTTGCTAGCTTTTGAGGAAACCCCTGTGGTGGACAGCCCTCATTAATTGTTGCTGGGAAACTGCTTTGACGTCACAGGAGCAGTTCCCTGGTCTTTGGATGAATACAGGAATAGCTCGTGATGGGGAAAGGAAAACCGGTGTGACATGGAGAAGGGAGCTCTCTGATGGGGAGATTCTCAGCTCAGATTTATCTTTTCTTTCTCCCACCGTTCTGCCTAGGGACCCTCAGAGGAACTGTCCACAAAAATGTACAGCACTGTGTTTGGAGCGAACGTAAGCCCTTCTCAAGAACTGTTTATATTGATGGCTTCTGTGGTCCTTTCACTTTTTAACTGTTGGCTGGTGTTGTGTTTTTTTCTCCCCCAGATTTTGTAAACAGGGGTGAGAGGGTTCTGGCTTGGCTTCACTGCAGCTCCCAAAATAAAAGGAAAAGAGAACATCACCACTGTTTTTTGTTTGTTTGTCTTTATAATGAAACAAATAATACCCTCTTAGGCTGACAGAGGGGAGAGCAGGAGGACTGAAGATGGCTGCTACTCCTGTGAACTTCAGGCTAAGAGAACTTTTAAGCCTGAGACTGTTTAAATCCACTTTCTTCAGTATCATTTGAACTCTCTTTCTTTGCAAACTCTCCTGTGGTGTTTGTGCAATAGGTTCCTTTCTTCCAGTGTTGTCCAACCTGTCGGCTTCTGGGAGGCAGAGCTGTGGGCATCTAATAACTGTAGCAGGAATTCTCTGCCTCTCCTTTTCTACGCTTGCAAAACAGGTGTAAGCAAAGTTTACCCATCCAGTTCAAAGCACTTAAGAGATTTTTTTTTTTTGTACCCAGAAGTGCTGTAGAGCAGCAAAGAAGGTACTAGGTTGCTGATTGAGTCTGGTGTTCCCAGCTAGGGCTTGAAGTGCAAGTAAACAGTCTTGCAAAGAGCTGGTATCCAGGTGCCTCAGTGGTGAGATGGAGGAGGCACTGCTGTTGATGTTGAGCAGGCGCTGCAAAAAAAACTCCGTTCTGCTTTTCTTGTCAGGTCACTTGAACATAAACGCTATTCCACTGCATGGTACCATAACAGTCAATAATGGATGCATTATTTTTAACTGATTTCTAATGATTTGTCATGGTTGCTCACTTGCATCTTCATGCGATATCTCCCTCCACACACCGTTTTCTCCTCTCAGTGCATATAAAAAGGAAATATGCATCAAAAGTTGAGCAGTAAGCCTAGTTGGGGTGGGGCGGAGGCTTCCAGTGGGATCTGGGGATCTCTACAACCTCTGGCTTTGGTGCTGAACTGAATTATCTTCCCCAGGAGATCCACAGCATGCCTGAATCCAGTGATTGCTTCTTTCTGTGTTGTCAAATTTTCCCATTTCTATGAGATGGGAGCTCTGATCTTGCATAGCATATAGGCTGCTTTGGGAGTAAAAAGAAAGGACCTGAATATACAGGCAATCAAGCTGGATTCTCTGAACACATCGGTCAACTCTACATTGAAGTTTCCTGTCAGGCGCATGGCAACTCTTCCTGCTGCCACTATACCCAATCAGTAGTTTACATGTATAGGAAAAAAAACCCAACACACTCTTCCTTTGTCATTTTGCTGTTTTCCTTTGGTTGGGAAGCCCCCAAGCCCCTCAGCTGACTTGGTGATGGCAGCTGACTGGATGGTGCAGTGGTCATCGCCATCTTTGTATTCCTGGAAAATGACAGAATGTGTGTGACTTCACAGGCGTGTAATTGCTCCCTTCCATATCGGTTCATGTGGCAAGGATGTTTCAGAGCATTGCACATGGGGGTGGCAGGACATGCTGGGTATGCTGGGGTACTCTCTTAACTGTAGTAGGAAATCCTTCCTTGGTTTGATACTTTCTCCAATTTTGAAAGATCAGGGCTCTTATGAATGAAAGATGCCTCCTTTGTTACTGAAATTCAGCCAGCTCTGATGTGAAAGCTAGTGATTTAAGTTGCACAAAAAGAACAGCGTAGCCTTTGGGGCAAGAAGTGAAGACCTGTCTTGAGTGGGAACATCTGGAATCTGAAGGGGGAAAGAAATTAATTGTTCTGCTTTGAGTCTATCCGGAGACAAGTGCAAAGGGTTCTACCGTGAGCTTTTCCTTCCACAAGAGGCTGCATCTCAACACAAGCAGCAGCAGATTAAAAACTGCAGAATTCCCTGCAGAGCACGTGGAAGTGTTGGGTTAGGTGGCTGGACACATCCATGTTTCAGACGTGGTTCAACAGCATCTTCTCTTTCCTTCCCTCGCAGGGAAGAACAAGCACCTCTTCCACTCCTAAAAGGACTTTTGCCTCCCACATGCTGCCCAGGCACTGCGTTTTGCTTACCTTAAAAGATCTGATGAAGTTTCTGTCTTAGGCCCAGGTGTCATTCTTCCTGTCCTGTAGGAGGGCTTTGATCTCGTGTTGGTGAAGAAATTAAAAGCAACCATGACTTGAGTTAAAGTGGTATTTTCCTGCTTGTTTGGTGCAATGGAACTTGTGTGGTGGAACCCTCCTCCTGCCTGGAGGTCATCTGTGTGGCAGGCAATTACCTCTGCTGTGTGCTCCCTTCATGACAGCAGCTCTGCCTTGTGTGTTTTCATTTAAGTGGTGCTTTTTGTTTTATCTTCTGCTGAAATACTAATTTTCAGTGAAAACTACTCCACTGTGTCTAGGCAAGATGCGTTATTTTAACAGCAATCCTCAGACTGCGGTAATGTAGATGTTTACCCATCCCAGGGTGATGTGGTCCCAAAGGCTTTGGCAAGGGAGGCCCTGCTGCATTCTTATTGCTTCCATGCCTGCCTAGGGACTGTGGTGCTGCCTGTTATTTTGATGAACTAAGAACCCGAGATAGAGCAGGTAATGCACAAAGGTGAGGCAAGTGAACCTGCCCTGGGGAGGCAGCAGCTTGCTCATGAGAATCATTGCATGTTTGATAAATGGCAGTTCTTCAGCGTTGACGCATCTTTCCTGAGGCAGTGCTGGGAAGGCCCTGGTACTACAGTGTGTGTCCTGCTTGCTGCCTTCCAAGGGGCTAGACTGAGCTGTGACAGCAGCATTCTGGATAGAAACCCTGAGTTGCATCCAGGTGGAAATGGCAGGCTATTAAAGTTGGGCTTTTCAAAGCCCATGGGCAAAGCATACTGTATCTTTTTGATTCTTTCTTTCCTCAGATGCCAACGCACCTTTATTGTTCTGGCACCTTTATTGATCCCTGTGTGTCATGTGAAGATGATTTTGCAGTCCTGATACCAGTTGTGTCACACTCTTGGAGTACAGTAATAGTGAGTTGACACCTATCATGATTTTGGTGCTTGCATTAATTGAGGGAGGTAACAAAATAACTGATTTATTTTTTGTTTCCCCCACCTAAAATTATCTTGTGGTTTGAGATGTTCTACATAATGAAATCCATGCATGTAGCACATTACTGAGAACTACCGCCATTGTGATAATTCAGATGTTTACCATAACACACCTACTGGCTATTGTCCCATTTAACAGGGCTGACTGCACCTGTACTAGTGAACAGCCTTTTTAAGGGTATTTGAAGTGAAGAAGAGCTCTAGGATTACATCTCTTCTCTAGGCCCCAATTCCTATGTTCAGTCAGATATGCAGAGGCGAATCATGGCCACAGTAGCTAGGCTGTTGCAGACGCTGGCCTCTTCCGAGGGGTTGCAGTCGGTGGAACAGGCCCAGTAGCCCCTGAGCTTAAGCCCCTCAGAACCAAGTGGGCAGTGGCTCTGCTGAGGTGCAGAGCTGGGTCACTCTGAAGGGAGTCCCTTGTAGCAGCTCTGACTTATAGCGCAAATGTTATATGGACAGCCAGGAGAGACATGAGCACCTTAAGCTGCTGCAGGCATTTGCTCAGCAAATGTGAAGGAGAGTTTGATATGGGGGCTTTCCTCAGCTGTGGATGAAGACAATTTAAATGGTGTTTCCTTACCCTTGTTGGAATTATTTGGGAGGGACATGTTGGAGACCTGATATTCTGCAGAATTAACATAGAGGGCTTTCTATCTCACCTGCATTTTCTGTCTCCTTGTTCATTTAAGGTTATTTCCCCCCTTCCCACCTGAAGTCAAATCCTTCCATTGCATCATAATTTCACCTCTTTGATGTAATGTGGGGGTGGAGATTAAGATTTAAAGCAATGACTAAGCACTGGGAGCCTGTGCACTGTGCAGTCAAATACTTCTAGCCTCCTGGTTTGGGGTTGTTTGGTTTTGTTTGGTGTTTTTTTGGTGGTTTTTTTATTTGCTAGGTTTTGTGAGGAACTGTATGATAGTGAGGAATTAAACCCTTCTCCATTGCTTTGTTTATTATCAGTTTAAGAGAAAATGAGAGAATTCAGGGGAGGTTGCTTCATTGCAGCTTATGAGTGTTCCCGAGTAAGGTTTCAGGGCTTTCTCATTGAACCAGGTGCTCATCTAGCTACAGCTGTTACCTCTGATAGGGAGCTATTTTCTCCAACAGGAGGGAAAGGGAATGTGCTCAAAAGGTTCTTTATCTTTTTGTTTTCAAGCTGAGGCTGCAGACTCTTTCTGGGATGCTTGAGATGCCCCAGTCAGCAGTGTTGGTGCAGGCAATTTATGTTTTGCAGAGCAGACTGGGAACCCAAATGGAGCCTAGGAGAATGATGTTTCAGGAGCTACGTGGCCTTTGGTCTGGCTAGCAAAGCCTTTTGTTACAGCATCTGGTTGCATCTGGTAGGTGTACCTACCAGATATAGCAAAAATTTTACCAGCTGCTGTGCCCTGGCAGAAAAGGAGAAAGCAGAAGCCTCTCTGAAGATCCCTCGGTGCAGAGGGGGAGCACTGTGCTGCCTGACTTAGTAGAACCGAGGAGGCTTTAATGTCTTGAATTTGCAGCACCCTCTGCACTTCACCACCTCCACTTTTTCCTGTGAAAACCTTTTTCTACAGCAGACGTGCTCGGGAAGGGGAGCGAGGAGGGGGAATCTAAATCACCCCCCAAACTTGTCTGGTTGCTCCTAGTGATAGAGCCTGTTGCCATGGAGCTGCGATGCCGATTGGCTGACCTGGAAGCCAATGAGCAAATTGTTCATGAGAGCATCATCCTTTAACCTTGCAGGAGATCCTTACTCAGTGATACATGATGCTAATACTGAAGCCTTGCACAGAGGGGTGAAGTGAAGCACTCAGATGCTGGAAAAAGGCTGCTGCTTTCCCCCTTCCCTCTTACAGGCTGGTTTGTTGGTTTAATTACCAGTTGCACCAGCAAACCTCCCTTGGGCTGGGCCAGCCCTTCCTGCCCAGTTCTCCTCCCAGTGCTCAGAACTGACTTTGTTCATCAGAGTAATGTGATGGGGACTGTCCTGCCTGCCAGTGAATCACCAGCCTTGGGATGTTTATTTCTGAGCCCTCAGAGCACTTTAACTCTGCTTAGCATGTGATTGGATGTGTTTGTTTCTAAGTATGCTTTCCTTATATTTCATAACCAACCTGAGGATGGAGAAGGCTGCTGCTGTTATGGCTATGTCAGGGTTTCTTCTTGGCATTGAGACTCTGCAGCCTTCTCTGTAGTCAAAAACTCTGTTCCATTAATGTTGATGACCTGGGCTGAATCTGATGAGATTTTTACTCTGCCCTGTTGAACGCCTTTCGGAATGAGTCTCAGAAAGCAAAAAAAATAATTGCTTAATAGCCAAGACAGGAGGTGGAGGGGAAGTGACTCAAGATTCTTATCTTAGAAGCAAATTGTGAAGCCTGGTCGAGAAGGCTGTAAGCATGCAAACTTGCTCCTGTGGTCGTGGCTTGGACAGGGACTCAGACAGTGGAGTCCACTCACACTTGTTTCCTTTGCCCCTGAAAACTGAGAGGTAGCTTAACTCTATTGCAGGGTGGGACGAGCTACCTCAGATACCTCTATCCCGTTGCAACACAGAAGTGTATGTAAGCAGCCACAGCCAAACAGCCATATGTCTCCTTTGCACCCTCATTTAGCTCCCAGGAGCATTTCTGTACTCTGAGAAACAAGGCCAGGAAGAGAGTGTAGTTAGCAGTAGGCTTCCTGCCTTTCCCAGATTTGCTGCTGGATCCATCCTAACTGTAAATGCGGAAGTTCCTTGTTCTTATTCCCTGCTTAACCAGGACCAGCTGCTGCCTGCATTGTCGTGGCTTGGCAGCTGCAAACTGCATGTAGCAAGAAGGCAGCAGAGATAGAATTCAGTGTTCCCCTTTGCGGTGAAGAGGAGAATGTAAGCCTGTCCTGGCTACCCCTTCACCTGGCCCTTGGCCGGCACGCACAAAACGTTCACACTGTCACTGCCTTGACTGGCCTGTTTACTTTACCAGCCTCCAGACCCATCCAAAACAATCAATGGCAGCTCACCCACCTTTTGCTCTGTTCCCTTTTCTGACACAGATTTTGTGGCTTCCCTGATGTTACATCTATGTAATCTTTTTATCTCCCTAGCAAGGCACAGCTCAGTCCCACCCACCCCACCAAGTCCTCTGAACTTCCCCTTTCTCTGCAAGCTGCTGTCTGTCACAGCAGATCATGTCTGCCACCCCCTCACTGCATCCCACGTCTGTCCTGGGAGAGCAGGGCTGATTCATTCATATAGAAAGGAAACCTCCTCTCAAAAGCATCGCTATTGAGAAATACCAGCAGTGCACATATCTTTGAATTTTATGTGCAGGGAGATATCCTGGAGGACTGCTGTTGGGGGATGGAAGCTTTATCAGGAGAGGGCAGCTTACAAATGTCAATTCAGTGACTCCGAGTTGTCTTTTCTGGAAGAGGAGAGGGAAAACTGATGATATGCCCCTTATTGCGATGCCGAAGTTACATTGCAGTATGGTGAGAAAAGATCTCATTACACTTCTCAGATTTGACTGAGATGCTTGGCTTGGGGGTGAAAACTTGTTATAGGGTGGCTGTTCCAAAGAGAATGAGCTGTACAAAACCTGCTCCTTTATTTTTAGTGCAGAAATTCCCCGTTTAGATAAGTGTCATATGTGCGGTTCAGGTGCCTCCTGCCTTCCCTTCCCTAAATCTGCTACGGATCCTCCTGGATTGTTTAAAAGCCAAGCCTCTGGCCTGGACACAAGGCTGGAGCCGTTTCCTGCAGCATGGAATGTTTTGGGGAGCGGGGAGGCAGAGTTTACCAGCTTCACCCCCTGCATAATCCAGACTCCCCCTAGGGAGGCTGGTGTGCAAATCAAGCAAGTGCTCACTCTTCCTTTTCTGACCTAGTTCCTGTTGGAGGCATCGCAGCAGAGCACGACTCCCTCATGTGGGGGCTCACCACCCTGTGCAGCATGTTTGCTGTAAACCTGGGAGCTCGACTGCAGTTCCTGTTGATGACTGCTAGATAGCCAGCCTGCCAGGATGAAGAACAGACCCTTGCAGCTGGAGGATGGATGCTTCAGTGATTCCTGAGGGAAGCTGCTTCCTGCAGGGGTGCTCCAGGAGACGCCTGCCAGTGGGATTGTCTGTGGTGTTGCATGCTGTCCTGTGGGACTGTGCCAAGAAAGGGTAGGGAGCAGCAAGTGATCCATGCAGTGCAAGGATCTGCACTGATTAGCATTCAGAATAGCAGATTGAGGTGCTCTCGCCCTCTCTTCCACCTGGCATTTGGGGGCACATGCATGCTTGGAAATCATTAGTAGCCAGAAGGGAGACGTGTTTATAGAATCGTCTTGCAAGGCTGACATCAACAGCAGACTGTTCTCTTGTTCTTTTTCTGTAACAAGCTATCGATGGCAGCTGTTTTCTGCCAGGAGCTACCAGTTTGGTTGTACCAAGCAGGGACAGCCTGCTTCGTACAGTGTGACAATTCTGGGCTGAAGGAGCCTGGCTCAGTACTGCAGCGGGCACAGGGATCTTGCCTGGTTATGTTCGTTCAGTATCGCCCCTCAGGTGAGAAGAGAGCCTTCTGTCCCCTCGTGTCCTCATCGTAACACTTTCAGGTGTGCTACATAGGAAGCTGCCTATGGAATTAACAGCAGGTTTCTTGTAACCTTCCTGCTCCAGAATGAACGCGGATGAACAGTGGCTGGGATCTTCCAGCAGTTCTCTCTAGTGAGAAATACCTTGTTTTCATATAGTGCTGGGATGTATCCACTTGCCTATATCAATCCATAGCATCCATAGTCACTCTCCTGTGGGTATATGCGTCTGCCTTGAAACATACTGGTTCCTGTGCATAAACCGAACGGTGCAGCCGTGTCAGCTTCATCCATGCCAGCTTTTTTCGCTTTCCCTGCACCCTCTTCCTGTGAATTTTGTGGGGTCAGTGGGGGTATTTCCCACACAACCTCAAGGTGCCGCTTACTCAACAAGGCCTTGGGGTAAGTAACTTTTTCCCTTCCTGGTTCTCTCATCTGTGACTGCTGGCAGTGAGTCTTATTGCTGGGGGAAAGTTCATCATAAGTGTAGAACAGGCAATGATAGGTATGAAGCAAAGCTAAGGTACCCATGGCTTCCTCCTTTTGTCAGTAAGCGTCGTGTCCCATCCTCTGGCTTGGATCCAGTGCAGTGCTGGCATCTCCCAGGCACACTTGCTGCACAGTACTGTGGTTTCTGTGGCTGCAGCCCTGCCATGGAGGTTCGCCTGTAGCACACATCATTTTCCATTCACAACAGGGCATCTGCCCTGGATGTCTTAACAAGTTTGTTACAAATCCCTGTACTTTTTTGGTTTTGTTTTGTTCTGCACTACGTATTTGTTCGTTGCAAATCCATGAGTTAGGAGCAGTTGATTGAGCTCTCCCGCTTTCTGTATCCAGAACTGATTGCAGTAGCTGCAATAAGAGTCAAATACATGTTTTGTGTTCATCAGCCCCACAAATTACAGGGGGATGAGGTTGAATTCGTTAATGAATATTAGCAGTTCCCATGCAGAGCCAAGAGTCAATAAATCTCTGAGATCTGATGCTTTTTCAGCCATGTTCTGCCAAAGTAATTAATAAAACAAGTTGTTAAATATCAGCTGTGTTTTCCAGTGCCTGGGCCTTTTATTTGAGCCTGTCTCAAATTTAGGCTTCCCCTTTTCTTTTTGGAAACTTGTCTCAATGGGCCTGCCTTTATCCAGCATCCTCAGCTGTCATCAGGATGAACATTGGGTTCTGCACAGGTGGTGTCTCTGCAAATGTGTTTCTCAGTACCAGAATCCCTCTGCAGGCCTGTGTAAGCTGGTTTAGCCCTCGGTCAAGCTCAAAGTTGCCTGCTTTGAGTTAGCTGAGAGGGCTGACATTTCAATTCTAGACAATCTGTTTGGAATTAACACCTGTTTTGATGAATGGACGTCTGAAATGTTCATTACTCCTGTTTAAGACTCAGCAGACTGAGGCACCTGTTGCTGCCCTGTCTAGATTACACTCTAATTCAGAGGTGGTTTCAGGGGCTCTGTGGCCTGCCTGTGTTCTTGCTAATCAAAAGGAAGCAATTAAATGCAACTTTGTTGGGAAGCATTTTTTTTCCCCCCTCTTAATTTGAAATTTGACTGTCTTTGTCTGGCTCCCACTTTTCCTAAAGTATCTAGCCATAGGCAGCTAAAGAGAAGATAGCAGGGGTTACCTTATTTCACAGGAAGAACCAGGGCAATGTCTTGGGTGTGAGGCTGTTTTCTCACTGAAGACCTGACTAATTGCAAGAGGGACTGGACTGGGATTTGAGGGAAAAAAATGCAGATTTTGTTGTTGTTGTTTGTCCTGGGGCAGAGTACACCCCCTCTGGTTGC
Organism: Phalacrocorax aristotelis; assembly: GCF_949628215.1. Classification (NCBI taxonomy): domain Eukaryota; kingdom Metazoa; phylum Chordata; class Aves; order Suliformes; family Phalacrocoracidae; genus Phalacrocorax; species Phalacrocorax aristotelis. The sequence continues at coordinate 3,266,062 of NC_134301.1, read as the reverse complement.
TTGAGTTTATTTCACCTACTGAATTTGCTACCTCTGGATATTTGCTAGCTTTAGGACTACTCTGTCTCTCCCTCGAATCAAAGAAGTTTGAGGGCAGAGTGCCTGCACTGGGGACCTCTGTATAGCTCAGAGAGTTGTTCTGCCTTGCAAGCATCTCCAGAGTCCTGGGGAGAATCATGGAGCTCTTGCAAGGTCCCTTCAAGCCAGGTGCTGCAAGGGGCTGCATCAAAGGGGATGACTGGGTGGGCTGTCATTGGAGTGCTTGAGTTGGGATCTTTGTACACAAGATGAGTGACAAGGAAGTTACAATCTATACATGCAAGAGTTTGTGTTACAGACAGAAACTCTCTCCACCTCCTGATTCCCTTCCACCCATTCTGTCACCTCTTCTGGCAGGTGTCCGTTGATGCGTTGTAGGGCTCTGAAGATGTCAAGCAGCAACACAACACAGGAGTCTCTGGAAATAATGAAGGAGTCTGAAAAAAAGGTGGTTGAGGAGTCTGTGAACAAAACCAAATATGTATCCAGGTCACCAAGCAAGGAGGAGGTGGAGAAGGATGGGGGGGAGGAGGTCAGTGTGCGCCAGGAATCTCAGGTAAGTGTGCAGACGAGTGGGTAGTCCCTTCTCCCAGTTTGCAGAGCTGGGCCGCCTTCTTCTAACAGGCAAACACAAGCTAGTTGCTATCTCTTCTGAAAGGGTCTGAAGCCTGTGCTACCACCACCCAAGGGGATACCGTGCCATTCAGACCATGTTGTTCACAGGCTGCTCTCTTTCTCTGTAGCTGAATCTGTTCTGCTCAGAGTGGAATAATTTAAATATTCTTTTACTCCGGGAGAAAATGAGACTGGTGTGCTCCTGGTGGAACCTGTGCTCAGTCCCTAGGTTGTAGTCCCATGGCTGTTACCTCCCTCTTATTCTTTTCTTTGACCTAAGGACCAGTTAATGACTTAATGTGAAGTAAAGGCATCCCAGGGAGAGCTAAGTTTCAGGAATGGTGCTTGGCTGGTGCTTTGCTGCTGTTAAAAATGCCCAAATAGGAAGTGAATGTTTTGGAATTTCATTTCAGCAAGGGAAAAAAAAAAATCTGTGCAAGCATCATTTGGAGGGTGCTGGGACTCGTTCCTACTGCTCTGCTGTCCTGTCACATGTTCTTTTGACTTAGTGTTGAGCCTGAAGAAACGCCCACCCTCAACAACCTGCTGAATGCATTTAAAGCTGGTGCCTGGCTCTAGATTTGTTCAGCCGCTGGGTGGGCAGACTCCAGTGTTGCTCAGAAAGAGCCTGACTTTGGTCACTTTGTAATGTGGAATGTGAAGGGTTTCTTAGAAGGTAGGGATAACAGATGACTTGGTGTCTATAAAATCAGAGCAGCAGTGTGTGTGTCTCATGGTCCACTGTGTTAGAATCCCCTTCGTGTCCGAGGAATGGTAGATGACTTTCAGTTTTCCCCGCTTAGAAGTGTGTCATGCAGCTCCACCTGTATGCCCAGTGATCCCACACTTGTGCTGGTTCTGTCAGAAACTGAGGACCTGGGTCTAAGCTTAAGCTTGGCATTTAAGCTAAGTATTAACACTTAAGCAGTGTTTGCCCACCTGGGGCCTGACAGGATAGCTCTCCAGGTCTTCCTATTTGCACATGCTTCCATTACTCTCAGATAGAAATTTTCTTCAGAGTCATTTTACACACTCAGTGTTGTGTTGCCTTGCACAGCAAATACCATTTATAGTGTACGCATTCAGATTAAGCTTCTTGCCTTCTCTTTCCTTTCTCCACAGAGGCGAACTTCAAGTCACGGACATGCCAGAAAAAGAGCCAAGGTATGACCTCTTCTGACATCCTGTTCTTCTGTTGGCCATTCCAAGCTGAGTTGTGATCTCAACCTTAGGATGGTACTCTCAAGTCTCCAGAAGCCACATGCAGCACATGATGATTCAGGACAATAACTTTCCACACACAGAAGCATGGATGTTCCTTTTTAACACACACTTACCCATGAACGAACTGTTTGCTGCTATTAACTGCCACACCTGTCACCTCCCCAGAGGCCAAAGCGCCAGAAATTAAATTCAGAGGTGTCACTGGAGGGACAGGGCAGTGCACTGGCAGTGCACCCGCCAGTTAAAAAACAGAATTAAGTGGCTGGTTTCATGTAAAGGCCCCTTTTCTTCAGTGAATACCACATTTTGATCCCATAATAATGGCACATGCGTGTTAGTGAATCCAAAACTTTTGCTAGTAATAAGCACCAGGAAACCACTGTTCTAGAATGTTGTTTGTAGGCAAAATCTTGGGGTAAAAATGTAGCCATTGTGTGACTTTTTTTTTTACCCTTTCTAGCCTCAACCCCAGTTTTTCTTTGCAAAATTTGATAGTAACTACTGAAGCAGTTTACCAAAGGTAGCCATGAATTTTACAGGCTTGGCAGTTATAGAAACATAGCATAATCCAGGAGTCCACCTAGTCCAGCTAGGATTCGTTTAGACCAGCCTCCTACTCAAAACAGGGTCAGCTATGACATCTGACTAGGTTGCCCAGGACTTGATTTGAAAACTGTGGCTGGGAGGGCAAAGGTCTCTTCCCCACCCTCTTTTCTTTTCTTTTTTTTTACCTATCACAAAATTCAAACCCAAATGAAGACAGGTTCTGGCCTGAGACATGGGAGAGAGGGGAGAGCAGTTTAATTTGCAACAGGGGTTCTGCCTGGGTTTGTTTTTGGTTAAAGTAACGTATGAAAGAGATGTGCTGCTTATGACCTACTCGGTGTTCAGAAAAAATAACTCTGATGGGTCTATTTGGTCTTAAAAGCCAGGATCCTGTGCAGTACCCAAACAGGCTGTGATTCCAGTTCCTACCCTGGCTATACCTAGGGCAGAATGTGTCTGTGTACCTTGGGCCTTTCTCCATATTGCTGATCCTGCCTGGGATCTCATGTGGCTGGTCAATACTTCCCCACCCACCCCACCCCATTTGTCACCCAAGTGAGTCAACTTGCCAAGAGTCCTGAAAGTGCAGGACTCTAAGCATTTTCTCTAAGCACCACTACATTACCCAAAATAACTAAAGTCATCAGGTCAGACAGGCAAGGTGTAAATGGGATGACAGCCTTTTAATTAAGAACAGTAACAATCTTCACATCTTAAAAACCAGTAAAATAGTTGGTTTCATCTATATCCTTTGTTAATTGTTTTAATTCTTACCAGGTGAGGAGGGGAGTGGCTGGAATTGCTCTGGCTGAAGAGGTCAAAGAGTGCATGAATTAAGGCAGTGAACTTTCTCACCTAAAATTTGCTTGGTTCAAATCCTAGTCAAAGGCTGAAGGAAGCAAATAACTGATTTGCTCTAGGACTCCAAGCCTTTGTATACTCCTGTTTGCTGCAAGAACCTGGCTTGGTAGTCTTCCTTTTTAGCAGCTCAATTAACAATAGCTGCATGGTAGTGGCTTGGTAACATAGCAGCATGAAATTGTGTGTTTTGGCTGAGATGTCTTAACTGTACTCTTTTCTTTTCCTTCTCCAGTCTAATTCAAAGCTTAAACTGGTCAGGAGTTTGGCTGTATGTGAAGAATCGTCTAGCCCCTTTGTAGATGGGCTGCTGGAGTCCCAGGTAGGCCTAGAATGAGACAAGCTTTGGAGTGTGGAAGGCCAGAAAATCCACATCTTGCTAGAAGTGATGTCCTGTTCTGGGCTTGTGCTTCTGAGAGCTAAGAATTTCCCACAGGAGGCTGCTTTTGAAGGAAGCGGTCATGCCTGTGAGCACTGCTTGTATGTGTACAGTCACAACCCTTCTCTTATGAGGAATCACCTGCATCAACTCACTGGGAACCCACAACTACTCAAGTTGTGCAGGCTTATGCCCCTGAAAATGGAATGGCACTTTGCCTTCTCAAAGCCCCTGAAGTTTGGGCCACGGGAAGGAAGTTTTTAAGCAAGCCCTTTCCTTGCAACTCAGGCTGCAGTGACTGAAAGCAGCCAGCTCACAGAAGTGGTATGCAGTGCTCTGCAAAGATGATCCCCATCTGTGGTCACTGTGGGCAGTAACAGAGAAGCTGAAGCTTGAAGGTGGGAAGCAGTCAGGAAGACACTGAGAACCTGTCTGCCCTGGCAAGAGGAGATGGGGTGAGCTATCTCTGCCCACACAAGCTTTGGAAGCACAGGATGGTACAGTGCGCAGAGATCTGAGCTGGCTCACTGTAGATCAGGTTGCAGCTAGCTACAGCACATCTTTGTTGAGCTGAATAGTACTGCACCATGCAGAGTCACCAGCTTAGGTCTGTGGTGCTAGATCAGAGACCTCTACGCTACTCTCCATTGACAAAGACAAACCTGGCCTGTGCAGGGCTGAGTGCTGCCCAGACCACCTCATGCTGGTGGTGAATGGGATACTTGGCCTCTAAGCCTTCCTTGTGTTGATGCTCCCAGCTCCAGACACTGCTTTCCTGTCTTTGGTTTGGGTTTCACTTTGAACTGTAGGGTCACTAGGAGGACTTCTAAAGCAACCATAAGCAGACATCGTGGTGCCGTGGAACTGCACTAGCATAAAGGCAGGAGGATGGGGAAAGATGAGCTGGCACAAAGGGTGGTGGTTCTGTAATCAGTTTTAACTTGAATTTGAGCAGTGCATCATCTGACGTTGCGTTTGGCAATCCTACTGGTGTTTAGCATTTCTTCCCGTGGAGCAGAGTGAATCCTTAGGCCATGTTGGGCAGTTGCAACTCAACAGAGGAGGTGAAAAGAAACATCAGAAAGCCCCATGTGGCACAGGGACCGCTCATCACATCACATAAGCTTTTTGCTGTGTATTCTGTTTTTCCTTCATGCCCTTTCTCTTTCCAGGTTAGACAAACAAGGAAGCACGTACTTAGGTTCTGAGGTGATCCAGGCAAGGCAGGTTTTCAACAGTGACAAATGCTGTTGAGAGTCCCCTCAGAGCCTGCCTGAGGCTTCCTGTTGGGAGGAGCGTGGGGAGAGAGACTGCTTTGTCTGCTCCCAGGATAGGGCCTCTTCTGAAATGTCTCAGATCTGTGACCCGAATCTCCTGCCTTTCTGTGATGCCTTTCTCAGCTGCCCACATCTCCAGCCACAGCAGTGATTCCAGGGAGTGTTCAAGTGACTCAAACCAACCTGGTTTGTTTTGTTCCAGGACATCATTCAGTTGCACGTTAGCTGCCCCTCTGACAAGGAAGAGGAAAAGTCCACGAAAGATGGGGCTGAGAAAGAAGAAAAAGACAAGAATAAAGAAAAAGCACCAAGGAAAATGCTGTCTCGAGGTCAGGTGCTCGTTTGAACAGGGCAGGTCCTGTCTTACCTGCTTTGAGGATTCTGCTGGCCTGTGGTACAGTTGTTGGAAGCAGAGCGGTTACCTCTGCTGATGACTGTACAGGAATGTATTGTTTTTATAACGTCCTTCTGGAGCAAAGCACGGAGAGGGAAAGGAAGGGTTCCTCTAGACTGGCACGTGCCCCAACAGACTTGCAGGCTTCCTGCATAGTTTATAGTGATCTGGTGGCTTTTTAAATGTGCAGATGCAAACCCAGGAACCCACTGTATGAATTTTTGCTTTCAGTTTAGATTTGAATTTATAAAACCTGCCACAGGTGGCAAATTGTGAGGTTGCAAGGAGGAGACATAAGTTTCTTCTGTGTGATCCAGCATGTATGATTTTGGGGCATAGCATTGGCTAAAAGTTACATGTTTAATCTGGTGAGCAAATTGCACCTGAAATCCTTGTACAGGCAGCAACTCTGCACTGGTGCAGATTCAGTTTCACTTACTGTTATTTCCACGACTACTTTTAAATTGAGAAGGGTGTGGGGAGAAGGGAAGAACAGGGCCAATGGAGCGGGGCTTTCCAGTTAAATAGCTTGCGGGATCAAAGGTGCAGAAGTTGCTTGTACAAAAGTATGGTATACTACACTTGCAGGGGCTTCCTGTAACAGCATGGAATATCCTGAGTGGCTGGTTTTAGGGGCAACGTTTTCTCCCATGAACTGATCTGATCTCCCCCTCTCTGGCATTATCCTAATGGGCCCTTGTGCTCATAGCACCTTGTAGGTAGCATACTGATCCTCCTGCTGCCCACAGGGGAAGGAGTCTACAGTCCGTATTTTACAGATCGAGAAATTTGCCCTAGAGGTTGTGTTCAGAGCCTGTGCTAGAAACTGGACTTAAGCCCAGGTGATAAGGGTCCCAAACTGTGCAATTCTGTAACAAGGTGGGCTTTTCTTCCTCTCTTCCTATTGTGAATAGGCAGTGCTGAGAATGAGGCTGAATTCCATCTGGCAGCTAAGTGGGGACATGATCCTCATACATGTAGTGAGAGACACACCTCTTCCCTTCAGTCTATTCTATTGCAGTGTTTTGTTAATTTGTTCTGCTGCTGTTGTTGTTTCAGATTCCAGCCAGGAATATACTGACTCCACTGGAATAGATTTGCATGAATTTTTAGTAAATACGCTGAAAAAAAACCCACGGTAGGTCCCTAGTCAGTAAAACAGCTTGCTGATGGAGTGAAGGGAGGGAGTACCTGATGACCGATGCTTCTTTGACTCTTGGACCTGTGGTGTTTGTGTGCATGTGTGTATATGTATGTTTGTATTCTGTATCTTAGGAGGAGGGGGGACTACAGCAACTACAGAAAGTTCCTGAAAGTATGTTTCACTTTTTGGAATTTGGAGAGCATTCCTATTGCTGGGGCAGTGCAGAAACAAAAAGCACAACTGTAATTTTATTTACTGCAGTCAATCAAAACATGTAGTTGTGTATTATGGAGAGAGAGAAAGAAGAAAAAAAATTTGTTTGAATGCAAGCAGGAAGGAGTCTTGATTGCTTTAAAACCCTTTCTGTAAATGGTTCTCAAATACCATCCTCCAAAGGAACTGCTGCTGTGTCAGTAATAAATGTAATCAAGCCAAATGCTAGCATAGGAGTGGCAAAGCTGGAGCGTCTAACCGTGGAGCATCCAGCAGAGCAGAGATTCAATATTACTAAGAGCCAAGCACTGTTAGCAAAACAACAACTTAAAACTGAAAAAAATCTGGCAATTAATTTACTGTATATGAAAATCTGTGGAGTATTTTAGTTAATTCCTGTGGAGAATGTGTGAAGCCTGGCTAATAGTGTTGCTTGGTCTAGGTATTTGTGACTTTTCTTTGTTGCGGGTGGGCAGGGGGCTGCCAAGCAGAAGAAGCTGTGTTCCACTGTCTCTAAAGGTGGCCTTTTCTTTTTCCTTCTCTTGACAGGGATAGAATGATGCTACTTAAGTTGGAACAGGAGATTCTGGAATTTATTAGTGATAACAAGTAAGTCACCGTCAAGTTTGTGTCAAGCAAAAAAGTTTTGTAACTTATGTGTCTTTTGGACACACTGGTTAGGAGGCCTGTTCACTTGTACATCCTACACTTCCTTTTGTCTGTACACAAGGTTTCTGAGTATCATATTGATTGTGTATCAGTTGCTTTAAGAACATATCTGCTGTGAAGGAGATTAGTGCCGTTGTGCTTCTCTTCCTAGCGTAAATTGAGGGGTGGAGAAACCAGGGGCAGGATTCACCAATAGGTGAGGTAGAACAGGTGTCTGCAGCAGAGCTTGCAAACGTCTTTATCTCTCAGGATCAGAGAAGTCACAGTAAAAATACTAATTTGGTGCCTGTTCCTGCTTAGAAACAAACATGCATTTCTGCACAACCTGGTCTTGCTTCAGGAAAGGCCTATTCAACTTGAGCCCTTGAATCTGCCCAACTCTGCCTGGCAAAGCAGTGTAAGCCCATGTTCACACTCAGTGTTAGAGGCAGCACTTGAGTTCTGACTAACTGCTTGGAAGAGGTGGCATGGTCTGATCTGGGATCTGGTTAAGGCATCTCTGGCCTTGATATCTCTTCTGGTGTCAGATTAGCATTGTCTGTTTCAAGGCCTTCTAAATTTTAATGCTTTATTCCCTCTTCTCAGCAATCAGTTTAAGAAGTTCCCTCAGATGACCTCATACCATAGGATGCTGCTGCACCGGGTAGCTGCCTATTTTGGCATGGACCATAACGTTGACCAAACTGGGAAGGCGGTTATTATCAACAAGACCAGTAACACAAGAATGTAAGGTGGGGGGAGGGAGGGAGGACAACTGGGCTGGCATCCCCTTCCCTTCCCTGCATGTTGTACATGACCCTCGGACACAGAGCCCTGGCATGGTCCAGAGCAGAATGGATTCCCCACCACAAGTTTTTTGCCCCCATTAAGAAGGGCAGGTCCCCTCTCTAGAAGAGAATCCTTGACTTCCAGTCCTAAGTTTATGTATTTGCAAGCCCTTTCAAGCTTTCTTTAGTTCTCAGAGAAGGGACATCAGAGGAGAGATTTTGTTGCCATCAGAGGAGAGATTTAATGCAACAAACATCTTTGCGCACCCCCTCGCTCCCTGCAAAGCAGTGGTTTTATGAAGACAGTTCTATGCCCATTTTTGCCCTTCTAACAAGGGCTGGTTCTTCCTGCAGCCCTGAGCAGAGATTCTCTGAGCACATCAAAGATGAGAAGAATGCAGAGTTCCCGCAGAGGTTTATCCTAAAACGAGATGATACCAGCATGGACCGCGACGATAATCAGGTAAGGGGTGGCAGTGGGGTACCTACATAATTTGTGAGAGTCAAATACAACTTTTCTAAGATGAGAACAACTTTAAATTTCTCTTGGGTTTCCTGCAGTACCCTTCTTTAACAGAAGCTTCCACACACCCAAGCAACAGATTCTGGATATATCATGAAAACTTTACAAAATACTGTGGAAGTGCATGAAGAATTTGTGTGGGTTCTATGGGGGGTACTTTTCTGTACCCTGAATAGCGACTAGTAGCTGGGCCAGGCTTTAAGGTGAAGCCTTTTGCTAAGGTTTCTGTGGAAATGCCCCAGAGCTGAGTGTTGCCAAGCATCTCTCCCGCCCCTCACCTGGGCTTGCAGCAAGTCAAGCTGTGAAATCATCAGGACCTACCAGTGCTGCTGGAAGGAAACCATCAGCAAAATGATACGCTTTGAGCTCAGCAGCATTGCCAGTCATCGGAGCTAAAAACCCTCCTGAATCTCTGGCTGCCTTCGGGCTGTCACAGGTGACACCGCACTCATAATGCAGCGCTAGCTTGTTCATCTGTGGCTGTTTTCCCAGCCTGTGCCAGACAGAATCTTGAATGTCAAAAACAGGGCAAAAGAGGGGAGACCTCTTCACCAGGGATCTCATGCTCTTTGCTCTTGTAGCTCCCATCTTTACATCGCCCCAGCATACCTCTATCCCTTGCTTTGGGTCATGTTTCTGAATTTAAGTCATCAGGATGGGGAGCTTGTCATTGCAGTCAGTATCAGTTTCTGGTTTCCCCATGGTGGCACTCTGCAGGTGATGCAGCCACCCATGAAGCACAGAATCCATGTCTGAGCAGGAGCTGTGTTGACGTACGCTCTGAAGAGTGGCCTTTAGCTTTTGACCCCTGGGCACAGACTGTCTTTCAGAAGCACATGGTGATATTCCTGATCTGTCGTTTCCGAATCAGGCAGAGTTCAGGCAGGGTGGTTGTGCTTGATCCAGGAGATGGAGTACACTAAGACCTCCAGGATGTTCATCCCTAGACATAGGTGTCCAGAAGGTAGGTTCAAAGGCAGAGGCTGTGTCATTGCATCCAGGCATCATACACACACTCCGTAATCCACATCCACTTGCACTGCTACGTAAAAATATTGGCAGCTGACCGCACCCCCTGCTCCCACTGGCAACTGCTGACCCGCTGAGATGTGTTTGTCCCTTCAGATCAGACTCCCCTTGCAGGATGGGAGAAGGAGCAAATCTATAGAAGAGCGAGAGGAAGAGTATCAGCGGGTCAGGGAGCGGATATTTGCACGAGAGGTAAGCTTGGATGACTCACTTGCCAGATACCCTCCCGGAATTTTGTGGCAGAAGGTGTCCTTGAGTATGCTAAGAGGTTAGATTTTGTCATTGTCTTTTCTACAAATTTCCCAGTGTTCTTGGTATCTACCATTGAATTCCAGCTCCTAACAAATATGTCTTAGTCATTGAGATAGAGGAGCCACACCTCGACTCCCCAGTCTGCTCCTTCCCTAAACTGCCTGTTTCAGGGGGCAATAGATGCGTGTGGACTGACAGAGGAGGCAGTTTTGCTCCTTGCCGTCCAGCAAGATTATAAGCTTATACAGTGGCATTTCTGGGATGACTAGGAAATAAATTGATGAACCTGAAAGGAGCAGCAGCTGTCTCCCTCAGCTTCTCTCCAGTGCTGCAGCTTCAACCTCCTGACCAAGCAGTGCTGACCTTGGAGCACAGGATGAATCCAAGCAGTACATTTATTGTCTGTCTTAACCAAGCTGGACACTTTGTTATTGCTTCCTTGAGATCTCTGCTCCCTATGTGGAACTTCTCTAAGCTGGAGCTGTGTTTCTTGCTCACGTCTGGCTCAGAGAGGCTGCTGTGCTTTGCTGTGTAGAGTACTGTCTGCCACCTGGAGGCAGCTCCCCATGCTATGCCAAGTGGCAAATGATGGAATCAGGGACAATTCCAAGTGCCTTTCTGCCGTGGATCATGTTCAAAGTCTGGCTCCTTGCCTGCTGCTTTTGAGCATCTAGGGGACAACGGCTGTAATTTGTCCTAACAGGAATTGCCATGTGCCTGCCCAAGGAAGATGTTAAGGCAGCCACTCTGCTGAGTCCCTAGTCAAGTCACCAGGTTTCAGCTGATGACTGTCTAGCCAGTTGTGATCATGGACTTGTCTTACCTGCACAGGCCCAAGGCCGTCCAGACACGTTAGTAAGCAGCTCTTTCTGTAGTCCTGGACTAGAGCAGCTGCTGTACCATAGTAGCACAACACTGGGCAGGCATGTACTTAACCTTGCTCTGTGTTCACAGGCTTTGCATCCGACTTCTAGAGGCGGGGTGACTGTCATGGGGTGGGCTGGGCTGGCTTGGAGCCCTCTGCCTTTTTTCATGGCTCTGATTAATTGTGCCTGCATTTAGCCAATAAGGACCCCTGTGTGTCAAGCCTTGATTGTTCCATTGACAAAGCTACCATCAAAGCTGCCTTAAAGCAACAAAGTAGGGAGTTGAGGGCTTGGATTTGCAAACTCTTGAGAGATCTCAGGGTTGCAGGTATCAGGGACAGTTCCTAATGGGCCTGGATGGAGAGCTAAATGGGCCTGAGAAGGCTCAGCAAGACTCCTGAGTGACCATGTAACTGGTACACAACGCAAACTGTGTTTAAGTCCCATACTGTTAGTGCTTTGCTCCTCTTTGCTTTGAAATTGCCTGGGTTTGTTGCTTTCAGAGTTACTAAATCTCCCTTTTCTTTCCTTCCCATCTCCATGTCTTTCCTCTGCTTCCAGACTGGCCAGAATGGATATCTCACCGACAGCAGGTTAGTACTGTTTAGCAGATGCTATTTCTATCTCTGGCTTTCTCTGCGGAGGACTGCATGACTTTATAATTATGCTTTTTTCTGATATTAACCGACAGAATCTCCAAAGAAGGCTTTTCTTCTAGTTCTCACAAACGGAGGCAGATTTTTAGGTATCTCTGTGTGACTTATTTTGTACCTTGTCCTGCTGAGTAAGTTTGCCCCATGCATGGCTGCTTGTGAAGTTATTGAAGTTGTATTTTTTGCAACATCAAGTTCTGAGTCCTTTTTTGCTGATCCATCAATTAAAATGGAGGGGTGGAAGGTGGGAATGGCAGGGAGGAACAGGGAAGACAGAGGATTCCAGCAGTTTTCAAACCATCCCACCTCTTGTTTCCCAAAACAATAGGAAAGCCCCTGCCCTTACAGTGACAGGATCATCACCCGGATGAGGTAGGGTTGTCCCTAATCCCTGATTATAAAGGCTGAATTACTTACTGGTGGCAGTGAAGTGCCTCAGGCTTCCCTTTCCACCAGCATATGCTGCAAAGGGCACTGGGAACATGTCTGAGTAGCATTTTCTTATTAAGTAGTTTTCCTGTGGATGAGAGGACTGGAAGGGTGAAGTTAGTCTGATAAGTCTCCTTGCACAGATGCCTGCTGCAGGAGGCTGCTGAAGGTATGAGGATAAAGAACAGCATGAAAATGGAGAGACCCTCCTGCCTGCTGTCCTCTTGTTTAATAGCCAAAGCCCTAGAGATGAAGCATCTCTGTGTGTGAACAGGACAGGAGGATCTAAGCAAGTGTACTGTCATAGAAAATCATGTGTCCTCAGCACAGTTACAGGGACCGTGTCATGGAGTCTGCTTGTGGCAGTGGTGTTCAAGGCAAGGGGTATAGTTTTCAGATCAGCCATTGGGCTGTAGTTACACTCACCCAGCAAGTGGCAAAAGACCCATTGCTGGTGTGATTGCAGCTTTAGGAGCTGAGCTGCAGACAGGGCTGCACTAGGAGCTTTTCTGACTGTTGTGCCCTGTTCCTAAAGAGCTTGGTTAACCTGCTCTCTTTGTTTTGTGATTCCCATAGTGGGGAAAGGGAGGATATGTGGGCTTGGGACCATTTTGAGCTCTGGACAGAGATAGACAAGCTCTTGAGGAGATTGAGGTTCCCTCAGTGATGGTGCTGGCAATAATGCCTGTGTGAGCTCCAGAGACTTACCACCCTTGAGGCTGGCATTCAGAGCAATACAGCTGTCTGTTTCACTTGCTTGAAAGTCCTGTATTAATGCTGCTGAAGCACAGATCTGACTGCAGAGAGCTCTCTGCTGGTGGACACACTTGGAAACAGGGTGTAGTAAGGCTAATGGAGAAAAAGGCATGGCTGAAGCTGCTAGGGTGGTGCTCTCAGAACAAGGCTGTGGTAGTGTGCCTGGAGTTTGGAGAGTAGGAAAAACAGAACCGTTATGCTGCTAGGTTAGCAGTAATCAGCTTGAGAGGGGTCTCGGTTCTTAGGGAACAAAAGATTGCAGCTGAGTCAGAACAGACCATAACATGCCCCTTCCACACACATACAAACACTGCCCTCACCTCTCTGAACATCCCCAGGAGCAGCCTTCAAGAGTTTATGATGGAGAGAGGCCAAGAGCTTGACAGTGATTCTTGTTAGGTCAACCGCAGTTTGGGGTTTGAGGCTGCATAGTACAATTTTTCCACCTCTTTAGGGATATAACCATTGTACTGGTTTTATTTGGCTCTCACATGTTCCTGGCAGCCCAGGACATCACAGAATGATAAAATCGTTAAGGTTGGAAAAGACCTCTAAGATAATCAAGTCCAACTGTCAACCCAACACCACAATGCCCCCTAAACCATGTCCCAAAGTGCCACATCTACATGTCTTTTGAACACCTCCAGGGATGGTAACTCTACCACCTCTCTGGGCAGCCTGTTGCAATGCTTGACCACTCTTTCAGGAAATCAATTTTTCCTAATATCCAATCTAAACCTTCCCTGATGCAACTTGAGGCTGTTTCCTCTCGTCCTATTGCTGGTAACTTGGGAGAAGAGACCAACATCCACCTCACTACAACCTCCTTTCAGGTAGTTGTAGAGAGCGAGAAGGTCTCCCCTCAGCCTTTTCTTCTCCAGGCTAAACCCCCCCCAACCCCCTCAGCCGCTCCTCATAAGACTGACTTGCTCTCCAGACCCTTCACCAGGTTCGTTGCCCTTTTCTGGGCACGTTCCAGCACCTCAATGTCCTCCTTGTCCTGAGGGGCCCAAAACTGAACACGGGATTCAAGGTGCAGCCTCACCAGTGCCGAGTGCCAGGGCAGGATCACTGCCCTGCTCCTGCTGGACACGCTATTCCTGATACATACCAGGATGCTGTTGGCCTTCTTGGCTACTTGGGCACACTGCTGGTTCCTGTTCAGCTGGCTGTCAACCCACACCCCCAGGTCCTCCTCCACTAGGCAGCTTTCCAGCCACTTGTCCCCAAGCCTGTAGTGTTACATGGGGTGGTTGTGACCAAAGTCCAGGACCTGTCACTTGGCCTTGTTAAACCTCATCCAGTTGACCTCGGCCCATGGATCCAGCCTGTCCAGATCCCCCTGCAGAGCCTTCCTGCCCTCCAGCAGATTGACACTCCCACCCAATTTGGTGTCATCTGGAAACTTACCGAGGGCACACTTGAACCCCTCATCCAGATCATTGATAAAAATATTAAACAAGACTGGCCCCAAAACTGAGCCCAGGGGAACTCCACTTGTGACCAGCTACCTCCTGGATTTAGCTCTGTTCACCACAACTCTCTGGGCTCAGCCATCCAGGCAGGTTTTTACCCAGCGAAGAGTATACCCGTCCAAGCCATGAGCGGCCAGCTTCTCTAGGAAGATGCTGTGGGAGACAGTGTCGAAGGCTTTGCTAAAGCCCAGGTAGACAACATCCACAGCCTTTCCCTCACCCACTAGGTGGGCCACCTGGTCATAGGAGATCACTTCAGAAGTTCCTTCCATGCGTATCTTCCCCTCCAAAACTGTGTGGAGCTGCTCCCAGGCTCAGCCTGCAGTGTTATATGAGCATCTCTTCCAGTGTTGCCTTCCTCACCATTCCTCTCCAGTGAAGGCCCAGGAACCCATTACTGTGCTTATGATCCTTAGCTGGGCTGATAAACCAGGCTTAGTGCTTGGGATGTCTTGCTGATACTTCCTAAAGTCCTGCTGTGGCCAGACCTGGCCTGAGGCTATGGGAGGGTGATCAGTGGGAGCACAGCTCTGAGCATAGCAATATCCCAGCATGTAGCTGTTCCAGCTGGGCAGAAAGCCTTACCAGGGCTGGTATGGAAAGCAGTCTCAAAAGATCTTGGTCAGCCTTGTCCCAAGGCCTCTGTTATGAGACAAGGAGGGCTTTAGCAAGGGATCATGCTCTGACCCTGCTGGCAACTGTTCCAGGCTGGGATCTGGCTAGGGAAGAGGGCCAGGAGCCACCTCTCAACATATGCCAAGGAAGATCAGCACTGTCTGGGTCTTCACAGTGCATGCCCAAGAAAGCTGTGACCCAAGGGTTTTGCTTGCTGTCAGATCCCTACGCAAAGTGCCAACATGCTGTCATGGAGCCAGCTGCTGACTGGGCTCACCACCCTGATGTGGCAGTACTGATGCAGGTCCCACTGCTGCCCCTTTCCACTGGAGGTGCAGTCTAACTCCTCCGGTCTCTGCAGGGGCAACCGGGACAGTTTGAACCGGGCCTCGGGCAGCCGCCAGAGCAGCACAGAGAGTGAGATAAAGTCACTGGAGCCTCGGCCGTGGAGCAGCACAGACTCAGATGGCTCCATCCGCAACCTGCGACCACCAGTTACCAAAGCCAGCAGCTTCAGTGGCATCTCCATTCTGACACGGGGGGACAGCATCGGGAGTAGCAAAGGCAGCACTGCCAGCAGAACGTCCCGAGCAGGTACCGTACTGTTTCCACTGCGGACCTTCCACTAATGGGCACCTAGCAGACATAGTCTTTGGGTTGGGGGACTGGGGCTCATGATGCTCTCGTCAGTGACTCTGGTTAAAATGGGACATGGTTGGCATCATCTGAATGTGTTCAGTGCTTGGGCAGGGATATGCCAGTTGGTTCATAATCTGTTTTCAATACTCACCATCAGATCTTCCTTCCCTTTAGCAGAGGTATCTAAGACAAAGGACATTGTTTGGTCCCATATCCTGGAACCCAAGCTACCAATTTTCCGTTGTTTTCTCTCCCCTGCTGTGCCACAAGTTATGTTGCCATTCCTTTCTGCTCCCCAGAATCCTTCACAGCCCTAAGGAGACTTAGTCTGGGTGAACCATCTGGCATTTTTCCTTGCTTTCCAGCGAAGGAGGTCACCAATTAGTCTATCTCATCAGACAAAGACTATGTTAATTGGTATCTGCCTACGATGTTCTCTCAAAGTGATTCACTCTACTCCTGAGAGCAAACGTAACAGAAGGGAGCTGAGCCTCCAGCTCTCCAAGAGCTGTTTGAATACAGCTTAAGGTTTCAGGAGTGCCGAAGGGAATTAGGATCACAAGTCCGTTCGCCTGCTTCAGATCAGTTCTTCCTTTTCCATCTAGGTAACAGAGGGCAGCCTATGCATAGAGAATGTTGTTGTAGGGCATCACTGGTAACCTGTTACTGATGACAGCTTCCTGAGAGGATGTGTGCTGCACTTGGCAGGGCAACAGCCCTTCTAACAGTGGGGAGCAGAGTCCTTTATTTTCAACTGACTGCTTGTGAAAGGCATTTGTGGAAGAGGCAGCAGAGGTCTTTGCTCTCATTTTAATGGTCCGGTGATAACTGAGGAGCCATATGGTGGCTGGTTACGATTGCTGTGCAATATCAATGAGCAAAATACAGTGTTGTCCCAGTGTCTAGCTTCCTTCATTCTCACTGATAGGCAGCAGGTCCCCAAATGCTTGAGAGCTGTCATTTTACTGGGGAGGGGAGGTAGGTTGGTGCTTGTGGGTGATTAGGCTGCATCACGAGAATCCTTTCCAATAAAAGGGGTGGATCTAAAAGGCAGCCAGGCCGCTGGTCTAGCACCCAGGCTGGCTTTGAAAACCACACATTCATTTTGCAGTTTGAAGGTGCCTGTATCATCTCTTGGGACCCTGTTTCCATTGTGCTCAGGGCTGCACTTACTCTGATTATTGCAACCACCTCTGGGACTGATCCATTAACTGATGGGAGCAGTTATTTGAAGATCTGTCCCAGCGAAGTGCAAAGCAGGACAAGAGAGGATCTGCTTTTTTGCTCGCTCTTTATTATTCCTCCGTGTATCCCATGGGAACAGAAGCCAGTTGCTCTCCAGGCTTTATATAATGGCGAGTGATTAGAAATGTTGTGTGGCAGGGGGAAGCAAAGGAATTTTCACTTGGGGAGAAAAAAAAAAACACGCCACCCTCCATATCCTCATGTTTATTCTGTGGGGGAAGAAGTGCTTAGGACTCTGGGGTCTTTTACCATCTCAGCATTTAGCCCCTGGGCTACTGTCAGCAAAATATTTCCTTTTTTTGCACCATGTGGCTGATGATACAGACCTCTTTAGCAGAATGCCTGAAGATTAGCTGTTGAAATGCAGTAGATCAGAGGCAGAATTAGTTAAGTACCAGCTACTGGGCATCAAGTAATAGTGTCACAGCCTCTCTATTTCTGGAAGTAAGACTGAAATACTGAGGAGAGCACTTCCCAGCTGGGTACCCTGCAGCATGTATCACACTCCTTCCTAACAATTTTTCCTACCATGGGAAGGAATTGCTTTCAGCCTGCCACCCCCTAGCCTTTTATGCAAAAGATGTGTGTGTACGCTGGGTCTGTGTTCCCATAAAATAGCATTACCTCACTCCCCTCTCTGTTCTGGGCAAGCAGTTGAGCAGATCATGACGACATATTAGTGTCTGAGCATGGGCTGTGCCTAGCTGTAGAGCTGAGCTGTGACTGGGAACAGCTCTCCAGCTTCTTTCCACAGGCTGGTTTATGGTACTGAGCTGACACGGGTGTGTACCAGCTGTGGAGGATCAGTGGGTGTACATGGACAGGAGAGGGGTACAATCTCTTGGAGTCCTGAGGGTGTCAACACCTTGGTTTGCTGTGAACCAGAGGCAAACTAGTGACTTAGCCTGCAGCCTGCTCACCCTGTCCCTTGTCGAAGCTCCCATGTGGACAGCAGAGAATGCAGTCTGGCCGCAGTACGGGAGGTAGTGAGAGGATCTAGCCCCCACCCTCACCATCCACAAATTGATGTTTTTCTCTCCCAGGTACCAACTCTGCCATGCCTTTCTCTGTTCAAGGTTTGGTACTAGGTGCCCCTGAAGCATGCAGCCAATCCCCTTCTTCACAGCCCAGCCGTGGCCTCCTATCCTGCACAGCCCAGCAGCCTCAACCACAGCCACCCCAGCAGCCGCCACCACAGCCCCAAGGACTTCCACCTGCAGCCCAGCAGCAGCCAGCCATGAGTAACCACATGATATCCCAGGTGAGTTGCTGCACAGTATCCAGCAGGGCTCTGTAAGCTCCGTGGGCACATAGGTGGGAGGTAGAAGCAGAACCAGCATACACGCAGAGCACTCTGGACTCACACTTGCCCGGTGGGTTTTGGGTGTCTGTCACGCTTGCTGCCTGTTAGGTAGTGACAGTCCCTCTGTGCTATTGGCAGAGAGCAGGAGAAGGTCAGGGGCCTTGCTGTGCCTGAATAGATGCTGTGTGACATCTTGGCTTGCCAGCCCCTTCTGTATCTACTTGGACCAGCAGCCCTCCTGGCACGGGATCTGTAGCCCTTTGAGTGGCAGGGTTATGTTCTGGAATCAGTTGCTCTGCTGGTGAGGGTCCATCACAAACGGTAGTTGGGTTTGGGCTCCCCAGTGCTGAAATCCTGTGGCTGGCCACCTGATGTCCTGGGGAGAGGCAGACCTGGAACTGTGCCTGGTTGTATCCTCCAGACCCTCCCCAAGTTAAACCCGTGATGTTCCATAGCCTGCAGGACTACTTCTGAGGATAGAGCCCTCTGGAAAGCACTCGTGGCTGTCATTCCAACATACTTCATTCTGCTCCTGAGGCTGTAAAAAAACACAGCACAAGAGCTGCCCCTGTATCACTGCAGGACTGGGGAAGGGGTGGGAGCCAGCCCTTGCGCACGTTTGGAGAGCAAAGCTGCCTCATGTTCAGTGGGTGCAGAGCTGGGTGGCATGCATGGGAAGTGTCCTCAGTACCTTCCCATCCTGCCCTATTCAGAGCAGCGCTCTTCAGTGCTAGACCTCGGCCTGCCTATGAGTTTTATAGGGATCCTTTCTGGTGCATCGCCTTCTGGTGCATTCTGGTGATGTCTCCTACAGCAAAGAACTGCAAGTTACACTGGAAGTTTTCAAGATGCAACTGGACAGGGATGGAACTAGATAATCTGACTAGGCTCCCTTTCCCATGAAAGGTTCGACCAGATGATCTTCAAAGGTCCCTTCCAACCCGGGCTGTTCTATGATTCCAGGTGTTTTCAATGTGCTGGGATGGGAGGAGGAAACAAGCCTCCTTGAACAGCTTTTACTGCAGATAACATGAACAGCTCCTTGCTGTCTGTTGCCATCTCTATGAGGATGGGGTAATCTTGTAGTTCTTGGGCCCTGGGCTGGCTCCAGGGTTGTGGATCTGTTGGTAGAGGATACTGAGACTCAAGGGAAAGATCTCAGTTCTACAGATGCGGTGTCTCTGAGGTAGCCATGGTCCGGCACTAAGGCTAGCAGGAGTGTCTGGCTGGAGCTGTAGCATGGTGTGGGGCAGAGCACGGTGCCCTGGGTGGGAGGTTTGTACACACAGCAGGCTTCTAGAGCATGTGCAGGATCACTGTGTCTTGCTGAGATTTTTATTTTGTATCTTCTACTGTTTGGCTGTTCTAATGGTTTAGGTCCTGGAAAAACTTTTTTGTGTTTGACTGTTGGCAAAAGGTCTGAAAATGCACTGTCCCCCATTTGCATGCACCTTCTGTTTCACCACACATCAAATGATCAAAAAAAAAAGCCAGGCTGGTGCTGATCATTACAGGTTCGGTGCCCAAAGCACAGTATGTGGTGTTTGAGTTAGGTGTTGTCATAAACAGGCATCAGCAGGTCCTCCCAGTGACAAAGTGAGAGGGGCCCCTACAGAAGACAAGAGTGAAGAAAAGACGTTACCAGTAGGAAAGGCCAAGAAGCACTGCAGAGAGAGCTGGGAGTCAGTGCCACACACAAGTGGGCAGTGGAGTGGGAGAGACACAAAGGTGGTGCTGGGGGGAAGTGGCGCTCCTGCTGCTGTTGGCCATAGCTGGCCTTTGTGAGTTCATGTCACTGTTCATGCCAGGCAAGAGCTGCTTTGTGGACATGGTCAGTCTTCCCAGCTTCCACAAAGCAACTGGCTGGGCTGTGTGCCTTCACAGAGAGATGAATGCTCCCCCATTCTGGTCTCCGTGCTTTCCCACCCTCTGCAATGCCACCCTCTGTGTTTGCAGTTGGCTCAGTTGACTAACCTTGTTGTTCCTTCTTTCTCTCCTTCCTCCTATCCTTCCTTTTCCCCACTGCCCTTTCCCCATCCAAATGTCTCCTCCACTCCCTTCTCTGCTGGTCTTAGCCGGCCCCAGCGCTGCAGCCTGTTCAGTATTCTCCAAGCTCCTGCCCCCAAGTCCTCTTGCCAGTCTCTCCGCCCCAGCAGTACAACTTGGTATAAACCCCATTTCCTCTTCTGCACTCTCTGTTGTACTCATGTGCTGTGTTTGTCTTGTATGAGCTTTTGCTAATCAGGTCTGTTGTGGACACTGCACCTAGTGGGTTTGGGATTCATGGAAGCTCTGTGCTGCAGTGGGGTCAAGGCAGTGGGATGCCTGAGGCTGTGGGACCCGACAGGGCTGGGCATTGATGGAGTGGCTGATCTTGGAAAGAGCTTGGGGAAAGCAAGTGGCAAGCCCAGAGCTCCACCAGGAAGTGATGCTTGTGCCCAGCACTGGGGTCCAGGGGCCATGGCTGCCCTGTGGTCTCAGTCAGCCCCTGTGTTGCCTCTGCCGGGTCTTTTGGGAACAGCATGCCCCATGGGACATGGCCTCTGGGCTAGGGCTACCCCCGCCTGTGTGGGGCCCCGCATGTCACCAGTGTCTGCTGAGCATTTGCTGCCCCCCCCACTCCCCCCCCCCCCCCCCAGCAGCATGCATGACCCTAGCCCCTTGTCCTGCACAATGCTCTTGGTCTGTGGCTCATTTCTGGGGACCTTTCTTGGGTGAGCTCCTCCACAGAGTAGGGAGAAGGGGTCTGCAATCTACTCAGCAGAGCTATGTCCTACGTGCTGTCCTCCTCCATCTTTCCCACTTATCCCCAATGCAGGCCGATGAACTCAGCAACCCTTTTGGGCAGATCAGCCTCAGCCGACAGGGCTCTACGGAAGCACCAGATCCTTCCTCAGCTATGTTCCAGTCATCCCTCATCTCCCAGCATCCTCAGCAGACAGGATTCATCATGGCAACCCCTGGGCAGCCTATTCCCACCTCCAACTACTCCGCCTCAGGGCACACGGCCCCCACACAGCAGGTGCTGCAGCCCCAGGGCTACATTCAGCCTCCCCAGCAAGTAAGGACATGTGCAACCCTGGAGGGGATGTGCACCTCAGCCCAAAGCTGTCAGGCTAGGGGCTGCTGGAGAGCAGTCCAGAGAACAGTTCCTTGAGAGTGGGTCCCCTCTTTTTCTGCTGATCACTTGTGATGGATCAATACCCAGGGGTCCAAGCTCTAGTTCAGCATGCATCCTTGCTAGGCACAGGATGATCTCTGACCCCTTGTCCCTCTGAGCTCACAAGGCCGTTATCTGGGGGGACCCCTCTGGCCATTCCTGGCTCATAGTGTTGGGGGAGGGACAGTGACCAGGTTCAGGGCTGACACCTCTAAGCTTTCTTTGGGGTCCTGCAGGGCATTATGACCTCTAGGATTGTTCCCCTGAGCTCTGATGAGAATTGTACCTACTGTGCTCTTGCACTACTGTGCTGGGAAAGGCTTGGATGTGGAGGCTGGGAGGAGCGGGAAGGGGCTGCAGTTCCCTGAGGAGCTATCATCTGGCCAGAGCCAAAGCCCTGGTTGGTTTCCTTCGGAAGAAGCCAGGCCAGGTGAGAGAGAAAACTGGTCCTGGGGGACCAGCTTTCTTGGTCCCACTCCCTCTTGTGTTCTGATCACCATGTTTTCTTGATTCTGATAGATTCAGGTTTCTTACTACCCTCCTGGGCAGTACCCGAACTCCAGCCAGCAATACCGATCTCTTAGTCACCCAGTGGCCTACAGCTCCCAGCGCACTCAGCAGCTTCCCCAGCAGTCCCAGCAGCCTGGTAAGGAGGCATAGAAGGGGGGAGGGGGCATGTTTCCCTTTCCTGCCACTCTTGTTGGCTCTTAAGGATCTCCCATGCGCTGTCTGGGGCCAGGCTGCTTTTCCCTGACTCCCAGTCTTTGCTGGACTTGCTGGCTAAAGAGTGAGTGCCTCCTGACTGTGCAAAGTAAAGATGACACTTGGCCTGGCTGCAAAGGCTGTTGTAGTCTTTTTGCTCCCTCTCAGCATGTAGCATGCACTGAGGTGATGCAAGGTGGATTTAAACCCGGGAGCTTCCTTCAGGTCTCTTTACATCTGCCACAGGGAAGCTGTTTCCCACTCTTCAGCAAGAGATGGGGGGAAAGCAGGACTTGAGCCCTCATATGCCAAGTGTTAGGCTGTCTCCTGTGGCCAGCTGGGAAGCTGCTCCATTTAAACCCTGTTCTGACAGGTTTACAGCCAATGATGTCCAACCAGCAGCAAACATACCAAGGTGTAATGGGGGTGCAGCAGGCACAGCCCCCGGGGCTCCTCAACGGCCAGAGGAACAGCATGGGGGGCCAGATGCAGAGTGTGATGGGAGTGCAGCAGGCACAGCCTCCTGGCCTTCTCAGCAACCAGAGGAGTGGTATGGGGAGCCAGATGCAAGGCCTGATGGTGCAGTACACTCCACTGCCTTCGTACCAGGTAGGCATCAGTTGTTCTCCAATGAGGAGCTGCAGGGGAGGGGGTCTAAGCTGTGCAGGCCTTGCAGGAAGTGCCATGTTCCTGTGCCTGAGTGATGGAGCCAAAGATGGAGACTTATTCACCTTGAGAAGATAGTGCATACTTGCCAGCTTGGGGAGGGCACATCCACATTTGAATCTGTGTCGGACATATCTTGAGAAGGAGGACTGAGTGCAGCTGGTCCTTTCACCACTGTGTTCACAGAAGAGCTAGGAGGGGCTGCCCTCTCCTGGGCAAGATTGCTCTGGGCTGCAGTAGACAACCATCTGGCATCTCTTCTCCCTTGTATGGACCTTGCTGGTGTCTCTTTGGGGCCAGTTCTCCCTGCTCCCGCTCTGTTACCTGTCATTCCATAGGGCTGCTTCATTCCTCCCTGAACAGGTTCCTGTGGCCAATGAGTCCCAGAGTGTGGTCCAGCAGCCCTTCCAGCAGCCAGTGCTTGTACCAGCCAGCCAGTCTGTTCAGGGGGGGCTTCAGGCTGGAGGGGTACCCATCTACTACAGCGTCATCCCAACTGCCCAGCAGAACGGCACCAGGTAAAGCATCTGTATCTCTGGCCTGCCTTGGGGAGAAAAGGGGTCCTGCTGCCCTACTGAAAGGGCATAGCGTCCTACTCCTAGGCCACAGCTAGAGGAGGTGGCTGGGTGCCATAGATGCTGGTTATCTCTTGAGCTTGCCCAGTCCTAGCTCCCATAGTCAGCGCTTCCTGGACACAGCTGTCCTGCAGCATGTGGTGCATCCTGTGCTCCTCCAAAGGCAGCTGTGTTTCCATCATCTCAAGTACTGAGGGAGCTGGTGGTTGCCTGCACAGATGGACAGGCCATATCTCCCCATCCCCAGCAGCTCACCAGAACACTCTCTGTTTCGCAGCCCTTCGGTGGGGTTCCTTCAGCCACCTGGCTCTGAACAGTATCAGATGCCACAGTCCCCATCACCCTGCAGCCCACCACAGATGCAGCAGCAGTATTCAGGTAAGAGGGGCCTCTGGCCGGGGTTGGCACTGATTCTGCACAGATAGTATCACGTTTTGTAGGGGCTGCCAATTCACAGCCAAGTCTGGCAGCTTCTGTGCAATGGGTTTCCTTAGTCTTACACACAGCCCTACTGGCAGTTATCAGGACGTGGCACAGCGACTTTGCTCCAGGCTGATGCTGGCCTGTGCCTGGCCTTTCCTTGCCCTGGTGGGCAGGCAGGGCAGGAGTGGGTAGAGGGAGCTGCTGTGGGTTGCAGACTCCCTCTGCTGGCAACGCGGCTTAGTGTCACCAGGGCAGCTCGTGGGACCAGGGAATGCCGTGGATGAGAGGTCAATCGAATTGCCTTCCACTTGTTCCCTCTGCTTGCATTTCTCCTGGATTAAAAGCCATCACCCTCTGATGTAAGCTGTGATATCAGAGAGGGAACCCGACCGGGTCTTGGTGGGGCCTTTTTCAGGCCACCTGGGCAGGCAGGAGTGGCAGAAGAGAGAGTGCAGAGGGGGTGTGGTAGGGAAGAGTGCAAAGCTGCACAGACAGGCAGGCTGCCCCTTGGCCACAGCAAGCAGCAGCAGCAGTGCACAGAGCCTGGGCAATACTGCTGCTGTCATCTCTCCCCAGGGGTGTCTCCATCAGGTCCTGGCGTGGTTGTGATGCAGCTGAATGTACCCAACGGCCCCCAGGCCCCCCAGAATCCCTCTGTGGTGCAGTGGAGCCACTGTAAGTACTACAGCCTGGACCAGCGGGGGCAGAAGCCAGGAGACCTGTACAACCCAGATGCCAGTGCTCAGGTATTGAGAGGACTGGGAAGCCAGTAGCTCATCTTTTGGGAGCAGCCTGGTGGGAGAGAGGACCCCAGCATCCATGCTGTCTGGATGGGCTGGGAGATGGGGGTGGGCTCATCCCATGTTGGTGAGGCAGGTGTGGGACTGGTCACAAGCACTGGGGCTGTCTAACACTCTCCCTCTCCCAGGCCAGCACCCAGCTGAACAGCCCCATCACGTCCCCCACTCAATCCCCGACACCGTCTCCCGTCACCAACCTCAACAGTGTCTGCACGGGGCTGAGCCCCCTCCCTGTACTCACACAGTTCCCCCGGCCCATGGGCCCAGCACAAGGTAAGGGGAAAGAGTGGGGACAGCACAGGGCTGGGTCTTTCCTGTGGTTTCTTCAGACCCCTACAAACATTTCCTTCC
Organism: Phalacrocorax aristotelis; assembly: GCF_949628215.1. Lineage (NCBI taxonomy): Eukaryota > Metazoa > Chordata > Aves > Suliformes > Phalacrocoracidae > Phalacrocorax > Phalacrocorax aristotelis. The sequence continues at coordinate 3,241,475 of NC_134301.1, read as the reverse complement.
TTCTTGCAGGTGATGGGCGCTACTCATTGCTGGGCCAGCCGCTGCAGTATAATCTGTCTATCTGTCCCCCACCGCTGCTCCACAACCAGCCCAACTACAACGCACACCAGGTAAAATTGGGCCGAATCCCCACCCACCCACCCTTTCACTGTCCTGGGAGCAGAGCAAGACCGCCCCACTCCCCTCCCTCCAGACAATACCTCTCTGGGCAGGGCCCAGGAGTAGTTGAGAAGTAAGTCTCCCACCCTGCCCTGTGCTTGGACACGCTTTGATTAGGTAGCAGGCTGCCTACCCTGTGCTCTTGCCATCCATCTGGCAGACCTGCCATTGTAAATGGATTTCCCTAGAGCCGGGCACTGGGCTAAAATTTCATCCCACTCCCAGCTTTTGAGCTGCTCCTGCTCAAAAGCAGCATCAGCCCCAAGTCGTTTGGGTGTCCTGGAGCCATGGCTGTGCCTTGATCTCATGTTGTAACTTAGCCAAGTGCGGTGTCACCTCAAAGGTGCCAGAGGGTACAAGGTTCATCCAGGTGTCTTCATTCTGCTTCATAGCCATGGCCTAGTCAAGTTTCATCTTCCCCCCCTACTCCCAGGATGCTCTGTGGGCACAGTGAGGCCACAGTGTGTCCTCAGGTGACACGCTACCATTTTTATTCTTTAAGGGGCAGACTGGAATGAAACACGGAAACCGGAGCAAGAGACAGACCCTCAAGTCAGCATCCACTGACCTTGGGACAAGCGATGTAGGCAAGTGACTCCTCAAGCAGTTCCCCCTTTGTCCTCTGACTAGTCCCCACTGCATGGGCATAGCTGCATTGGCAGAGACTCCAGATGCCATCTCTGCCTACACCAGCATCCCACAGAACTCATTGCTGGGGGTGGTTGTGGAGAGCAGTTCCTGCCTGCCACCACCTCCCCCGTGCACACAAACACTCCCCCCACAGCCCACGTGAGGCCTGGCTTTGGCGGGTGGTGTGCCGCAGAGCTGGTTCTGGTCAGCTGTGCCCACTGGCAGGTGGGAGGACAGGGGTTGTGCAGGAACCCAGTAAACACTGCCTGCACTGAGCAAAGCTTTTGAGGAAGAGTGGGAAGAAATTGTTGGAGAGCCAGGTATGAGCACCAGGACACCTGGGCCCTATTCCTGCCTCTGTGAGGATTGAAATGATGGAGTGGGTGGACCTGGCAGTCCTGGAACTTTATTCCTCTTTGTCAGCAGAAAGTGAATGTCCGGGCCCCTGAGATCTTGTTCCCACCGTTGCCTTTCAAAGTGACCCTTCCCTCTCATGCTTCCATTTCTCAGTGGGGCCAGGAGCTGCAGAGCCCTCATCTTTGTACAGGGCTTTGGGATCTTCCAGGGGTAGCTGCAATGGCTGAAATACCCACTGGACCATTTCTCTCCAAAGGGGAAGGGACTCCCTGTTCCTCACCCTGGGGCATCTCCACTTGGTCATCAAAAGAGGGAATGAGAGGCACATGTCTGGCTTCTCCCCGCAGCAATACAAGACTTGCTAGCTGGACATGAACTAGACAGCCTGGAAGGGAGGCAGTCTTCACTGGCTCTCTGGAGGCTTGTCCCCCATGTCACCTCCATGTCACCACCACCACCAGCAGCTGGTTGCAGGGGGCCCTTTAAGAGCTGCTTGCCAGAGAGCTGCCCCCCTCCCTGCGGCTGGCATGTTCATTACATGCCGCGTTAATATTAGCAAAGAATCCATTCAGCCGGCCCTCCGCTAAGCCCAAAAGCCAGGACTGGAGCCAGGAGGCAGCAGAAGTGTTTGGGTGCCACAGAGCAGAGTCAAAGAGGTTGGCATGACACTGGCCTGGGCACACAAGGGGATCATCCCCACGGGTGGAGCGCAAAGGGCAGTGCCACATTCAGGATCTGCGCATGTCAACATCCTCCATGGGTGCAGCCTGTCTTTCTCTCTTCCAGGTACAAAGGGCAGGAGAGCTGGGTTAGCTCCCAATCCTGGTACCCAAGGATCAGGGTAGAAAGATGGGGCAGAGCACCTGGGAAAGCCCTAACTGAAAATCCAAGCCCAGCTGAAGGAAGCAAGGAGCACTTGGTGTTGCTGGAGCCCTGGGCATGTGGGAAATACCAGTCTCCTCCTGAAGCAGGCCATGTGGGAACCGGGACGTGGGCATCAGAATGGATTAGGATGGGGCACTGTAGGGAGCGGAATGGTAGGGGCAGTCCGAGGGGGAAGAAGTAGCTGGCTTAAAAAAATACATTCCTGATGCGGGGGCAGCGCTGCTTTCATGGGCGAAGTAGAGGTGACCCCTGCAGCCCCAGAGCTGGTGAGGAGCCCACGCATCAGCTCTCATTGTGCCATTGCCACCCAAGAGTCTGCTGCTGACACTTGCTGTCTTTCCACCGCAGTGCTGGGCCGAGTGCTGGAGGTGACAGACCTGCCCGAGGGCATCACGCGGACAGAGGCTGACAAACTCTTCACCCAGCTTGCGATGGCTGGTGCCAAAATCCAGTGGCTCAGAGAGACTCAGGGGCGCCGTGGAGATGGGGGTGGCGGGGACAACGGGACTCCAGAGAATGGCAGGCACAGTGACCTTGCTGCCTTATATACCATCGTGGCCGTGTTCCCCAGCCCGCTGGCTGCCCAGAATGCCTCCCTTCGCCTCAACAACTCCCTGAGCCGCTTCAAGCTGCGTGTGGCCAAAAGGAACTACGACTTGAGGGTGCTGGAGCGTGCGAGCTCACAGTAGGGCTCACGCATGGGCACAGAGCACACTGGACTGCGGGCACTTCCCTCTACCTTCTCTTTTCCTTTCTGCCCTCCCTTCCTCTTGCCCTCCTTCCTGGATATATTTATATGGACATAATTAAGAGACAAGAAATTGATTTTTTTTATTATTATTATTTTTGGAGTGATGCCCGTGCCCGCCCACCTTACCCTGTGTATATTGTTTTGTTAAGCACTGTGTTGAACTGCACATACAGGTGTTGATTGGTATGTTCACTGCACATTTTATTTAATCTGATTATTATTTGGGGGGTATTTTTTGTTTTGTTTTATTTGGGGGGTTGTTTTTAAATATAAAAAGAAAACTTGTCCATCGCTTTAACACTGCTTTCCCATTCTCTGCCAGTACCAGTGCTAGGGACTGTCTGTGCTGCCTCTTTGAGGTGACAGGACAGCCAGGGAGCAGAAGAGGCACTCACAGAAGGATGTTCCTGCCTAGGTCCTGCCCCCATGCTTGGCATGTACAAAGGCTGCAAGCTCATGGCTTGCCAAGGCAGGGAGCTGAGACTGGGAGAGGAGCACTGAGCACTTTGACCTGGGGCTGGTCTCCCCCATCAGATATTCATAGCCTCTTTTCCCAGCTGCTGGCCCCATGCAGCTATGCAATGGCTAGAATGGGACCACGGGGTGTCCCCAGCTGTATCCCCTGCCAAGAAGCAACATATTCCTCCTGATTATAGGGGAGCAGCCCTTGAGCTGATAGGTGCAGGTGTCATTGTCCTCCTGCCCTGTGGGTACAGGAGTTGGACTGGCACCACCCTCACTGTGGCATTGCACACAGCAGCTGGAGCCTCTTGCAGCATCTGGGTGCTACCTTCAAGGGCAGGTGCAAGTACAGAGGTAAGAGCTGCCTGGAAGGGGTGGGCTCCAACTCCAGCCTTGGTACAAACTCCTGCCCCACTGCGACCCACAGCCTGGCAGGGATATAGGTCCAGGGACTCTGGTACTGGGGTGCCTGTCCAGCTCCAGGGACCTGGCACCCACTGCAGGGCAGCATAATAGCAATGGGGTCCCCAGCTCTCTCCGTCACAGCTCTCTGTCTTGGGAGAGCAGACCAGCAGGACTTGCAGCCACAGGGTATGGGGCAGCTGTAAAAGCTGCCCCATGAGAAACCCCACTGCTGCCACTCTTTCCTTTTCCCCTCCCAGCTGCAGGGGCCTCAAATGTGAGAGCAAATGAGAAATCAAGGCTGGAGCACTTGGTGTGCCCTGGTTCTGCTGCTGCCCCATGCCAGGGGGTGGGTGGGCCTCTGGCACGCCCAGCAACCCACTAACGCAAATAGCCAGCGGCTCCTCTCCACCCCGCTCCCCTCCTGGCTCATGCATGGGCTCCAATTTCTCAGCGTCAGCCTCTGCCAGGACTCAGCTGTCGGTTCCCCTCTGGCCTGTCACTCCCACTCTCCACGGGGCTGGGGCAGCTGCTGCCCCCCTCCCTGCACACCCAGCACAGAGGGCCAGGGGCTCTGCAGCCAACGGGGAGCCCCAACATCGGCCACCCTTTGTGGTGTTTTTCATCGCAGGACGGGAGCTCCAAACACAGCGTAAGTGTGTTTCCATGCGCGGCGGCTCCTCATTGTGGCCACTGACCCCCATAGGCCCCTGCTCCACCCACATTGCTGCAAGACCCCAGGGCTCCTTGCTTCTGCAGCACCCCTTGCCCCAGGACTCCCCAGCCCCATCACTATTTCCCTGATGGTCATCCTGGTTGGTTTCCATGGCAGCATGGGGGTGCCTCGTGCTAGGTACCCCCAAAAATAGTGATGGCTGGGTAGAAGGACTGTGGGGATGGTTTATGGTCAAAGGCAGAATGTTTTGAGGGATGCAGGAGGAGATCCTGCATGGTAGCGCAGGGCTTCTGTAGAGTAGAAAGCAGGGCTGTGCGGTGATGCCAGACTGTCTCTCACAGGCATGCTTGTCCTGAGGGACCAAGAGTGGCACCATTTGCAATTTATTCATGAGATGGAGATGTCTAGACAGGGATGGGCACATGCAGGTAGCCCAGGGTCTGGGTCACGGCACTTGGCTCCACGTCCACCGAGCAAGCAGTAGTGCTGTGCACGCTGGGCTGGAAGCCCGCCATTCTCCAGCCTGTGCAGCGGGGTCCAGCAGGTACCCCGGGGCCCCAGGACTCACCCACAGCAGAACTGGCCCTTGCTGGTGCAGGAGCTGCAGGCAGGGCAGCAGGAGGTGGTGCTGCTGGGGCAGAGGGAGGCGCTGGCTTGGGAGATGCTTCCCATCCAGCAAGGTCTGGCCATTCCTGCCCCCACTGGGCACCAGTAGTGGGAACAGCCCCAGCCAATGTGCTGTGTCTCTTTTCCCCTCATAGCATGACAGAGAAGGAAGTGCCAGAGCCATCAAGTTCACCTGCTTCAGGTGGGAATGGGAAACCCAAGAGCCGGGTAAGTGGGTGCCCACAGGGCAGCTTGTGTGGGTGGGGGAAGCTACCCTTCTAGCACCCTCCTCTGCCTCAGCCCCAGGAGTCTTTGTGGGGCCAGGGATGCTTGGCGGGGTTCTGATCCAGCAGGGCACTGGGTGGCCATTTCCCATCTTGGCTTTTCCCGAGGGTACCCACATTCACATGGTGCTCAGGAGTCAGTTTTTCCTTTTGTGGGGACCTCACGGGGCTGGGAGAACGCTGTCCTCACAGCATTTCTGCCTCAGGATGCCTGGGGTCTCTTCCCACTTGGGGAATAAAGAATCTCTAGGTCTGAGAAAAGGTGTGGGGAGCCAGGCAGTGTCTTCCCTGTCTGCCTGCCTCACTCCACATGCCTGCCATGTGCAATGCATCCTCTCCTGCCCCAGCAGCTACAGAAGCTGAAGCAACTTTTCCAGCGAAAGCCCAAGGAGGAGATGGTGCCAGAGCCACAACCCAATGGGGAGCTGGTCAGCCCGTCAGGGGGTCCCATCTACTACATCTATGAAGAGGAGGAAGAGGACGAAGAGGAGGAGGAGCCCGAGCCCCCTCCTGAACCCCAGAAACTTGTCAATGACAAACCCCACAAGTTCAAAGACCATTACTTCAAAAAGCCCAAGTTCTGTGATGTTTGTGCCCGCATGATTGTCCGTGAGTCCTGAGGGTGCTGGGGCTGGGGGCCATGGTCAGGGCGAGGGCTGGGGGCCAAGGCTGGCGAGGTCTTCAGCCAAGCCGTCCCCACAGCTGCAGTGTCACATTGCCTCTCCTTTCCACCTCTCCACCCCCACCACTGCCAGTCAACAACAAATTTGGCCTGAGGTGCAAGAACTGCAAAACCAACATCCACCACCACTGCCAGTCCTACGTGGAGATGCAGCGCTGCTTCGGCAAAATTGTGAGTGTTCCCACCAGCCCCAGGCTCGAAGCACCTCCTCGCAGGGAAGACCAAAGCACTGTGGCAGGGAGTGGCCAGCTCAATTCCTGTGCACGACCCTGGCGCCATGACCCATCTCTCTTCCTGGCTCTGAGGAGGAGACCCAGGCATCAGTCCCCTGCTGGGTGGTCACCCTCTGGGTCCCCAGCATCCACCTGCTCCCCCCTTAGCTCTCACAGGATGGCCCACAGGTCTGGGTGGTTGTTGACACTCTGACTTCTTTCCTTCCAGCCCCCAGGGTTTCGCCGGGCATACAGCTCACCCCTCTACAGTGACCAGCAATACGCCTGTGTCAAGGACCTGCTCTGTAAGTACTGTCCCTGCACCAGGATGCCCCATCTCCTCGTGTCTCGTAGTTGAACGCCTCTCACCATCCCTGTGCCCCAGCAGCAGCCAACAGGAGCGACCCTGTGTTCGAGACCCTGCGGACAGGCGTCATTATGGCCAACAAGGAGCGGAAGAAAGGGCAGGATGACAAGAAAAATGTGAGTACAGGATTAGCCTGTCGTTCCAAATGCCCGAGGGTCCTGGCACCACAGCCTGCACCCCATTGCCACCCCTACCTCCCTGCCCACTCTGCACCCCCTGATATCTCTCTGCCTTGCAGCCTTTGGCTGCTATGATGGATGAGGAGCCAGAGGCCACAAAGCCAGAAAAGGGCAAAACTGAGGGCGGTGAGTGCTGCGACCGTGGCAGGGCTGGCTGCACACAAGGGCCAAGGAACTGGGAGGCAGGGGTGGGGCTGAGCTCCAGCCATGAGCATGGGGCAGGGAGGAATCCTGTTTGGGAGCCTGTACCTGGGGGGGCCCACTGAGGTGGGTTTTGTGCTGCAGAAAGGGGGTCTTTAGGTCTCCACCCTGGGGCGGTCTCTGCTTCCCCTCATTGATTTGGGCATGGGACATCCTTGGGAGGAGGCTGGTCCTGGGGTGGGGAGGCAGCACCAGGAGAGATGTAACCCCCTCTCCTCCCACTTCCAGGCACCTCTGAAGGGGACAAGAAGACTGAGAAGAGCCCAACAGATGACAAGGTAGCCATCACCCTCACCCTACCCCCCAAAGGCCTCCAGCCTTGGAGGAGTGTGGGCAGAGGCTGCAGCGAGCTCCCTGCTGGGCTCCCCAGGGCTGTCCTCACTCCCTCTGGGACCCCAAATCCCTCCTTCCTCCTCCCCAGAACAAGAAGCCACAGTCAGGGATTCGTGGTGGCTATCTTCAGTCTCACTATTTTGTGGCACTTTATCGATTCAAAGCCCTGGAGAAGGATGACCTGGATTTCCCGTAAGTTCTCAGCCACATAGTGGGCACAGGAGTGATGAAGAGGAGGATGTGGGGTGTCCAGTGGGGATGTGGGGTGTCCAGTGGGGAGGGGGAGAAGTCTTCACCTCAACAGTGAGGTTCTTGGGGCCAGGAGGGGTCTGTGAATGAATGAATGAATGAATGAGGGCAGAAATTAGAGCTATGCTGGCTGTGATATGGGTTTTGTGGCTTTTCTGTCTGCCCCAATGGGCTACCCATTGAGCCTGGGCCCTGGCTCTCACTGAACCAGCTCTCCCAGCTCCCAGGCTTTGGGCACAAGCCTCATTTTCAAGACTGCTGATGTTTGTCTTGATGTGATTCCACTGATTTCTTGCACCCCAGACCTGAGGCTGAGCTGCTCACGTACAGGACCTGTCTGTCCCTGAGCCCACAGGCTGTGTGCATTCCTCAACCTCCCCTGACAGAGGGCTGTAGGAGCTGGTGCTGTGGGAAGAGCAATTTTCCTTGCCAACTTCAGGGTCTCCCACAGCAGGGGGGTTCCTCCCCACCCCCCCACCCCCCCCGCAACTGTGACCTTCCTTCCCTTTGCAGGCCAGGGGAGAAGATCACAGTGGTCGATGACTCCAATGAGGAGTGGTGGCGGGTAAGCACAGAGGGGAAAGATGCAGAGCTTAAAGCAAGGGCGGGGGGGTGTCAGCTGGGCATGCAAATTGCACTCTAAGAGGGACACAGCCCCCTGAATAGACCATGTCCTCACGCCAGCCCTCAACCTGCAGGCTATTTGTCATGGGGGAATCTGGGGGTCATATAGATTGGCTCCAACCTTGCAGCTGTCCACTTTCTCTCAGGGGAAGATCGGTGAAAAAATTGGCTACTTCCCTCCAAACTTCATCATTCGGGTGCGGGCAGGCGAGCGGGTGCACAAGGTGACACGCTCCTTTGTGGGCAACCGGGAGATCGGGCAGATCACGCTCAAGAAGGATCAGGTATGATAGGCCCACATGGTCACAGCCCGTGGTCCTCTAGCCTCCACCGGCATCTCTGCCCCAGCCTCCCTCCAGGCCCACCCCTCATGGCTCCCCTGCTGAACCCCACAGCCACCCTCTGCCCTGGCCTGCACGACTGTCCTCACACTGCCCACCTCCCCCAGCCCCTTGAAGAGACCCGCTCTGCCCAGCCTGCCCCCTGCCAGGGACTTGCCACCTTCCCCCTGCTCTGTGAGGCCCCAGGAGTCTCACCTGCACCCCTCTCACCCCCAGATTGTGGTACAGAAGGGCGAGGAGGTGAATGGTTATGTGAAAGTCTACACTGGCCGCAAAGCAGGGCTCTTCCCTGTGGACTTCCTGCAGGAGATCTGAGCGGGCCAGTGTCCCAGGGCCTCCCACCTGGGGTGACGGATGGATCCTGGCTGCAGGGAGCTGCTGGAGCTGGGCAGGGATGGGGATGGGGCAGCAGGCACCCCCGTCCCTTTTGCCTGCAGCAATGGCATTTCCAGTAGGGACTGTCTCAGCCACCAGGTACAGGGCAGGCTGGGGCTGTGGGAGGCCCTTCTTGCACTGTTTCCCCCACAGGGTTTTTGGTGCCTTCAGAGAGGCGCAAGGAGGGAGCACTCCCTGCCTGAGGTGGAGGGTGCTGGGTACCTTGGGGGTGTCAGTGCGGTCCTGTCCCACTACTCTGGGCTGTGTAATCCTGTGTTTTGGCAATACACATCTGCTCCCCAACCCATTGTCTGCCTGGTTTGGATTTCCTTAGGGGTGAGGGGAAGGGTCACTGTGGGGCTGCCGGTGGCCCCAGCTGCCACGGACTGAGCCAGGAGACTGCTGGTGCTTCCCTGCTCTGTGTGACACCCTGTGCAGCACACGCCTGGGCCTTGTGCATGTGTGCATGTACACGCATGTGCAACCTGCCCTGCATGATCCTCCATGCGACTGAGGACCCCGTGTGGGGGCCCCACCACCAAAGGCCCTTCCCAGCAACTGCCCATGCACGAAGCGGGACGCGGGCGGTGGGAGGGGAAGGGGCCAGGCCCCTTTGGCCCCCCAGCCCGCGGGGCACTAGGCTCGGCTCTCCCTCGACGCGGGCCGCTCCGCCATGCTGTGCGCTGGCACGGGGCCTGGTGGGGCCCGAATAGGGGCCGCGAACGACAGGTGATGGGTCCCGGGGACAGGACGAGCCCTTGGAAGGTGGGGGCTGAGCACCAGGCCAGGAACAGCTGCGCGGCGGGGAGCGCCAGCCCCAGGGGGAGCACCCGCCCCAGGGGGAGCACCCGCCGGCCGCGCTGCCTCGGCAGGGCTCTCGGCCCGGGCCGGAGGGGCCCAGGGCCACCTGGCGGGGGGGGGGCTGCGCGGGCCACCCGTGACGTCCTGGAGCCGTGACGCCGGCGGTAACCACGGCGACGGGCCGGAAGCGGGGCCGCGGGAGTGGGCGGGCCGGTAACCGCGGTGACGGGGGCCGGTACCGCGGCTGCCCGTCGCCATGGCGACAGGCAGCCGTTGGACGGGACGGGGCGGCCCGGCCCGGCGGGGCTGCTCCGTAACGGTGGCTGCCGCAGCAAGGTTGCGATCGCCCCGGGCCGGGCCGGGGCCGGCCGCGCAGCGAGGCTCTGGGCGGCGGCCGCGGGGCTCTGGGCGGGGGCGCTGCTGGCGCGCCGTGCGCCTGCTCCGTATGCAAAAATATGCAAACGACCCGACGGCCGCTGCGGGCGTGGGGGAGGCGGCGGCGCCCCCTGGCGGACCCCCCGCGGCAGCCCGCGTCCCGGGCCGGGGGTCGCGCCCCCCCCCCCCCGCAGCTCCCGCCACCCCCGGTGCGCGGGCGGGGCTCCCCCTCTCTCCCCACTGCGGTGCGGGACGGGGGTCGCTGCCTATCCCCCGCCGCCACCGCATGAATATTCATGTCCGGGCTCTCGCTGACGAGCTGGGGAGGGGGCCGGGGGGATTCAAGGGAAAAGCAGTCGTGCCCTCCCCTCAGCCCAGCCCCCCCGGGAGGGCGTCGTGGTGCTGCCGGCCCCTCCCGGGGCGGGGGGCGCACACCGGTCCCACAGCCCTGCCCCAGGAAGGCCACCGGCAGGGGCGCGGGGCGGAGCTCCGCTAGCCTCTCGGCCCCCCAGTCCTCGCCCAGTTGCCCCCCCGCGGAACGATCACGGGGGTAAATGCACCGAGGGGCCCACGCAGGGGCTGCGCCTCCGCTGGAGGGGTGGGGTGGCGGGAGTGGCGCCGGGACAGGGGCACGGACAGGCTCTGCCTCCCACCTGCTGCGGCCCGGGGGGTGCCGGAGTCCAGAAGCAGATCCCAGTGGTGGAGCAGGGAAGCCGGCACCACCCGGCCCAGGGGCCATTCACCTAGGGGCTCGCTGCCGGCTAACTGGGGAGTTTACGTCGCTCAGCCCCAGTCACCTGCTAGTCCTGACCTACCGGGCTTGGCCAGGTCAGCCTTTGTCAGGTCCTGTCGACACGACAAAGGGCCAGGGGATGCAGCATCTCCCAGCCCTAGAGGTGTTCCCGAGGCTGGTGCAGCCTGCTGCCGGGTGGGGGGCATAGGCGCAGGTGCCTGGTCTCCACATTTCAGGTCCTCCCCTAATCCTAGCATCTCAAGCGCCATCTGGGAGATGTGCGGCTCCGGGGCAGCAGAGAATAATGGAAATCGGGGGGGGGGGGGGGGGGGGGGGGAAGGCATAACACACAGCTCCCAGGACTGTTTCCTCCCTGCTCACTCACATCCTTACCTCCTGTCAGACAGCTTTTAAATGCCTAACCATTAAAATTTTCCACCTCATTTGCAGCTCTTCATATGGTTAATTTTACTGGGACTCTCTATTTATTTATTTGCAGAGCCCTGCGGGGGAGGGGGGGAGGGGGGAGTGGTGGAAGCTGATTAGCTGCATCTGAGAAGTAGGGAGGGGAAGGGGGGAACCACCCAGGGAAGTGGGGAGGGCTCCAGCTAATTTAACAGCTGAAGAGAACAACTTAATTAGAGTCATCTGGAAAATTGGGTAAAACCCCTTTCATCAGCCTTCCATCCCTAGACCCCTTCTCTGCCAGTGCTCATGGACTTCTCTGGCAGCTGCTGGATAGCACGTGCTTTGGGATGGGGAGGGAGTGCTGGGGCCCAGCCCTACTAAGCAGATGGCCTTTATTACATGCAGGATCTAATTGGATTGATCAGCAGTTAATAGGAAATTAACAGGTGAATCCCTTCTCCCCTCCCAGCATCCTGGCTACCCAGGTGCTCCTCACAGCCTCTCTGGCCAGGTGCAGTCCACTCCCCCATTGCCCTCCTCCCTCCCCAGGGGGGTGCAGCTATATGGCAAGTGAGACGTAAGGGGTGAGCAGAGGTGGGGAGAGTTGTTTGCACCTGCTTGGCAATGGGTTGAGAATGCCATGGCTTTCCTGCACAGGGGAGGATGGGTGGTGCTGGGTGGCTGTGTCTGCTTCTGTGCAGCCATGAGGGCTGCTTGCTGTGTGTGCTCCTGGTGTGGGCATGGGCATGGGTGCTCAGGAGAACATGTGCCCCAGACGCACTGTGGTTTGCCACACAGATGTATGGCTGTTGAGCAGAAGTTTGGGTTTGCTCATGTTTTTCCCATTCCTGGTGCCCACAGCCTGGTTGTGACCCAACTGTTTGCAGAGAAGGGCTGTGACTGCCAGCATAGGGACACTCAGCATCTCACTGCTAAATCCCCTGCAGCTGGTTTATGCAAAGGGGTCTGCCACCCACTGCACTCCATATAACACATAGGGGATGTCAGGGTGGAGGAGCCACCCTGACCTACCAGGATTAATCACCTCAATTTCTCTCTGCATCTTGTGAAAGGTCAGGAGTCTTTGCAAGGCCCAGAAATTAATTGAAATACCAGTGGTCTTGTGCCGGATCCATACATCATCCCAGGAGAGCAGCACTAGCATGGAGGGGATGGGGGCACCTGCCTCCCGTGCACCCCTTCTGGGGTGCACATGAGGACAGTGAGGCCCAGGGAGTGTGGCAAGAGGTAGTGTCTAGGTTCGGCACCCCACGGCCCACCCACCTCTTGTCCCCACAGGTAAGGCCCCTCACATCCAGCCTGGCCCCAGGGTGCTCCCGTCTGCACAGCTCTGCCTGAATCATCTCCTCTGGCTTGGCAGATGCAGCACTCAAAGATTGTTCTCCATCTCGAGGCAGGGAAATAAATGCATTAAACTAAACCGTCTCCCCTCCCCACCTGCCCCCCCAGCCATAAATCAGCATAAATGCAATTTACATATTCATGGTATTTATCCAATAACTGTCCTGTCCCAGATTAAATGTGCCCTGGGGATCACCAGGGCTCCTTATCTGTGCCAGGGTGCTCCCGGGAAGGAGCAGCTCTGCTCAGGGATTCAAGCAGAAGGGGGGGCTGTGCTCATCCGCCTCCTCCTCCATCTCTCCAGCTCTGGGTGGGTCCTGGGAAAGGAGCTTGCAGGGGGAAATCCAGGGCTCAGCAGCCGTTCTATCCCACAGCCCTGTCCTGTCCAGAGCTCCCTCCCACTTTGGATCAGCACCCTGCCATCGCTGTCTCCCACCTGGCCCAATGCCTCTCGCCTTGGGGCTGCTGGCACTCTCTCCTTGTGCCCCTTCCTTCCTTCTCCAGTCTCCCTTTGGCCCCAGCAGTGCTGCCAGGGGAGCCCCAAGGTCCCCACGCACCTCCCTGTGCCTTGAGTCTCCCCCCATCCCCAAGCAGCAGCATGGGGAAGGAGAGAAGCCCATCCTGCACCGGCACCTGGGGGTGGGGGGCACACTTATCTTCCCTCTTGGCTTGGAGGGAAGGGCCTGAGAGGAGTTGGCAAGGTTTGGGGGTGGGGGGGAGTGGGGGTAGGTGTCCCCAGCTCTGTGGTGCCCCCCCACCCCGTGTGCCTCCACTGGCTATGCTGTGCATAGGTGGGGGGTGCACACGCCACATCTCCCACTTTGACAGGTCCTTGTCAGCAGTAATGACCAAGCTGAGTCCAGCTGGGCCCTAGGGCTCAGTGCTGAGCTTGTTAAGGGGGATTTAATGAGGGCAGGAGGCAGGCACTGCCTCTGGCTGCTTGTCACATGCTCTCTGGCCTCACAGCCTGCCTAGACCCCAAGCCGGGCTGCATGGTCCCCTACAGCACAGTGCCCTCCCACAGCTCCCACCTCAGCCCCCTGCTTCTCTCTGCCCCAGGCACAGCCGGGGGTGGGGGGGGCGGGGAGTGCAAGCTTTTGCTCTGGCACCCATGCCTGCTAAGTGGGAGTCGATGGTACCAGTGTCCTGCCTCTGGGGCAGTCCCCACACCCAGGCTGCACCCCTTTGAGACAGAGAACCCCCCTGGGGCCGTTTGCATTGCCTTCCCCCACCCAGGGATCGGCATAAGGGCTCCTGACCATCCAGTGCTGTGAACACCCCACTCATTCAGCTAAGGCAGTAAAGGTGAGGGTGTGGGGTGCAGCTGGGCAGTGCCCCCTCCTGCCCTTGCTCCAGGCTGCCCCAGCCTCTCTGGTGCTGCATAGGAGGGATAGTGTTGCTCAGGGATGCTTGGGGTGCAGAGGAGTTTGGGGGCCCTTGAGCTGTGGAGTGGGAGCAAGAGGCACCAGGAAAGCCAAATTTCAGAGGGCAGCAGAGCCAGGACCAAAGTGGGCTGCAGCCAGGGTGTGGGCACAGGGCGATGGTGCTGGTCTCTGTCGCACCCACAGAGGTGGAGGGCGGCGCCCTCTCCCAGGGGCAAAGCAGCACGCATGTGGTGGTGCTTGGTGGGATAAGGGCTGGTCTCAGCTGTGGGTAGTCCAGTGCTGGGTGGGGGCTCAGCCATGTATTGCAGGTAGTAGTGGGGACAGCCCAGGTGCCCCAGCCCTGCTGGGGGGTTTGAGCTTTGTGCCTGGGGGTCCCATTTGCAGTTTGCACCATCTTTGCTCTGAGGCAGCCAGGAGTCCTTCTTGGCTCAACAACAAGCTGTGTAAACAGGAGCCTGCAGGCAGCGTTAATTAGTGAAATATTTGGTAAGGGAGGAAGCACAGGCAGAATCTGAAACTGGGGGGCAGGGGGGCTGTGCTGTCACCTGCCCCACTGCACAGCAGGGCAGACCCCCAGATGTCTCAGGACAGTCACATCCTGCTGGGTGCTGCTGGCCTCTCCCAGCCGGGCCAGTGCTGGGACCATTGCCTGTTCCCCAGCACCAGGCAGCCCAGCCTCCAGACCAAACCTCCATCTGCATTTAAAAGACTGCTGGTGAAGAGGGGCCCCAAGGGACCCCCTTCCACTGCTCACTCTGAGCCTTGCAAACCAGTGGCTCCTTGCTCCAGCCCCAGACCCTGCGTGGTGAGATCCCCTTCCTCACCCTGGCAACCGCGTTTGCCCCATCAGCTTTGCTCATTACCTCTGTGGTCCAATAATATCCCACATGGACATTAACCAGGGTCAGCAACAAGCTCCTGAGGGGGAGGCCCCGGAAGAGCAGATTCAGATCCAGCGTGGGGGATGTCCTTGTGAGGGGTGGGGGAGGGATGCTGACCAGAGCAGGGATCCTGTGCAGGGGCTGAGAGTGGTCAGAAGACCAGATGTTTCGGAGCAATCCCTGCTCTGCCTGCTCCCCCCACCCTGGCTCCTGACCTCCAGACTGTGGGGTCCGCCCTCTCAAATCATTAACTGAGGATGAAACACCCCAAAGCCTGGCTGGGGAGTGACAACCGTGTGCAGCGTCTGTCCCCATAGCCCCTGTGATGTGAACTAAATCCATCCTAATTAGCACTGATTTGCATGGGGAAATGAAAATTAATCTAGCCTGGGTTTACTGGAATTAGTGATTCTAGTTGGGCACATCAGAAAGTGGTAGACATCCGGGCAGGCAGGACTTGGTGTGGCAGAAAGCTGTCTGCCCCATCTCCTCTCCCTCCCAAGCCCTGCTTTGGGGGCCCTTGCTCAGCACCACCTGCCAGCATGCCGTGGCAGGCAGCTGCTGGGCTGCCCAGGACTGTCCACCAGGACTGTGCTCAGACGCCTGGGTTCTGCCCAAGCACCTGTCCTGGGTGGCAGGGGTACGGCGGTGCACCCCACCCCATCTCCCAGGTTTCCCGAGGATATAGAAAGCAGCACTTCTCTGACCCAGTTGCCCAGTCTCACTGGTTGTTTCTGGGCATGGTAAGAAGAGAGTGAAGGGCAGGGAAGACACCATCTCCGACACCCCCAACGTGGGAGATGCTACAAGGCTTCCAGGCCAGCAGGTTGCCTGGGGGGGGGAGGTGTGCCATGTGCACATGCATGCACTTCTATTTGTGTGCCTCCATGCACATACCACTGTGTTTCCACATGTGTGTGTCCGCAAGCCTATTCTTGTGCATCCTCCCATGCATGCTGGCATGTGTGTGCCCATCTGCATAACCCTTGTGTGTGGCCCCCCACGCATGCTGCTGAGGAGCACATTCTCATTCTGGGTGTGGGGGCCCAGCAGGGGATGGGCGCAGCGGGGAGAGCCCTGGCTGTGCCCCCTTTGGAGACCTCTGGCCCTGGCTGTCTCCTGACATCAGTGCTGCCTCACCCCGGGGTAGCACCATGGCTCATTGTTATGGGGTCCGTGGCAATGCCGTGAGCAGAATTATCATGTTCATGAAAAATTAATGAGGAGAAAACAGCTGGGCAGGAGCTTTGTCCACCAGGGCTGGGGGTGGCACAGTGTGGGCAGGTTGGTGTTGGCTGCAGGAAGGGGTCTGGTGCCTGTCACTTCTCACAGGTGACCCCTCCTTGGTGCAACCCTTCCAGACCCAAAACCTGGCCATCCCTCTGGGATTGTGTCTGCTCCCCGGCAGGAGGACCCAGACCTTGGACACCTCCGTGCCCCATCACCACCTCTGGGGCACGTCTGGACATGGTGACACCCCCCCACCCCCCCAGCTGGCCCCGGGGATTTCAGACTGGCTGACAGACATGAGATCTCAGCTCCTGCGTCTGCATTTGCAAGTCAATCATGGGCTCAAGGGCTGCTGGTCGTGGCAGTGGCAGGGGTTACTGTCCTGTCTACCTGGAGACAGGGATGGGATGCCCCAGGGAGGGGCGCAGGGACAGAGCAAACCCTGATGCAAAGGGATGTGGCTGTACTCCCCCGTGCCCGATGATTTCTCTGGCTGGGCTGGGGAGGTTGCTTTTCTGCGGAGCTGTTATTGCCCCCACCCCCCAGGGCTGTAAACACTCAATTAAGCACGAGCGCCTGGTCCTGCCTTCCCTGTCGCTGTTGGTAATTATGTAGGTTTTTCGGTGTCAGGCGCCGCAGGGAAGCGCGATTACAGCTAATTGGAGCGGCTCTCCCCAGCCCCGGCCCTTCTGCAGCTGCTGGAGCTGCCGCGTGACAGCGGTTCCGTGCCCCCCCCCCCATCTGTGCCCGCAGGAGGCCTGGGTCCTTCCCGCCCACCTGGCCCATCCTTTGGGTGCTGCAGGTCTGGGCAAAGCGCCTGTCTGGTGCCATCCTGCTCTGCTCTGCACCGGGATGGGTTTGCCCCCCACCCCACCCCCGACATTGCAGGGACCTGTTTGGGCTCCCCAGCCCTCGCAGTCAGCTTGGAGGCTGCAGCAGGACCGGGTGGACCTGCCAGAGCCGCTGGCCAGGGCAGCCGGGGCTCTGCGCCGCGGGTGAGAATCGGCCTGGCCCCGTGCGGCGGTGCGGGGCTGAGCATGCCCGGCGGTTGGGGCGTGCAGCTGTGGGGAGCCTTTGGGAATCCAGGGAAGGGGCAGGGTCTGCAAGTGAGAAGGAAGCTGTCCTCCACTGTAGGCCCCGCCAGAGGGGACCCGAGAGGTGGCGGGGGCATGAGGACCTGCCACCACCTGTACCAGGGGAGATGCATCAGGAGTGCAGCGTCTGCCATTGATTTCTTATTATGGAGTTCAGCAAGAAAAATGAGGCGCTGGGGCTGCGGAGCAGCAGCCGTGATTTGTCGCCTTCTCACCATGTCCTGGCGGGGATGGGAATTGATTTTGGACTCTCTGGCATCAGTCAGCATGTCTGGGGGTGGGAGAGGGGGAGCTGGAGAGGGGACACCTGCTGGGGGCTCAGCACAGGTCCCCCCAGGACACGGGAGACGACCTGGACCTGCTTGTGGCAGTAAGGGTGCTCCTCACCCAGAAGCCCCCACGCTGTCTGGAGCCGCAGGGCGCCCCGGCTCTGGAGTGCCTTCCCGGGAGACGGGGGCCGCGGTGCTTTTAGGGATGAGGTCTTGGCCCTGGTGCTGGGCTGGCTTCCTGGACCTCGCCGGGTAGGAGCACGGCGGCTCCGCGGGCAGCGCCAGGAGGTCTGCGCCTGCAGGAGGGGCCGCGTCCCCCGGCGCTGCCCCCGGGCCCCACACGCTGGGCGGCAGCGGCGGAGCAGCAGGCAGGGGGCCCGGCGGCCGCCACGGCGTGTCCCGGCGGCCGCCACGGGGTGTCCCCGCGCCCGCGTCCCAGCGCTGCTGGCGCCCGCGCTGCCGGGCGGCTCCGCGGCACAACGGCGGCCCCGGCCCCGGCCCCCGCCGCGGCCACTAGAGGGCGCCAGAGGCCTCCCGGAGGCGCCGGGGCCGCCCCACACAGGACGGCGGCCCCGCGGGCACGTGCGCGCGCGTGCACACGCGTGCCTGGCGTGGGGGGCTGCCGGTCCGCGAGCGTGCGCCTCCGCTCGCGCTGCCGGTGCGGGGGCGGCGCGTCCGTCGGTGGCGGCGGGCCCGGCCCCGCGGCTGCGGCCGGGCAGTGTGTCCCCTGCAGCGGCCTGTTCCTGCCTCTCCCCATGCCCGCGTCCCGGCCACGTGTACGCATGTCTCAGCTGTGCACACTCATCCCAGCCGTGTGCACGCATGTCTCAGCTGTGCGCACACATCCCAGCCGTGTGCACGCATGCCTCAGCTGTGCGCACACATCCCAGCCGTGTGCGTGCGTCCCGGCCGTGTGCACGCCTGTCTCAGCTGTGCACACACATCCCAGCCGTGTGCGTGCGTCCCGGCCGTGTGCACGCATGTCTCAGCTGTGCACACTCATCCCAGCCGTGTGCGTGCGTCCCGGCCGTGTGCACGCATGTCTCAGCTGTGCACACACATCCCAGCCGTGTGCGTGCGTCCCGGCCGTGTGCACGCATGTCTCAGCTGTGCACACACATCCCAGCCGTGTGCACGCATGTCTCAGCTGTGCGCACACATCCCAGCCGTGTGCGTGCGTCCCGGCCATGTGCATGCTTGTCTCTGACGTGCGTGTGCGTTTCAGCCATGTGCACATGTGTCTCAGCCGTGTGTTCCTCTGCTCAGTGCAGCTCCATCCCCACCAGTATCTTTGTCACAATGAAGGAAGAGGCTATTATGTTTATTAAATTGTATCAAGGCAGCATTACAGCAATTGGCAGCTGGTGACCCCGGTTATTTATAAAACAGGCTTTGGAAATCGCAGCTCTGGGCTTGGGCTTTTCTTCAGAGAATTATAGAGGAAAAAAATCAATATTGCAGGACGGGACCAAGTCAGTGGTTAATTGCGGGGTCAGTTCCAGGAAATGCCTCCTGGTGTGATGGCAGCCATGGAAAAGCTGACCTTCCCCCCACCCCCCGCCTCCCTAAAACCCCCAGCCAGGGCTCCTGTCCTGCAGCCCCTGCCCTCTGTGGTCGCAGAGCTGCAGTGGGGGACATCCCTCATTTCTCAGGACCAAGCGTGCTGCCTAGGCTGGCAGCTCTGGGACCAGAAAAGGCCAAGGGAGAGCAGTTCCTTCCTGCACTGGGGTGTTGGCTCCCTGAGCTGGGATGGACAAAGAAGGGTGTCACCTCATCTGCCTTTTGCAGCTTTACATGAGTGTCAGAGTCTCAGGGTATTAGGCTGGTGTTACCCCCCTCCCATCCTACAGCAGTTGTGGGTCAGAGGTAGGCTCTCCTGGTGCTCATCACACAGTGCCCTGTGATTAATGGGGGGAATTAGAATGATAATAGCCCTTTAAATGAAGGTGCCAGTTACAAATGATGTGTGCCCATGCTGCGTGATGGATGGTGCCAGAGCCAGCCCCTGGGTGCTTCGTAGGCAGGCATGCTCAGAGGCACATTATGGCCAGGGCAGGAGCAAGGAGGGTATTGTGATGTCATAGAGATCTGAGACATCATGGGTCAGGCAAGATGTCATACACTAGCTCAAAGTGAGGGGATGTGGGACCATACCAGCACTGTGTGCACATGGTGGTCTGGCAGGGAGGAAGAGCTGTAGTTGCTCCACCATTATTGGCTGTGCAAGTCATCACAATGTCCTGATAGTGCCGGCATGTGATGCCCTTCATGGAGCTGCTAGTACTGCCCGGCCTTACCAGCCCCTGTGAGGCCGCTTGTGCCCCCCGGTGTGGCTGACCTGGGGCCTGGGTGAGGGGTGCCAGGCAGCAGCTCTGCAGGGCCAGGAGCACCCTTCTCTCCCTAGGACGGGCTGGGTGCCTCCAGGATCCAGCCCTTTCTCCCCGTGCTGGGGCTCTGTGGGGCTATGAAATATATCCTGTTAATTCACCATTTAATTATTGGCTGTTTGTTTATTGTTTGTTTGCTTTAGTTGGTATGAATTTTTTATGATGGTTTCCACTGCGCCCCGCCAAAAGCCAGTGAGATTTACAGCTTCAGCATGAGCAGAGACTTAACGAGGGAAAGGTGCCCATTAGCAGCGAGGGATGACTCCGTGTCACCATCAGAGGAGGGTTTGGGGCGGCTCCTTCCAGGGCTGGGGGGCCACAACGAGTGGGTGCCAGTGGCGGGGCCAGGGAGGCTGTGGGGAGGCTGTGAACTGTGGGGCAGCAGCCCATGCAGTGAGGGGTGTGTGGAGCTGGGGGGAGGTATGGGGACAGAGGGGCTGAGTGCCAAGGCTGGGAGCCAGAGGAAACGGCATGCTCAGGTGCAGGCACGTTCAGCCCCAAGCTGCAGCATCTCCCATTAATGAAGCACTTCATCACCACAGCATTGCGGGGGGGGGGCACCCAATTCAGAATGATAAATTCCCCGCGACGGCCCTGCGCTCGCTCGCAGCAGCCGTGATTCTCCTTCATCTTGAATAATATTTTTGGAGTGGTTGTAAAATAACCCACCACAGCAGCTGTGAGTAGAGACACCAAGGCCCAGTGGCTATCTCTAGCCCTCCCCCCACATTTGTCTTTCCAGCTCCCCACCCTGCAGGGGCAGCTCCCCATAGCCCTTGCATGGGGCCAGGATCTGCACCGGCACAGATGTGAGTGTGCACCTGCCCACGCATGTCTCTGTGTGTGCACGTGTGCAAGCGTATGTCTGCTTATAAAGGCATGTATATGTCCCTGTGTCCATGCACGTTTGTTAGGAAGCGTGAGTGTGTGCACAGGTGTCCATCCATGCACGTGTGTGCGCGCGCAGGTATGTGTAGGTGTGCAGGCAGGCGTGCGTCCCTGTGCCCACACGTGTGTGTGAATGCACAGCTGCCTAGATGCACATGTGCGTGTAGCTCTGCATTTTCAGCCGTGTGTCCACGCACGTGCATGCTTCCTGAGGTCAGCTGCCGTAATTCTTTCTAGGAAGTATTTGTGGGCTGTCTTGTTCTTCCCCAAAACCGCTGACCCATCAGATCTGCATGGTGCCAGGCCAGGCAGGGGCAGCCATGGAACAGAAGCTCCAGCAGTGGCTCTTTGCTGGTGTTTATTGTGTTGCCCTCAGGGCACAGGAGGGTGGGGAGCACACTGGAGCTCTCCCCAGCACTCTGCAGGGCTGAGCCCTTCATGAGGCTGCTCCCGTGGGGCTGCAGGCAGCCTACCCAGGAGGGCTCCTGAGCAGCAGGGTATGCGCTGTAATCACCATGGAAGAGGGAAGCACAGCACAGAATTAAACAGTCTCTTAATTACAATCATTAATGAGAATGGAGGCAGCCTGGCTTTGTGGGCAGGGAATCCCGCTGTATCTCTAGGAGAAGTCCTGGGCTCGTCTGCAGGGAGTTAGGAGTCTGTGTTGGGCCAGGGTGCAGAGATGCAGGTTGCTCCAAAGCAGACCCGGCTGTGATGGCACAGGGATCCCTGACGTCCTGGGCTCCTAATGCTGCCGGACACCCTCTTTGGATCCCTGCTCAGTGCTCTGGTGCTGTGCTCTAAAGGGGTTGTTGGGATTGCACACGAGTCCCACCACTTACACACGTGTGTATGCACAGATCCTATGAACCTGTGCCGCACACCTCTGCGGTGACCTTATGCACATACCCCCTCCCGTACACCGCACTACTGTCCCTGTGCCGCAGCAGCCATTGGCAGAGGAACGCAGCAAAGGACGCGCGTGCCTGTGCCGAGGGCAGGATGCACTCTGTCTTGGGGAGTGGCACTTAATCAATCCCATTTCAAAACTCTAATTATATCAACAAAGGCCTCAACACGGCGCTGCTGGCTGCAATTCAGGCCTTGTTTATGTATTTCCACACACTTCAGAGAAGTTTCTCCCCTTTGTCCTTTTATACTTTGCTGAAAGAAATGCGAGTAGGGTGGAGTGGGACCAACAGGGCTTTGCTGTGCGAGGCAGAGGGTGCTGAGGTGGGGAGGGAGGCTGGACTATTGGGCGGGGGGGTGTGCAGCAGCAGGGCTCTGCGTGTGTATGGGAGAGCAGCGACTCCCTGGGGTGCCCCAAGCCACAGCTTCAAAGTGGAGGGCTTACAAGTCAACAGTAAAAATAATTGTCAGAGCTCTTGCGTGCATCTGTGCGTGCACATATGTGTAGGGGTGTTCATGCACAAGTACTTGCTGCCATGTCAGCATGTATGTTGTCTACCCGTGCATGTGTGTATATGCGTATATGCATCTGCATGAGCAAAGACTGGCCTACGGGGGGATGGCGCTGGCTTTTGCCTGCGAGCCCTCAGTGGAAGGGGCATGCAACAGGGACTGGCCTGTGCCCATCAGGTGTGCGAGTGACCTTGTGCTGGCTCTTGCCACTGCCAGACTGTGACCAGCCCACTTGGGGGGTGGGGGGGCAGTCCCCCCTCCCTGCTCGGTTCCAGCCTCCTGATTTTGTCTGCCCACTCCGTCCATCTACCCAGTCTTTTGTTAAGAGCCAGTGGATACAAATAGCGGGTTTCCATATGCACAGCAGCATCTGTTACTGCCAGGGAGATTTGCATTGCTAAATGTAAATTGGGTGTTATGTCATTTATCATAAACGGGAGGGTGGAGGGGGGCGCGGAGGGGAGGCAGCAAACATTGGTGAAGTTGTCATAACAAATCACACAACTCATTGTTCGCCCTGGCAGGAAGGTGCGGCGCAACCCGTGAAGGATTTGCACGTGGAGTGAAGGGCCTGGCCCCTTTTACAGAGGGGGAAACTGAGGCATGAATGTGGTCTGGGGTGCAGCAGTGTGCAGGGACCTCAGGCATCCAAACCCAAAGCTCGTCATTAACCCCGTCATTGGGGCTCACTATGGGAGAGGCTGGAAAGGGCAGAGTGCAGCTGGGGCTCATGACCTGGTCCTCAGCCTCCCTCTCCCCTTCCAGCTTGCACTGTCCCTGGGCCGGGATCCCCATCCCGTCCCGCCCCATCCCTCCCAGCCCTGCTGCAGACGCCTCCCTCCCGTCTCCTGCCCACTCTCCATCCTCAGACAGCACTCAGGGACCTGCCAGCGCAGCCGGACCTTCCTCACACCCTCACCATGAAGGGCCCCCTCCTCGGAGGCATGTTCTCCCGGCATGTCAAGCGGCACCCCGGAGTGAGTCACCCCACACCCTCTCCCTCCAGGGACCCCCTCCCCATTCTTCCCCATCCCTCTGCCCCTCTCTTCCTCCCAGGGACCCCCACAGCCCCTGTCCCTCCAGGCTCATCCTCACCCTTCTCTCTCCACATGCCTCAGAAACCCTGCGCTTTCCCACACCCTTCCCCCTCCTTCCCACCCCCCCATTCCTCCTGCCCTCCTTTGCCAGCCCCCTCTTCCTCCCACTCCCCCAAACCACTTCTCAGCCTCCCAGTCCAGGTTCTTTGCCCTCCCTGTGCCTTCCCAATCTGTCCCTGCTTTCAGCTTACCCTTCACACTGTCCTCCCAGCTCTTGCAGCATCCTCCAGGTAAGCCGGGTGGTCCCGGTGGTCCCGCAACCTCCTTCACTGAGGAGAGGTGAGACTACCCAGCACTTCCTGACCCGCTCCCTCCGTCCAGCGCTGCCAAGGGGCCAGGGCTCCTTCCTGAGCTGGGCTGGGCTTCGGGCATGTTGACTCTTAGAAATACGCAGGCTGGTAAGCAGCTGCTTGAGTGAAGGGTGCTGTTTCATGTCCTCCCCCTGCTACACACTGCTCTGGGGGCATCTTTGGGGGGGGTGGGAATGGAAATCGAGTCGCCTCCCCACATACCCCAGCAGCCCCAGGTCTGAAGCACCAACTCCTTTTAGCTCAGATCTGTCCCTGTCCCCTGCCGTCCAAATGTCAAGCTGAAGGTTTTGTGTGCAAAGATGCTTAAACCCTCATAACCTACAGACCTGCCAAGACAGTGGCAGCTGGGTGAGTGGCCCTGCCCTGCCAGGATGGGCCTCTTTTGCTGCCAGGCTGGATCCTCTCCCACAGCAGGGACCTGGCCCTTGTCAGAGGGTCCACAGCCCCCGCCTCACCTGTTCCACTGCCCAGTGCCCTCCGTGGAGACCTGGCAGGGGCTAGTGGCCTGGGGAGGGTTAATGAGCTGCAAGCACCGGGCTGAAAGTCACATAAGTTGTTGGCAGTTGAGTTTGGGGTGGGTAGGGCAGCTAGGCTGGAAAGGATGATGAGCCATGGCTGAGCATCCAGACGCCTGGCTCACTGGCAGGCTTGGACAGAGGCGGGGATGCAAGCGCTAGAGCTGGAGGCACGCTGGGGCTGGGCTCTTCCAGGGAAAGGCGGGTGCCTGTGAGCTGCCAGCACCAAGGGCATGGGCAGCTGGGATGCCTGGGTGCTTTTCCTGTCCTTGTTGAGGGTGGACGGGTGGATAGCACTGGCCAGGGCTCCTCCACTACCTTCGCACCACTGCTGCATGCCTCTGTGTGCAGAATGGGGGTTTGGGGCTTTTCTGTTCATGCCTGCCATAGTTTCCCCAGCTATCAAATAGAGGACTGTGTGTGACTTGGGGAACTCAGAGAGGCCCCCAAACAGTACATGTAAGGGGGGGTTGTCCTGGATGCCTGTACGTGAAGTACCTTGCATGTGTCTGGCGCCATTAAGCAGGATTATTGCTAGCAGAGGTTTCTGGGGCAATTTTTGACATGTGATCCATTATACGTGATCAGCAGCAGCTCGTGCCTGGCAGGTACATCAGCACTTTCACCTGGCAATAGACTCTCCCACCGCAGCACACCCAGCTGCCTGCCCGCCTGGCTGTGATTGATGTCCCAGGGATGCCAGTGGAGCACTGTGGTGGTGAAGCACAGGAACTTCGGCAGGACAAGAACCTGCCTGGCATGTGGTCTGGGGACTGCACAGGCTCAGCAGGCACCAGGCAGAGCCTGGCACTGTGTCCCCCTGTCCACTCATCTTGGCATGTGGTCCTGCTGCAGGAGGGTACGCTCATCCACACTCCGGCAAGAGGCGCTCATCCCACCCCATTCTGGCACGGGGTCCCTGCCTCACCCAGCACCTTCATGCATTTGTTTTCTCCTTCTTACTCTTTTTGTAGCTGGACCAGTAGGAATAGAGTCAGATCCCCCTTCCAGCAGAGCTGGCACCAGCTCACTGCCTGGTCGCTTGGAAGTTCTGGGCAGTGGCTGGGGCTGCAGCCAGCTTGCAGCAGGGACTGGCCGTGCCTGGCCGGGGGGGGCTCAACCCCGCTGCCAGCAGAGACGGCGGTCCCGGGGAGCAGGGCAGCACCTGCCTTGCTCCCAACAGGTCCCCACAATCAGGGTTAAAGGACAAATACTGCACGCACACAAGCAGCATTTTAACTCTCCGTACGCTTAAGGTCAAGCTCTCAATACGTCTTGTTTATTTTTGTGCATGTCTTGGGGGGAGATCAAGCCCCACTGCCTGCACCTGCAGCTCCAGCGCTGCTTGCCTGCTGTATGAGTGTTTCCCCAAGCTCCCCCTACTCTTAATTCTTCCCAGGCATTAATTACCCAGAAGGTGTCAGCAGCAGATGGTGAGACGAACCCATCGCCCCGAATCTCCTCCAACAGACACTGCAATTCCCGGCGCTGTGGAGTTTGTCTTGATTAGCCAGCGAGGTTGGGTAGTGGCTACTGCCAGATCCTCTTGGCACCCAGCCACACACGGCGCAAAAGATCATTATCTGCTGATGCCTCTAACCTCCCAAATTGGCTCTGGCATCTGCCAGGCACTCGATCAGCTGGTGTGAGCATGGAGTGCTGCTTGGCTTGGGCATGGGCACTGCCAAGCAGGAGCTGGGCTGTGATGGGGCACAAGGAGAGCATTGAGGGGGGGCATGGGGGGGGGTGTGTCCAGCCAGGGACCGAAGGCTGGGCAGGGAGCGCTTGGGGAGGAGGACACATCTGACTGCCTGGGTGTCTTCTCCACAAAACCCCCTCCCTGTGCAGGTCATTGAGGTGCTCGGCAGAGAACAGAGGGGTTTGGACCTTTTCTTCATGTTTGAGAGTCATCCCCCCAGTCTCATCCAAGTGGGAAAACTGAGTGTGGTGGGTGGGCAAGTCGGGGTTCAGAGACACTTGCTAAGAGCTCAAGCTGCCAAGCAGAACTACAAATATAACCCAAGCGCTCAGATGCTGGCAATGCGAACTGCACGGCGCGCACGGCTCTCGCAGCACCACCAGCCCCCGCTCCCCGCTCCACACTAATGGGCACTGCGAGGCGTCAGCAGTGTTTGCCTTCCCAGGGGCACAGGTTGGCGGGAGGTTCATTACGTTCAGACCGTCTTCCCCAGCGTGGGGGCTGTGGCAATTTGGGGGAGGTCACAGCAGCCTCGTCTCGGCTCAGATTGAGGCCGTGTCCCCCCGGGGCACTGGGGGATTGGCAGCGTGAGTGGCGGGGGGAGCAGAAACAAGAAGATAGAGCTGCTCCCCCTGAAAAGGTGCAATTCAAGCCCCTGTGACCATGGAGGGGGGGGGGGCAAAGGGACCTCTTGCTCACAGGGATGCCTACTACAGGGCTAGGGCAGCTCCTGGTGGGTGGGGTGGGGGCGGTGGGGTGTTGCTGAGTGTCCCCTCCACGGTGGTGGTGTCACCCTGTCCATGAGAGCTGCTCTGGGCTCAGCTGCTTGGCCACCAACCGGCATGATGCCTGGTCCTAGCATGTCTCAGTCTGTCCCTGCTGTAAGCACAGGGGAAGATGATCTGAACCCTCCTCATCTCACACTTCATCAGGAGATGGTGTGGAAGGGGTGCAGGACCTGGGGGGAGGGGAGGAGTGGGGTGTGGGGCAGCTGTTGGGGGACAGCATGGCTTGGGGCCAAACCCTGCCCTGGCTGCAACCCTGTGCCGGGCAGGCACCAAGTCCCCTGGGGAGGAACCATTAGCAGCCACTCAGCCCCTGACCCGGGGCTCCAGGCTCACCAGCTACGGGGTCCTGGGCCCTCACCCACGGCCACACCAGCCAGCACCAGCGCTGGGCAGCAGCAGAGGGAAAGTGATTTCTCATTCCAAATCCAATTCCTCTCCAACATGAGCCGATTTTTCTCTCCCTCTTTTAATTCAGTCACTCAAGCTGACAGCTACACTGTGTACCGCAGCCCAGCTACAGGATTGCTCTGCCATATTTCCCCTGTAAATCTCCCGGTGTGTCAGCTCTCCCTTTCACTCTCTAGTCGGCCTGATAAATATTCATTTTATTGGGGTATTTTTCATTTTTCTCTCTCTTTCCCTGTGCAGCTCATTCCCCTCATTGGCTTCATCAGTGTCGGCCTGGGCAGTGCTGTCCTGTACTTAATGAGGCTGGCGCTGTACAGCCCGGATGTCAGGTACGGATCAGGGTGCCCTGGGCAGCCCTTGGGCACTTGCTCTGCACCCCTGAGGCTGCAGGGCGGATGACCAGGTGCGGCGGGCAGGTGCTGGCCTGGACACACTCCGACACCTTCATGGTGAGCGGTGTATGCGTGGCTAGCCAAACCTGGGTGCAGAGGTGCCCCGAGGGTGTGAAGGAAGCTGGGGCACCATCTGCCCTCTCCTTGCTTGGGGGGGGGGTGGGGGTGGGGCCACAAGGACCCCTTCAACCTGCTGCTCTGGGCACTGCACCAGCTGCTGTGAAACTGGGGGCAGGCAGGAGAGACATGCAGAGAGGTTATGGGGATGGCAGAGGGAGTGGGGTGGATGACAAGGCAGATAAAAACAGTATGTGACTGATGGCAAGGGGGGGGAAGACAGTGTCAGAAGGGATGGACTGACATAGGAATGGGAAACCAGTGGGATGGATGGTTGGAGAAGGAATGGGGAGAGGGAGGGATGGACAGACATAAAAAGAACGTGCAAGGATGAATGGCGAGGGAAAGAAGGGAGAGGGAGACAAGGTGTGAGGATGGATTGATGAGGAATAGAGGGTGGATGGATTGGCACAGGACAGACAGGCATACTGTAGCGCGCGAGGCTGTTTGGGTTTTTTTCTTCCCCTTGTAGCTCAGTGGCCCACAGTCCCTGCAGCCCCACGCTGTCTAATGCCTATCTAATATTTGTTTGCTCCTGGTAAAACGCTCATTGATTTAATTTGACGCCAGCTGCCCAGGGTACTTAGCTCAGCAATTAGCCGATCCAGGCACCTTGTCTTTGATGGTGGAAGCACAGGGGTGTGCATGTGTGTGTGCGTGGGGGGATAAAACAACAGCAGCACCCCCAGCACATTAATGCTATTAAACAGCTCCAGGGGTCTGCATTTGCTGCACAGCCCCTCCCCATCCCCCAACACACGCGCACGCACGCATCTTCCCAGATGGAAAATTCTGCTCTTGGCCAACACCAGCTGATTGCAGGGGGACGGGAGAGGGGGAGATGCGAGATGTTCCTGCCAGGAACCCATCCCACGGCTTCACTGGCCTTCCACAAGCCCTCCTGGGACAGGACAGGACATGTCCTCCTAGGGGAGGCTGCATCTGACCAACAGCAGCCACCCCATGCAGTTGGCTTGCACACTCACAAGCGTTGCATGCCCAGGAGTGCTCCACACGCTGCTCTGTCCCTGCTTGCACATGGCAGGCGCACACAACAGGGCAGGCAGCAGCTTCCCCACTCACCCCCTGCCAAACCGGGAGTGAAGGCTGGGGGCTCATAGTGGGATGGGAAGGCTTTTGGAAAAGGGATGGGGGGCAGAACAGCCACGGTCAGAAGGCATCCCCCCCCACACCCCTCAGGTCCCGGTGCAGCAGGGCAATGCCTGCAGAGGTGTCAGCTGGGGAGGGGAGGCAGACGTGCACCCCTGCACGTACAGCTGGTACAGTGGCTTGCAGGCCAGCCCTGTGCTGGGGCGGCAGCCAGGCTGCAGTTTGGGTGAGTCAGTCCATGGCCATGGCACAAGCCTGGGCAGGAGTGCGCTGGGAGCAGCCCTGCAGGGAGCCTGCCCAGCCCCCACCTCAGCTCCTCACCCTGGGGAGCTGGGGGGACTCAATCAGAGACCCCAACCTGCCAACCACAGCAGAACTGGGGAATATAGTTACAATAGTGCCTAGGATTATTTCTGCAGAGAGATGGGGCTGGGGGCACTACTGAAAGGAAAATCGGGGTGGTGGTGGTGGTGTTTCTGTGGGATTGGGGGGGGGTGTCTGTCTCCCCCACCCTCCTTACAGGTGCTGATGGCCCCATCATCCTTTGCAGCTGGGATCGAAAAAATAATCCTGAGCCCTGGAATAAGCTGAGCCCCACGGACCAGTATAAAGTGAGCACTGGGTGACCTGGCACTCTGGGGTGGGGGAACGGTCACATTTAGGACAAGACATGACATTTTCCTCAGGGAAAGGAAAGAGGCAGCATCACCCCTGGGGCAGAGGTGCATGAGCCCTCCGGCTCCTTGTGCTGCTTTGGGGAGGGGAGTGCTGCCCTACCACTCTGCAGCCAAGGCCAGGCTGCAGTGACAGCCATGGAGGACGCAGCACCCCTCTCACATCCCTCCCTTCTCCAGTTTCTGGCAGTTTCCACTGACTACAAGAGCCTGAAGAAGGATCGTCCCAGTTTTTGAGCTACCCCAGGGATGGACTGCTGCACTGGGGCAGGGGAGAGCATGCCCATCCCCCAGCAGCACCACCACAGCCCCCACCAGCCCTTCCAGCTCTTGCCTGCCCCACAGCTCTTTGATGAGTCACCACACACACAGGCCTGACTGCTTCCTCAGCACCCCCAAAACATGGAGTTGTACCCCCCGCAATAAACTATATCACTCCAGGAGCGATGTGACCACTGTCACTAGTGCCTCTGCACCCTCCTGCCCTGCCTGGCACGCTGCTCACCATCATGGCTTGCCTGCATTAAACTTGCAGGACAGTAATAAATTATTGGGGGTGGGGGAGCAGCAAAATGGATTATGTATGCTGTTTCCCAGGCCCATAAACATAGGAGACATTCAACACCCCACTGTGAAGGCTGGGGTGGGGGCTCACATCCCGCTGGAAGCTGCGGTT
This sequence comes from Phalacrocorax aristotelis, assembly GCF_949628215.1. Classification (NCBI taxonomy): domain Eukaryota; kingdom Metazoa; phylum Chordata; class Aves; order Suliformes; family Phalacrocoracidae; genus Phalacrocorax; species Phalacrocorax aristotelis. Next base: position 3,211,678 of record NC_134301.1, on the reverse strand, counting down.
CACGGCCCCTGGGTGTCACATTTCCGCTCTCCCACGCTCCAGGGCTCCGGGGACTGCCCAGGGATGGTCCTGGTCCTGACCCAGCCCCCCAGAGAAGAAGAGAGCTGGGTGGGTGGGTGGGTGGGGGTGTCATGCACATGCATGTTCTCCACACGTGGGCAGCCCCTGCTCTCCCCAGGACTATGTGCCATGGGGCAGGGGCCCGGCCCTTGCCAGAGGCAGGGGAGTCCTGCCCGGTGCTGTTTGGTTTGGCTAAGGCTGTGTGGGGGAACTCACCGCCAGTAAATACGGAACAGATGACCCGGGAGAGCGGGACGTGCTGGGGAGCAGGCAGCTGCCTGGCCTGCCAGGGGCATGGCTACCTCCAGCCAGACAGTGCCGTGGGGAGCAAGGGGGCTCGCCAGAGGGTCTGCACCCTGCAGACCACCACCCCGCACAGTACCTGCCTTGTGCCAGGGCTCAGTGTAACCCCCCACCTCAGAGCCCGCTGGGTGAAGCACCGGCGTGGAGAAGGGGTGGGAACGCTGAGGCACAACCATGGGCAGCGAGACCGGGGAGTCCGGGCCCCACACCCACCCACAGTGCCCTGACACAGTGCTGAGGCGCCCCAGGGACACTAGCCCCCCTGACACCTTGTCACTGATCTCTCCCTCCCCAGCTCAGCACCCACACACCGCCATGCAGGCAGGCTCTGCCCCCACTTTTATTAGCAACCTCCCACACCCCTGACCGCATAGAAAAGTGCAAGACTTGCCTGGACAGAGGGGGTGAGGCTAGAGCGAGGACTGGTCACTCTACCCTCAGGGTCTGGGGTAGACTATGTATCCTAACACTGACAGCAGGACGGGCGTGGGCCACCCACCGTCCTGGGGAGGGAGCGCCTTATCCCAAAGGTGCTGGTGGGGGACAAAGGGGAGTGGGGAATGCAGAGTGGGGTTTTAAGCCTCCCCTTGCCCCCAGGTAGTCCCAGCCCAGCAGGAGAAGTAAGAGCCCCCGCTCAGCGGTCACTGAAGCCAGGCATGGGGAAGGCACGAGCAAAGGTCTCCACGCGCTGGCGCAGGTCAGCCAAGCGGCGCTGCGTCTCTGCGTCCTGCAGCAAGAAGGTCTTGAAGTCCTGGAGCTTGCCTGGGGGTGGAGGGGGAGCCAGTAAGAAAGGCAGTGGCACATTACTGCAGCCCCTTCCCTGCCCAGGGAAGGCTGGCACCAGCTTGGGGTGCAGTCCCAACACCCCAAATGGAGAGGTGCCAACTGGCACTCAGGAAAGGGGGAGACGGGGGCCCCTGCTCACTCACTGGTTTTGCTCTTGACATCCAGGGCCAGCAAAATGCCTTCATCAATGAAAGCTACAACTTTCTGGAAATCCTCCTCACGGAATTGGCGGGAGGTCAGCGCAGGGGCACCTGGGGGATGGAGCCCATCAGGGCCGGGAGCTGCTCAGAGCACCATCCACAGAAGCCAATCTCACCAAAGGGATCCCCAAGCCCTGGCCCCTATGGGGTCCCATGCAACCCTCTGAGCCAGAAACTGGCTCCAAATTCCCACGTGGAGTCTTCAGAGAGGGGTGAAACAGAGTGGGGACACCCCAGGAAGAAAGCCTGGGGACAGCCCCTCAGGGAAGGGGCTGGATGGAGACAGGAAGACCCCCCCCAAGCAGGGCCCGTTCCTCACCCAGGCGCAGCCCTCCCGGTGTGAGCGCGCTCTTGTCCCCTGGGCATGTGTTCTTGTTAGCAGTGATGGAGACGAGCTCCAGCACCCGCTCAGCCCGTGCGCCGTCGATGCCCTTGGGCCGCAGGTCTACCAGAACCAGGTGGTTGTCAGTACCACCTGGGGAGCAAGGGAAAGGGTGAGGAGTGACAGCCAGCCCCAAGTACCTCCACCCACCCCCTCCCCTTCCCCACCAAATCCCAGCCCCTTCCCTGCTCTACAGCGCTGCTCCTGTGCCACCTCCCAAGCCCCGTTCTGTCCTGCACATCCTCTGCCCCCCCCCCGTACTCCCCACTGCTGGCTAGGGGCACTGAGACCACTTGCAACCTACTGCAGCCTTGTCCCTCCTTATCCCCAAAAGCATGGGGAAGGAGGCATTACCTGACACCAGGGTGTACCCACGCTGCAACAGGGCCTGCGCCATGGCTTTGGCATTCTTCAGCACCTGCTGGCAGTACTGGTGGAAAGCTGGCGAGCTGGCCTGGTGGGGGGAAAGACCATGTCAGCGCAGGGCCCAGGTCAGCCCCAGCCCTGCACCCACCACCCTGGCACAGACCTGTTTGAGGGCCACAGCCACAGCAGCAATGGCATGGTTGTGGGGTCCCCCTTGCAGGGAAGGGAAGACAGCAAAGTTGATCCTGTCCTCCAGGTCATACAGCATCTCCTTGCCTGTCTTCTTATCCACCGAGCGCACACCCTTGCGGTAGAAGATCAGTCCTGACCTGGTGGCAAGAGAGAGCTGGCACCGCTCCTCCCACCTGTCTGCCATCTCCCCACATCAGGGTGTTGGCTTCCCTACACCATGGGGCAGTGCCAACACCACTACCACCCTCCGGTGGGTCCCTCCTGCTCAGCTCTGGTCCTACCCAGAGCACGAAACCCAACCGCTGCTTTGCACTCCCCCGCCATGGGTAAGCATCCTCCCCGGGGAGGGGGCGGCAGGACACAGCCTCACCTAGCGCCACGCAGGGTCTTATGTGTGGTGCTGGTGACCAAGTCTGCGTGCTCAAAGGGTGAAGGGATGGCCTTGGCTGCCACCAGCCCACTGATGTGTGCCATGTCTGCCAGCAGGTACGCCTTCACCTCCTCACACACCTGGGGACACAGGGAGTCATGGTCCGGCCATGTCCCTGCAGCCATGAGTGGGGTGCAACTGCCCTTGAGCTGCTACAGGCACGAGAGCTCCAATCACCCAGGATGGAGCCTGCCACCCCGTACCTTCTTCATACGAGCATAGTCGATGAGGCGGGCGTATGCACTGGTGCCAGCAATGACGAGACGAGGACGGAAGAGCCGCGCTGTCACCTCCAACTGGTCATAGTCAATCAGCCCTGTGGCTGGCTACAAGGGACAGACAGACAGCTTGTCGAGGTTCCTGCAGGTTCCTGCAGGTCCCTGCACCCAGCTCCGAGTACAGCATGTTTGGCTGAACCACAGGCAGCTCCCAAGCACTCCTTGGCACCGGGACATGGTTGGGAGAGGGGGAGGTTAGGGCAGGGGATGGCAGAGCAGCCTGGGCACCTCAGGGGCCCTGCCAGGATCAACGGCTTGGCCAGCAGATCCCCCCTTCCCCCAGGAACCTGCCCCCCTCGGCTCACATCAAGTTTGTAGGGCATTGACTCGAAGAAGATGGATGTTGCTGAGATTCTCTTGACGTCCGACATGTACCCATGTGTGAGGCTGCAGGGGAAGGCAGAGGTGCAGGCTGAGGCTGGGCTCCCCGGGAGGCAGGGGCTCCAGGCTGCCCCACCCTGCTACGTACTGGCCCCCGTCGGGCAGGTCCAGCCCCATAAGGCGGTCATGGGGCTGCAGCAGGGCTGTGTAGGCTGCAAAGTTGGCTGGAGATCCCGAGTAGGGCTGAACATTGACGCCCCAGCGGGCAGGATCCAGGTCAAACGCCTCCAGAGCCCGCTGCTCGCACAGCAGCTCAATCTGGTCCACCACCTCAGCTCCCCCGTAGTACCTGGAGGAGAAGGGAGGTGGTTACGGGGGGCCTTGCCCCCGCCAGCCCAACAGATAACCTCAGTGGAGAGGACAGCCTCCCCTCAGAAGTACCCTCTCCTGCCCAAGGTCTCCCCTTAACCTTTCCTGCAGCCAAATGCTGGCTACAGGAGGAGTCCCGATACCACCAGTGCCCTCCTGTCCCCCAGAACCCGCTCACCCTCTTTACCTTTTACCAGGGTACCCCTCTGAGTACTTGTTGTTTAGGCAGGAGCCCAGGGCTTCCAGTGCTGCCCGGCTGCAGAAATTCTGGGGGAAAAAGGAGGTCAGAGACGAGGCAGCAGGGCTCCCACCCGAGCAGAGGTCCCCCAGGACTGTCACCACCCCCTGCCCCAAGCACCCTGTACCCCACCTCAGAGGCGATGAGCTCCAGACCCCGGCACTGCCGATCCTTCTCCTTCTGGACCAGGGCCCACATCTCAGGATCGCTCTCAGCCAAACTCTCCTGCCCCGTCCAGCCAGGCATGTGCCCGGTGGCCGCTGTGGCAACGGTGCTGTGCTGCACCCGCTGGCTGCCACTGCTCACCTGGCCACCATATCGCTGCAGGGCCTGCACAGTAGAGGGGGGGCTGATAGGCTGTGACCCCGCACAGGTGGGTGCCCAGATCCCTTACCCCAAAGGTGCTGCTGGAACAGCATGCAACAGCACCAGGGGCAAGAACCCGGTGTTCTGTCTCCAGCCACTGGTGCCACCACCCCGGGTGGGCATTTGGGGACCCCCAGGGACCCAGGAGGCACATGGGGACCCCCCACAAGGTCTCCTGCACCCACAGCCACGGCAGGAGCATCTCGCCTCCACTGAGAGCCCGTGCCAAAGCAGCAGAAATGGCAGCAAAGCCCACCGTGGGTGCAGAGCACATACACAGCAGAGCTAGACACACGTATGTGCCCAGACGGGACGGCCGGACACTCAGCTACCCCACGGGGGCCCCAAGGTGCTCCGGGGGGGTTGCTGCGGGATCCCCCGGCAGCACCTTGCACAACTGGGGGGGGGGGGGGGGGGGCGGGGTCACTATTTCCCTCAGCCCGGGGGTCACGGAAGGGGTACTGTGTCCCCCACTTCGCCCCGCCGGCGGTGCCCAGTGCCGGTGCCCGGTGATGTAACCGCTGCCGTCCCATTGCATCATCCGCGGGACCGCGGTCACCGGGCAGGGGCCAAGGCCGACGGCGGTGGCTGCCCCGGCCCGGGGACTTTGGGACGGATGCAAAGTCCGCGGGGCAGGGAGCTGGGCCGGGGGTGCCGCTGCCTAGCCGGGGGGGCCGGGACCGGGCGCCGCTGCCCCGACACCCGCCGAGCGGGAGCTGCACACCCCGGTTGCAAAGGGGCGCTGAAGGGGGCGGGGGGCCGGGAGAAAGGGGTACGCGGGGAGCGACCCTCCGGGCGCCGGGACGCCCCGCGGGGTACCCGGACTCCCCCCAGACACCGGGGCCCCCATGAGCACCGGAACACCGCTGGGGACCGGGACACCCTGCGAGCACCGGAACTCCTCCGGGTAGTAACCCCACCCCCCCCCCGGTACCGAGCCTCCCCCCGGCACCGGGGCCCCCTGCGGGCACGGGCACCAGCACCTCCCAGGCCCACCTCCCGGGACCACCCCACGCAACTCCGAGACTCACCCTGCCCAGGCGGAGCGGCCACATCGCGGTCCTCGCTCCAGGCGGGTCCCGGCCGGGTCCCGGCCCCGCTCCCGGTCCCGCTCCCGGTCCCTGCCCGGCCCCGCCCCCGCGACGCCGCGCGAGCGCTGCCGAGGGGGCGGGGCCAAGGGGTCGCCGGCCCCGCGGGGCCCGACGGGAAACCGGAGGTGCAGGGCCCCCCCCCCGCCCCCAAGCCGCGGGTACCGCGGTCCCGGCGCCCCCCGCACCCCCGCCCCTGCAGCCCGTATTCCCATCCCTGTCCCCCGCACCTCCTTCCTCTTTCTCCCCCCGTCCCCCTCGCCCAGTCCCGGGGCAGTGGGAGGGCGGTGGGCTCCGCCGTGAGGATACGGAATCAGCACACTCCACCACTTTTCCATTTTTTCCCAACGTTTTTCTTTATTTTCCACTTTTTTTCCATTTTAATTTTCTTAAAAAAATAGGAAGAAGCCCCGTTCCAGGCCTGGGTGACAGAAGCCCCATCAAGGGCCCTGGCGGCTCAGGGACAGGGACCCCCAGGTCCCTGCCCCTGGCGTGGCACTTCTTCGCGGCGCAGTGGTGGGTGGTGGGCAGCAGCTGGGGGGCTGCAGCTCTGGGTGAGGGGTGGTGAATTTGGGTGGGGTCCTCCCCAACAGAGGAGAGGGGGCTCCATGGGTCACCAGGGGCTTGGTTTGATGCCCCAGCGCTGCCACAGCCTGGGAGGGGCCAATGGGGGTGAAGGCTCCAAAATACCTGGACAGGTGCCCTGGCACACGCACAGACTGGCGTGCGCACACGTGTCCACATGCACACACGTCCGCATCTCCTGCGGCTGCAGAAAGAGAAAAGTCCCCCCCCCGCAGTGCACGGGGTGAAGCCTGAGCTCTCCTGAGCACCATAACCCACCGGCACACAGGAAACCCCCCCATTATAACCATGCCCTTGCCTGCCCCAGAGGTGACACAGGCAGAGCTGATGCCATCACATGGGGCTATACCCCCCGACTCACCCACACGCTTGCAGGGACCCCAGCCCAGCCCCCAGCGTGGGGTGGGAGGCCAGGCTCCGCACCTGCACCCCCCACCCAGCCACAGGGATGGGAGTGTGGCTGTGCTGGCCATGCCCAGGGCCCTGCTCCTACGCCCTGGGGAGGTGCTGCAGCAATGAAGGAGGGACCAGTGTGAGGGCAAGGGGGGTACCTCCACTGCACCCCCATCTGCCTTCGGCTCCAGCACCCACTGCCCCTTCCCATGGCCATCAGCCAAAGTAGGGGTTGTCATGCTGGAAGTTGTAGTCGGGGCAGACCTTCTGGACCAGCTTGTAGTCGATGCTGAGAAAGGAGATGAAGATGCAGATGACCTTGAAGGGCTTGGCGCAGAGCCAGGCAGCGTGGCTCTGCGTGTGCTCAGTGAAGCACACCTTGGAGGGGTCGTACAGGCAGGGCTTGTTCTTCCGTGCCCGGTTGGTCTTCTCATACTCCACATGGCAGTTGAGGGCCTTGGCTGGGCGCCCCTCAGGCAGGGTGCTCTGCTGGGGGGGTGGGCGGGGGAGTGGCGGGGGGGCTGGCACCAGCACCTCAAAGCCCACTGCCTTGGAAGGGGGCACAATGCTGACTGAGACGTTGCCCAGGCTGGAGGAGTTGTGGCGGAAGTAGACGCTGAAGGTCCCGTTGATGTGGTCGACAATCTTCCCTGTCACCAGCAGGCTGAACTTCAGTGTCTTGATGTTGAAGTAGAAGTCACCCCAGCCAAAGATCTTCTTGGTGCGGCCGGACTTGAGCGAGGGCTTGCGCCGGGCACGGGAGCTTGGCAGCTCCCCGACCGTCTGGTTCTTCTGCCAGTCCCAGGGGCTCTGCGCAGCACCCAAGGGTGTTCCCGCACCCCGGGGGGGCTTGGCTGGAATCAGCTGTCTGGGGTCGAGCACTGGGGGCTTCAGGGTGCCATAGGGGACATCCTTAAGGAGGCCAGAGGTGCCCAGCTCCAGGTACCCCAGGGTCTTGGCAATGTGGCCCCCAGCACACACCGTCTGGGGAGAAGAGGGCAGAGACTGCATGAGCTGTGCCTGCCACCCCCTTGCTTATTCTCCTGCCTGCTGCCCCTCACACATTATCCTGTCTGTCCCCATGCACCCGTCAGTGCCTGTGTATCCCTCCTGCACCCCTGTATCTCTTCTATGGCCATGCACCCCTCCAGCACCATGCACCCCTTCAGCACCATGATTCCCCATCTGCCATGCCCCCAGCCGTGCCTGGAGCCAAGCATGGCTGCACCCTGCCCATGCCACCCCCCAACCCCTGCTTGGCCCCACACAGGCCTGTCCCAGACACACCCCCAGGAGTCAGGGCTGCTTCTCCTGCATCACCCATCTCCCTGTTATGGGAAAAAACAGGGACACCCGACAATTCATGACTGCCTGCCCCACCACAGTTGAGGCCTCTTAAAATGCAGGATGGTGGGGGGCAGCAGTGTGTACAGAGAGAGGGAGGCATCAGAGTCCTCTGCCGCCTGCCAGGGAAGCCTAATTGCATTACCCCGTGCCTCTGATCTGCAGCTGAAATTACAGAGACCCCTGCCAGGCTGCATGGCAGCTGCTCCGCCCTGCACCAGGCAGACACAGCTGAAGAGTGGGGTGCATTGTGTGCAGAGGGGGGCACACAGTGAATGAGCAGGGACCCCTTGCTTTGCCGGCAGGGGCAGGCTGGGGTCACTTACTGCATTCTGGCAAGGGAGGGAATTTGCAGCAGAAGCAGAAAAGATGGGCAGCAGAGGAGAGGAAAATGCCAGACAGCTGCAAGGTCCCTGCACCAGCATGGGGACACCCCCTTGGCCAACACAGAGCCAGGAGCTCTTGGCAAGGTCTCTGACAGGGTGGGGAGAGTCAGCTCCTCTCCTGGTAGGGTAAATCACGGCAGGGAGCCTCAGTAAAGACCAGCTGACTGGTCTCTCCAACCTGAGCAAACTGCATGCCTGATTAAGAAGGTACTGATGGGCACCAGCACACCAGGACCCTCTGGAGATACAGCCAGTGTTGGGGTGTCATGCAGCAGCTCCCAGCCACACTAGCTGAGAAAGGGACTCTACACACTGAGGGGGTTGGGACCCACCTCCAGCCAGGCACCAGCTGGGACAGAACTGCGGTGTCCCCTTCTTGAGGTTCCCAATGGCTGTCGCTCTGCTTTCCTGGCTGCCGGGACTGACATTGTGCAGCTCAGCAGCAGTGAGCAGAGCCAGCTGGCACCTCTTCAACCCTGGGACCCTGTCCCTGCCATGTCCCATGTCCCTCCCTTGCCCGAGCCTGCCTGCCCCCCCGCTTCCCCATCCCTCAGCCTGGCTGCTCCTGGCTCTGCACCCCAGTGCTCGGCGTGCCCCTGCCTGCCCTGCCAGCTGCTCCCGGTGCGCAGGATGCTGCTCCGTCAGCCCCAGCCTCGTCAATCACTGTCGCCCGTGAGCTGGCAGGTGCTCAGGCTGCTCTGGCAGTTTTTGCTCTGGACGACCTGTTTCCCGAGGGGGCTGCGGGGAGGAGGGGAGTGGGGAAGGAGGGCTTCGAGCAGAGGCACCAGCTGGAAGTGTCTGGGAGGAGCGTGGGGGTGGCTGTGCCCCCACAGGAAACTGAGGCATGCCTCAGCGCTGAATACCAAGCCAGTGGGGCTGGAGGCAGGGCAGGAGGCGCTGGGTATGGCTCCTGCCTGCCATTGCTGGGGTCTCATCCTGGCACCAGCCACCCTGCAGCACTGTCAGAATGGCTTGATGCTGTTTCCCGCTCAGAGCGCACTGCACTTTTCCCATGCCCCCCGTCAGACAGGGGTGAGCCCCCCAGGTCCCCTCCTCCACTGCCAGGCAGGACCGTGTGCAGGGACCGGTCTCTGCTGGGCACCCACCAAGGACCGAGCCACACCAGGGGGCTGCTGCCCCGGCCATAGTCCCCATGCTTGCCCTGTTCCTCTCCAGCTGCTGAGCTGGAGCCTCCGGCCAGGCTGCGCACTGCTGTCTTGGGGATCTATTGCCTGATCCCGCTAACGCTGCGTGTGCCGGGCTGAGCCTGTAAATCTGCTCTGGCATGTGCTTGCTCTCGCCCGTGCTGCACCGGCGGAGGCGGCAGCCCGGGCTGCTGCTGCGGGCATCGGCGGTCCTGCCCCAGGGCTCTCCCTCCCCCGGGAACTGGCCGGGTCTGTGGGCAGGGGAGGAGGATTCGTGGGGTTTCAGCCCAGCCCGGGGGGGGGGGGGGCGGGGGCAGGCAGCTGTGCAGTGCGAAGCTGCGGCTGAGCATCCCCGAAGCCCCCCGGCTCTGGTCTGGCCGTCCCCCGGCTCCCTCCCCAATCTCTCTTTGAGCGCGGCTGCTGCCTTCGCCCTTATCTATATTTCAACGCAGCTTCAAAGCCGGGTGCCTTCACCAGGCAGAGAGAGAGGGAGCAAGCGCGGCAGGACCGCGAGATGGAGAGATAAATGGGGGAGGGGGAGAAGGGCAGCCACCCCCCCAGCACCCCCTCTCCAGCAAGAAGAGGTGGCCCCGGCGAGACCACTGCTCCCCCTCCGCCCCAGCTCCATTGTTAATCCCACTTGTACGTATTCATCACCCCGGGTGCCCCCGCGTCCCACTGTGGGGAGGCAGTGGGCCTCGCTCACCATGAGATAAGCACATGCAGGGAAGGGGCACTGGTAACCCCACAGCTGGGAGGGGAGCCCCAAAACCCACCTGCACCCACAGAGAGGGGACAGGGAGCAGTGTGGAGACTGCAGCCCACAGAGGAACACGTGCATACAAGCACACGCTGCCCAAGCCCCCACCAGTCTGGGAAAGATTTCTGGAGGTTTCTTCAGCTCTGTGCTGGCTTTCCACCTCAGCCAGGGCCATGAGCCAGGATGGCTGGCTCTCCCCAGCAGTGCTATGTGAGCCACAGTAGCCCTCCTCCCTCAGCCTCAGTTTCTCTTTCCAGTTCACCCCACTTCCATGATCCCCTGCTAGTGGTGAGGGGGATACAGTGGAGATGGGGATGCAATGGCGATGGGAGTGTGATGGGAATGGGGGCTGTGATGGGGAATTGATGGAGACAGATGCAGTAGGGACAGGGAAATGACAGGGACAGGCAGGCAGTGGGGTCGGGATGCAGTGGGAAACAGTGGGGACGGGGCATGTACTGGGGAAGGAGGTGCTGACATCAGCGCCCTGCATTACTGAAGGCTGTGGGTCCCTGGGCCAGGCTTGTGCTGGAGGATGGGGCAGGGTGGAGCCTGGGGCTGTGGGGCACAGACTGGGCACAGGCAGAGCAGGTGAATCCTGGGGAAAAGAGGCAGAGGCGGAGCCCCCCAGCCCCTCAGGGCAAGGGGCCAGGCTGGCAGTCTCCCACCCACCCCCAGGTCCCTTCCCAGGAGCTGCTGGGCGAGCAGGGGATGAAAGGGAATTGCAGAGCAGGGCAGTGACTGCCGATGCAGCCAGGGCTATCGATTGTGGCATGAGCACAGCCTGGGGCTCTGGGCAGCACAGAGGCGTGGGGGAGACCCTCACTACCCGTAGCCCCTGGTGCAGCCCCAGGAGGATGGCTGCTTCTGGCTGGCTGGAGGTCTTTGAGCCTGTGGGCAACGGGCACGGTAGAGCAGGGCCATGGCAAGCCTTTTCCGTGACAGTGCTGAGGGGAGCCAAGGTCACCCCCCTGCACCCTGCCAGTGCTGTCAGCATTCAGGGCAGGTCCCACTCACACCTTGTGTTAAATATTAATGTTTCTGCTTGTGAGTGCTTGGGGTGCAGCGTGCACACACGTGCATGTGAACCTGTCGGACATGATCCAAAGGAATACGTGAGGGTCCCAGTGCTTCCTGGCTCTGCACAGGTGTGTGCAGAGCCCCGTCCCTCCTTGGCTGCACCAGCATCTGTCCCCTGTGCCAGAGGGCTATGCTTGGCTGCGCTGCATGCTGGGCTCTGGCTGCGATGCACCATTCATGTGCGTTTGCCTGGTACACTTGTTTTTGTACTGTTACACATGCATGTGTTGCTGCATCTACGTGTTACCCCAAGACAATGATACATGCTTTTGCTGCTTTCAAGCCCCTTGTGCACTTCTCTGTCCATGTGTGTGGCTGTGCAGGGCTGCTATATGTCTGCAGGCACCCAGGTATCACTCTGCATGTGCATAAGCAGCCAGGCAAGGATTCAAGAAGGGCTGGGGGTGGCTGCAGAGGGACTGGGAAGGCTCTTGGTGCCGGCATCAATTTGGCTTGTCAGGACCAGCAGTGATGGCCACTCACATCCCATTTGCTGGCGGGGCCAAATGCCGTCAGCTGCTCCCATGAGACCCACGGTCACCTTGGCGGAGGGGAGCAGATCAGCATGGGGAGGGGCGGGGTGCCCCAGTGTGGTCTGTGATGAGCTCCCAGTACCCTGAAAGCAGAGCTGTGACTGATTGATGGGGTACTGTCTCAAGGAAAAACAGCCTCTGCCTGCTCCAGGAGCAGAGCACCTGTGACAACCCCCATCAAAGACCCTGTCCCTACAGCCAGCCTGTCCCCTGCACCTGGCTCCGAGCCAACCCCCTGCCCTGGTGGGGGTCGGTGGCAGAGCAGGTGACGACCTGCAGATCGGGGTCTCCAGCTCTCCCCATGGACGTGGGGTCAAGCCATTCTCTCCCCTGTCACCCTGCTGCCTTCGTTAGTGCAAGGAGATTAATTGGAGGTGGTGAGCAACAATCCCTGCGGGCCCACTCCCCCCGGCGCAGTGCAGCCCGGGGCGGTGTGGCATTTCCAAAGGTTAGCAGCAAACAAGGTGCCTCTGACAGCTCCCATTTATCTCGCTGGCGCCGCGCGGGTGCTAATGCGGTGGCAGGGTGACGCGGTGCAGCGGTGGGCTCTGCTGGGCTGCGGGGAGGGACCCAAGCACGCACCCAAGCGTGCTGAGGCGTGCAACGCACATCTGAACGACTGTGTGTGGGCGAGAGCGCACGGCGAGCTCTGCGTGTGCGTGCTCCCATGTCTCTGTGTGAGTGCACACGCCCGTGGGTGCCAGCAGGTGTGCACCGAGATTGCCCGGTGCCTGACCGGCTCGGTGCGCACCTGCAGCATGCAGGTGAACGCAACAAATGCCTGCAGTTGCTTGTCTATGCACGCGCTGCTCTGCGTGCAGCTGAATGTACATGAATGCCTTCATGTGTCCTACACGCCCTGTGAGCACATCTGTGTGCATACATACACGGTTATACACGCACTCAAGAATTGAGATGGCTCGGCATGTGTGCTTTTGCAGGGGTGCCTCTGCTCTTCCATGTTTGAGCATCCCAGAATGAACATGTTCCTGTGCCTCCTGCACACCTGCCCCAGTACGTGCTGGGGGTACAGCCATGCCTCCGCCTCTGCCCCGCTGGGCGCAAGCATCGCTCCGCCAAGGCAAGTGCAGATGGGGCTGGTGAGTGGCAGGTTGCTAATGAAGGTCCCCGTGAGGCAAATCTGTGGTGATGGCTCCTTGGTGCCAGGGCAACGAATTAACCTGCTGTTAGGGACACCTGGGCTGGGTCCAGGGAGCTGGGAGGAGCCCGGGGTCTGCAGACCAGAAGTGCAAAGCAAGACTCAGCCTGGCTGCCCACCCCTGCCTGGGGAGGCTGTGACCAAGGGTACTACTCCTCTGGCAGCAAGGACTCAAGGGCGAAAGGACAGGGCTGCAGGATGGGGAGTGGGTCAGGTGCTGGGGATGGCAGTAGTGTGCAGCCCAGCGGGAGTTATAGGGGAGGACTGTGGGCTGCCAGGCAGGCATGGGGTGTCATGGGCAGGGGGTGCAGGAATGGGGTGCAGGACAGTCTTGGAATGAAGGGCAAACCTCCCCCATCTCAGCCTCATAAGGGCAAGAGGAGAAACCCTGCTGGCTGGACCCAGCAGCCACCCCCATGTCCCACTGACTCCCAGCTCAAAGCTTGAAAACCCATCCTTGGCCAGCAGCTCTAAGACCAGGGCAGCCAGGGGGAGCTGCCTCTGCTCGGTGCCCCCACCACCCTCACTGGCACAGCCAGCACCAGCCCCACCATGCATGGCACACTGCCCCATGCAAGCAGCGGCTTGCCCCACAGCCAGAACCCCCCACTGCCCATGCCCTCCTCACTTCTCAGCTCCCTGGTGTCACTCGGTCACCATCTCCCTGCCTCCTCCCCTGCTGGTAGCTGGGAGCCCCCACCCAGCCACAGGCAGCAGCACCAGCTGCCCCACTCACCCCAGCACAACGGGAGGGATGGATGTGGTGGGCAAAAGGGTGTCGTGCTTTGGTGGTTGCTGAACCTGACCCAGTCCCAGGCACCGAGGGGTCGAGATGGTGACAGACAGGGACAAGTTGGGATGCGCGCATGCACACAGAGTCGTGGTGACAGCTGGACAAATCCTGCCCTGGAGGTGAGCTCAGTGTGACCACCCAAAGGCCTCCTTGGTATTTCCTCTGCTTCTGTGCCACCGCTGCAACTGCCAGCAGTTTGCATACACTCAAAGACAGCCCAGCAGGCAGGCAGCTCCAAAACGCCCATCACCAGGAATGATGAACCCAGTGCCAGCATGTCCTCGGGGTGGGGTGGAGAGTTGGGCGAGCTTGCCAAAGCCAAATCCACCATCGGGCCATTATGGCACTGTGGAGCTGCCGGCACCCACCCTGCGAGCGCAGCCTGTGGCGGTGGCAGGACCCAGGGGACCTGCGCTGGGGTCCTGCTCCTGGTGACACCCCTGCCCGAAGCAATGCTCGCGCAAGGGCTGCCATCGCCTCGTGCAGGAGCATGACCTGTGCGGGGCCAGGAGAAATCGGCTTCCCACAGACACGTTTGCCTTCATCCCCCTAAACAGACACCTCGCTCCTTGCAGACGGAAAAAATATGCAAATGCTGCGGCTTTATTAACGCGCTCGGCACGCGCTGGCTAATAAATATTTCATAGCCCGAGTAGGACTTTTTTTTTCCTCCTTCTTCTTTCTTTCGTTTTGGTTCCTTTTCCCTGTCACTCGTTTCCTGCCTTTTCTTTTCTCAGCCGTTGTTTTATTTATTTATTACTTTTAAGGGCTTCACGGTGAGACAGGAGCTGGTAGGTGGCTGTGGGGGGGAAGGAGGGAAAAAAAATGTACATCCCCAGTCTCTCCCCCCCCCCCCGGGTGAAAAAGAAAAGTGCTGTTAAGAGCAAAGGAAAAAATATAATAGAAGGGAGGAGACAGCACCAGGCAAAGGATTCAGGGCTTGTGTGACTCATTGGACTCAAGAAAGAAAGGAGAATGAATGAGAAAAATGAGGAGATAAACGGAGCGGGAAGGGGGAGAGGGGTGTGCAGGCGGGTGTGCACCAGCCAGCGGCGAGGGGGCACAGGGGCGGTGGGAGGGACAGGGACACATGGGCTGATGGGCTCAGAGGAAATTGAATCCTGCTCACCCAGGCAGCATGTTGCCAGTGTTCCCCCAAGCCAGCCGGAGCCCAGCCTGGCTCCAGACCAGGCACGGTGCAGGGATGGGGTAGAAAGGGTTGGGGGGGTCACTGGGGAGAGGGGGCTGCTCCCCGGCCAGCATGCTGCTGCATGCCCGGTGCCAGCCACAGTGCTGGGGCTGCGGCTCTCTTAGGTGAGCCCCTTGCTCTGCCATAGCATGAGGAGCTGGGGCCGGGCACAGGTGGGAGCATGCAGACATGGGCAGCTCTCACGGACAGCGTGTAGGGAAATGGAGGCAGAGCTGTCAGAAACTAGCACCAGGTTGCTCCTGCATCCCCGTCAGCCAGGGATGCCCAAGTCAGGACACCCGTGTTCCTCCTCCTCAGACCCTGTGACTCTGCCTCAGTTTCCCCACAGTGGAGCAGGCTGTGGGGCTCCCTCCACCCCTCCAGAGCTGTCCTGGCTCTTTGGAGGGCGAGGTCTTTCTGGGGGGTGCAGAGAGGTGGCAGCTTCCCCCAAGCCCCCCCCAAACCAGAGGGACTCCAGGCCCTCAGGGATGCAGCCCCCACCTTCTGCCAGCTGCCTCTCCTCCCCCCCCCCGCCTGCCCCCCCCTTGCCTCACCATTTCACTTTATTATTGCAATAAATGTAGCCATAAAAGTGGCAGGTATTGGCGTGCAAGGAGATCGCCTCTCCTGAGCTATGGAAATGTAATTTCGAGTGTGCCCGGGAAATTTTATAAGATCGTATCAGGCGGGATCATAAATTGCATTTCCAGCCCCCCCCTGCCACGAGGCAGGCCCAGTGCGAAGGTCACCATGGAGAGGGGCAAATGTGGGACTGTCCCCTCAGTGGGGACCCACCCCTGTGCCACCCTATCACTGCGTGCCCCCCCCTCACCATCTTCCCCCAGCACATTCCCAGAGCCAGCCGGGATTTATTCTCCCCAGGAAGAGAAAGAAGGGAGGAGCAGCGGCAGGGACATGGCTATCCCCCCACATTCCCCCCCACCAGCAGAGACCGATTAAAACCCTCCAAGAGACCCAGGGGCACAGGGGACCCTCAAAGGCATCACTGAGGCTCCTCTCAGGCTGTGCCATCCTGGGGTCACAGGGGCTGTGCCCTGCCACGGGCAGGCACCGGCTCCCACCAGGAGCAGGGGATAAGGGGTCCCTGCAGCCCACCATCCTCTGGGAGCTCCCTCACAACCCCTGGGGTCCAGATTTGGCCCCATTTTGCATGCACCACCCTGCCCAGGCTCCCAGTCCCAAGAAGGCACCAGGCAAAACAGAGTAAAACATCTCTCTGCTCACCAAGGAGCCAAGGACATAGGCTCTACCGCCCAGTGCTGGGGGGACAGGAGGAGGAATGAGAGGGTCTTTGGCCACCGTGACACCCGCTGAGGCCAGCCCAGCTGCCGGGACAGCCACAGGGGTTGGACAGGGTCTGTGCTGCTGGTGGCACTGGGCTGAGCGACCTACCACGCCCCAGGTGAAAAGCAGTCAGCCCCTGTCCAAGCAACAGGGTCTGACGGGGATTTATTTGGGGAGGGGAAAATTAATCCCACCACAAGCACAGGGCCCTGCAGGCTCTTTGCAGCTGATCATTTCTGCAGGCTGGGTGCTCATTTCCACAATGACTTTCCTTTTGCAACAGCGATCAGGAAAAAAGGCGGGGGGGGGGGAAACACGGGCACAGGGACGTGATTATTTCTTTAGTAGCAATCCAAGCGGCTGGAGAGGAAGCTTCATCTTTCCTGGGCCATTTACCTTCAGTGCCCGAGCGCGAAGGCTGAGCCAGGCAGCTCTTCAGAGATGCTGGAGCTTGGCCAGGGCAGGCGGGGGGGGGGGGGGGGCGGGGGAGTGGTGGGAGTCTTCGACTGCTGGGGTCTCAGCACGGCATCACCCCACTGTTGGGCCACCAGCTGCCGGGACTTTGGCCCCCGGGAGGAGGAGCTGTGGATGGGGGGTGTGTGTCATTAATCTGGGAGTGTTAATTGGCACGGGTGTGATTAGCAGTGGGGTTGACTGGTGCTCAGCTCAGTGCTGCTGTCGCAGAGGGAAGCGCCCGCTTTGCCGGCTGCCTTGCTGTCCCAGCTCCGGCCACCCCCTCCCAGCACCTGGCAGAAATCTGGCAATTAAAAACAAGGGGGGGAAGCAATAAAGCAGGCCCCAGATTTCAGCCAGAACAACACAGTGAAGCACAGGAATGGGTCTGGCCAGGGGGCACCCCTGGGTGCCCCCCCCCCCCCAGCCGCTGCTCCCCCCCCCTCGGCAGGAGGCTGAGCTGCGCCACGCTCCAGGCTCCAGCCTTATTGAATCTCCCAGCTCAGGGTGCAAAGGGCACCACAGGGAAGAGTTATTAAAAAAAGGGAAATGAGTCGCTTGGAAACCTTCTTTCGGAATAACAGTGTGTGTTTGTTTGGCGATAGATTAGCTCAGCCATGCTGAGCACACAGCACCCGCCGCAACGATGGTCAGCTCGGGAGATCTGCAGGAACCAGAAGAGGGGGGATGCAGGGAGCTGCTGCTCCCTTGGCCCTGGCAGGCGTCATCCAGGCACCATCCTGCTGGGGTCGGTCCCTGCAGCATTGTGTCCGGAGGGACCCTTGGCCAGATGGCAGCTTGCAGGGCTGCACCACCACCCAAACCCCATTTCCCCTCGTCTGGCCCCAAATGAGGTATACATCCCTGAGCAATGAAAAGGTTAAATTCTCCCCATTAATAGGAGGGGGGTTGTGTGGGGTGTGGAGTGAACAGGGGTGTCCTTGCACCTAAAGGGCTGGCAGCATCTGCTTAAGAGCAAAGCTATCTGTCAGCCAACAACCCAGTGGACATGTGACAGCTCTTGGGTGACAAGAAGGGAAAGGGAATGAAGCGGGGTGAGTTTCCTAGAGGCTGGCATCCCATGCCCCCAGCCTCCTGCTGGCACAGCCACCATCATGGCAAGGCAGGATTTTCCTGGGAAGGGTTAATCTGGGAAGGAAAACCTGCCAGCAACACTCCAGGTGCTTTTCAGACACCCGCTATCTCACCTCCTTGCCTGCCAGGAGAAGGGAAACCGAGGCATGGTGCTGGGGAGGCACATTCCTGCAAAGGCACAGGCAGGCAGCAGGGCCAGAGCAGGGGTGAGAGACACGCAGAGTCCCAGCTCCAGCCCTGCTGCTGCACTGAGCCACCACACCCTGCTCTCCTCCCAGGCAGCCCAGCTGCACCCTGGTCCCACCTGCCTGCTCTGGGGCCAGTGACACCCTACGTCTTGTTCAGCACCTGGTGTGGATCACTTGGTCACCTGGGCATCGGGGACCATGGGACTAAGGCTGGCATCCACCTCCCAGCAAGGCCAAGAGATTGCCAGCCAGGAATTGCCCTTCCTCTCTGCAAAATTACAGCCACCTCTTTGAGCCCAAGGACGGCTGTAGGAAGTACCCAGGAGCTATGCCCAGCCTGCCCCAGCCATGGGTCTCTCCCATTGCTCCTGGGTGCACCTGGGAGGCTGGATGGGACCCAAACCAGTGGGAAGTGAGGCCAGCCCTACTCTGAGGGACCCCCAAGACCTAATGCTCAATGCACAGAAAAAATCTAAGGCATAAACATAAACCAGCAGCCTGAGGAAGGCTGAGGCAGGTAAATCACCTGTGGGGAGCACCAGGCAACATCTCTCCCTCCTGCCCAAGCGCTGCCATCCCGAGAGGCACAGGGAAGGACAAGGCACATCCCGGGCAGCAGCAGCCATGAAGGGCAGGGGGCTGGGGGGAGGTGATCTGCACACACAGAGTGGAGACCGGCACCTGCTGGGCTGGGAGAGCTTGTCCATCCCAGCAGGGAGATGCACACCCGCACGCACACGAACACAGACCCAGCAGGAACAATCAGCAAAAGCACAGCGTGGTGGGGAGACACCCCAGGGGCCCGTCCTTCCCGCAGCAGGAATGCTCTCACAAACACACACCCCAGGGGCAAACTCACCCACTGTATACCAGGTGCTCGCCCGGGGGAGGCAGCCATATCTGCCTCTTTGCCCATCACTCCCACCACCCACACACGCCCTGGCAGGACACGATACTGGGAAGCTCAAGATCAGGTCCAGTGCAGCAACTGGGGCTGGGGGGAGCCGGTGGGGCCACCCTGCCCATCAGGCTGCCTCCGGTCCCCCGAGAGGGGCCAGGAAAGTGTCTCCTCAACAGGCCTAGAAGACTGAGGGGGCAGGAACAGCTCCATCTCCCTTCCCCTACGACCTGGCTGGGTGTGTGGCTGTGCAGAGCCCGGCCCCTCCTGCAACCTGTCCCCACGCAGGAAAGCCCACAGACCACTGGCCAGTCCCGGCCCTGCACCACAGAGGCGCTGGGGCTCACTGCCCCTGCCAGCCTCTCCCAGGGTTATTTCCTATGCGCAGGGCAGGAGGCTCTGGCACCCGTGTGCCCACCCTGTGCCCTGGGACGGCCTGATCCCCCCGGCCACAAGCCCCCACCTCACCCCCACCGCTGCTGCCTGTGTGGGCAGGGAGGGGGACAGGGGCAGCGCCCTGCTTCTGATTTCATCAAAACAAAACCATTTGTCTTGAAGCAGCTCCAGCACCGACAGATGCTCTGCGTTAGATGGACATGGAGCGGGGGGGGGTCACGCAGAGCCACCCCCACACAGACACACACACATCTATCTGTCTATATACATACAGAGAGGAGCATGCCAGAGAGACAAGTTGCAAGAGCCTTCGCCTGGGGGTAGGGTTGTGCAGGGGGGGGTGTCCCTGATGTGCATCCAATTCCCGAGAGGGAATTGACTCGTTTGATTTTATTCATGAAACACAGAAAGTAAAAATGGAGTGTCAGGAAATCAGATCTGCTGGTTGATGATCCTAGCCCCCCCGGCAGGGCTGAGGGGGGGAACAAATCACCCCGTTCATGACCACCACTGACACTGGCACCAGATGCAGCTGTAGCCCCCAAACCCAGCAGCTCCCATTTGGGGGAAAAGCCTCGCTGGGCTCCAAGAGGAGGTGGCAGAGGGGGGACACGCAGGGCCAAGCGGCCTTGGGAAGCATTTGGTATCTGGGACTGGGGGACATCACAGGGAGGGCTCTGCGGGTGGGGAGGGTGTCCCTGCATCTGCAGCCTCTCCTCAACCTCCACAGACAGGCAAAGGGGCAAGAATAGGCAAAGCCCCCACCCAGCTCAGCAAGGCCGAGCCTGTCCCTGGGGCAAATGCGCCCGGCTGAGGGGGCACCCCGGCGAGGTGGGGGGGGGCCAGAGCTGGCAAGGAGGTGCCCCCCGCGGCAGAGATGAAGGCTGTGCTGGTGCTGGAGCTGAGCCCGCACCGAGTCGGGACAGAAATGAAGCATCACCTCTGCAGGTGGTTTCAGTGCTCACACCCTTGGTGGAGCCGGGGAAAGCTCTGTCACCCCAGCTCGGGTGACTCACCCTGCCTCCCCCCACCGCAGGCCCGTGCCCGCTGCTCCCATCCGCAGGTGCGATGCAGGTGCGGGGTGCGGGACAAGTGCACCCAACAGCGTGCGGGCCCCCCCCCCCGGCAAAAGGCCCGACGCGCCCACGCGCGGCCGCCCCCCCCGCTCACGCGCGGCTCCGTCTCGCGCGTCTCGCTGCCCTCCCGCACCTCCCAGACGGCGCCTTCAGCGCTCTGCACCGGGGGGGTGGAGTGGGGGGCTGCTCGCAACCGGGGGGCGTCCGGGGGCTGCACCGGCGGCAGGACCGACCGCTGCTCCCCCCCGCCCCACGGGTCCCCCGGCTCCCAACTCCGCCCGCTGTCCGAGTGCGGTGCCCCGCACCCCCCGCAAGGGTCCGGGACAGCCCCGAGCCCGCTCCAACTCGGGGCGAGCGGGACCCCCTCGCTGTGCCATCCCTGCCCCGGCCCCCCCCGCCATACAACTCTCCCATTCACCTCCCTGCAAACGTCCCCCCCGTGATCGCACGACTCCCTCCTCAGGACTGCACAAGCCCCCCCCAATTATCCACTATCTCCGCGACTGCCTAAGCCCCCCGCGCGATTGCACGGCACCCACCCCCCCCCGAAATATAGGTCTCCCCAGTAGCCGCACGTGTCCCCCCCCACTGCACGCCTCCCCCGCCAGGACTGCACGTCCCCCCCCCACCCCGCGGAACGGCACGGACGCCCCCCCCCCCCCCCCCCCCCCCCCCCGGAACTGTACCACCCTCTCAATAATTGCACGACCCCTCCTCCTGGAACTGCACCCCCCCCGCCCCGGTAATTGCGCGCTCCCCCAGGAACCCCGCACCCCCCCGGCGGCAGCGGCAACTTTGCCGCCCGCGGGCGGGTGCGGCTGGGGCGCGCCCGGCCCCCCCGTACCTGCAGCAGCAGCCAGGGCCCGAGCAGGGGCAGGCGGCAGCGGAGCATCGCGGGGCTCCGCGGGGCTCCCGGGATGGAGGGAGCGCGGCAGGGCGGGCGGAGGAGGGAGGCGGCGGCGAGGGGAGGCAGGAAGAAAGTTGGAGACTTGCTGGGGCCGGGCGGCGCCTCCGCGGCGCCCCGCCAATCCCGGCCCGCCGCCCCCGCGGGGGGGCACCGGTTGGCGGGCACCGGGCGGCGGGCAGCGGGCGGAGGCGGCTCCGGGGGGCGCCGTGGGGATCCTGCACCCAGCTCCTGCCCTCACCTCGGGGCGTCTCCGGGCCAGCGCGGGGGCTGCCCCCCTCCCCCTGGAGACCCCAGCACCCCGGGATGACCCCGGCACCGCCCTCCTCTCCCGGGAGACCCCATCACCCTGGGATGCTACCAGTCCTGCCTCCCCTCTCCCAGGAGACTCCAGCACTCCGGCATGCCCCCAGTTCTGCCCCTGTCCAGGGGGATGTGCATGTACCTGGGGGGACACTCCTGCCCATCTTCATCCTGCCCACATGCACCTGGGGAGGGGAGAGGGTCCGGTACTGCTGGGCCCTGCCAAAGACTCCAGCAGAGAACGGGGACCACCCTACAGGAGGGTCTTGGGGGGGCAGCCCCCAGGCCCTGCGCGCACAAGGGTGCCTGCACACAGGGCACCTGGGCTTTGCACACCCTGGAGCGTGTGAACACTCCCACCCGCAGCACACACACCATGTCTCAGGCTGGACACGCAACCTGCGTCACCTGCATGTACACACATGTGTGTGCGCATATGCACACACGTGTGCTCATCGCTCCAGCCTGGTGCCCGGCCCTTCTCAGAGGTGTCTGCCAGGTGTTCTCATACCCTCCCCAGTTCAACAGGAATCCCTCCCCAACACTATCACTTTATTGTTATTACTATTATAGTTACTGTTATTATTAGTATTACCTACTTGCATTCCCAGAGAAGCTGCAGGGGAAGCTGCTGGCTTCGGTATCAGCAGGGCTGGGGGCAAGCACAGGGTGGGGGGGCATTGCAGAACCGCACGTATGTGTGGAGACAGAATGAATAAAAGGTAAAGGAGACATAAGCAATGGAAAGGGAGAAGGAGCGAAATGAAGGGGAACAGGAGAGAAAGGAAAAAGAAAGGAGAGGGCAGTGCTGACACAGCATGGAGGAGTTGTGGCTCTGTGGGGCAGTGGGGCCCCAGCCAGCCCCATAAAATCCCCACAGCAGCCCTGGGCAGCACAGTGCCCGCATGTGCCAGCACCCAGCCGCAGCACTACCCTGGCAGGGGTACACAGCACCTCGCACTCAGGGTCTGCAGCCGGGGTACAGGGGAGCCCTCCTTCCAGGGAAGGGCCATTCAGCCCATCTCTTGCTGCTGCTGCGGTGCCAGTGCTGCTGGCTGGTGTGAGAGCCGCGGCCAGTCCCACAGCCTGTGCTCTCCACTCCTCCTCGGCTCCCCGCTTCCCACGCTGGCAGGAGCCTCTGCACTCCTCTCCCTGCCCAGCTGGGATCCCAACAATCCCCCCAGGGACGCCAGTGCTGGCTTCCCCCACCCAATGCTGTATTTACCCTGTTTGCCCCAGGGCCATGGAAGGGATGGGGCAGCTGAACCCTGGCCAGGGGCTGTGCGGGGCCAACCTCACTGGCATGGCCCGTGGACCCTCTGGATCTGCCACCCATGTGTGGCTGGGGGCTCACCCCACATCGCTGGAGCAAACTCCCGGGGGTGTCCCAGTGTCCCTGATGGTCTCACCAAGGAGCAAAGGGACACCAGGGGCTGTGAGAGGTCCAGGGGACTCTGGGAAGACCCCTCCCACACAATTAACAACCCACTGGCCTAAGATCTGGGAGGGCAGGGCATGGCAAGGGGAAACAAGTGAAGGTTTAAAAAAAATAAAAAGATTGAAGGAAAAAGAAGGGGGGGGGGGGAAGCGAGGGGAAAGGGAGGAAAAAAAACCCTCTAGAGGAGATATAAGAAACCGATAAGTGAACAAAGAGCTGGTATTGAAATAGATCTGAGGGCTGCACCGCACTCGGGCCGCACCGGATCCCTTTGCAGAGGGGTTTGGGGCTTTTCAAAGGCAGCAGCTGTGTCCTCGGCTTGGCATCCACAGGAGGCCGGGGGGGCGGGGGCTGGTGCTGGGGCGGATGCTGGGAAGGAGGGTGCCGCCGAGGGTTGACCCGTTCTGCCGAGCCACAGGCTGGGGGTGCCATGGAGCCCCACCATGACCCTCGGCTCCCCTCACAACCCTCCCCCCCGCTCCACCGCCGTGGGCCTGGCACATGGCGTGGGTGCGGCTGCCGGCCCGAGGGCCTGATCCCAGCCCTTGCCCCGTCCTGCTCAGCTCGAGCCCACCAGGGCAGCCGCCAGCCCCTGGCCGGCCAGCCCTGCCCTCCAGCCGCCTCCACTGCCCGAGGGGTGTTCGTGGTCCCTCCCAAGCCCCCCACCCGCAGTGCCCGGGGCTGCCCTGGCCCCACGGGTGCCCAGCGCCCGGTGCTCCGGGCTGCCTGGGGGAAGCGTGGCCGGGTGAGGGGCGGCGGGCTGGCGGCACCCGGGTGGTCCCTGGGGCGGGGACAGACGTCAGGGAAGTGACTCCCGGCCGCCCCTCCCGCGGGAGGGAGGCTGTGCGGGATCGGGCCCTGCCCCCTGCCCCTGCCTGCCCCAGGGCTGCACGAGGGGTGGCGCGCTGGGGGGGGGGGGGGCACCGGGGGGGGTCGCGCGGGGGGGGCACGTGCAGCCCCCGCTCATTTCTCGAGGGCGGCGGCGCCACCTGGTGGCGGCTTCCGGCACCGCGCCCGCCGCCGGTGCCCGGAGCCGGGGCTCGGTGCTCAGCGGCCGGTGCCTTGGGGTGCCTCGGCTCCCCGCCGCGCAGGGGAAGGAGCCGCCGTCGAGGCCGCAGCAGGCGGGGGCCGTGGGGCTCAGCGGAGCGCCTCGGGAGGTGCCGCCGGCAGTGGGGATCGGTCGCGCCCACGTGCGAGCACAGACGCGTCACCCCAAGCGGCACATGCGCCAGCACGGGCGCTGCACCCCAGAGAGCACCCAGGCAACACGAACCGCGGCTCTCCCTTCCATCCACGCTCCCTGCATGGAAAACCCTGTGCCCATCCCTGCACACACCCCGGGCAACCCGATGAACAGAGGCCCCGGTGGGATCCTCCTGCCTTACACCACCTGTCCTGCGCCACAGCTGGTGTCACTGGGCTGCGAAGGGGTCAGGGCCGTGGCACCTGGTAATGCGGGGCCCCGCTGGCACGGGAACCTGGGCTCCCCCCGCCGCCTCCCTGGCCTGTCCCTTCCCACCAACCAGCAGCCTGCTCTTCAGTTTTTAAAAATTTTATTTATAACAATATCTGTTTTGTTTAGTTGTAAAGTAATCCAGCAAAAATTATTAAAACATTTCCCCCCAATAAAAGGATGGGGTCACCCCCCGCCCTCCCCCCACATGCGTTTGTTTATTTCTACTATAAAAGCTAGGTCATTTCCATGTTTTCTTTTTTTTTTTTTTCTGTTAAAAAATGTGCATGTTGGAGAGCGGGCGAGGTGCAGGCAACAAGCCGGAGCAAGGGGCCGCAGGGCCGGGCCCACCGGGAACGGGGACCCTCCACACTGCAAAGGGGCTGGGGCAGCGGTGGGGGCCTTTGTCCCTGACCCCAGAATCGTCGGGCAGAGCCGAGAATGGCAGGGAGGGAGGGGAATGGGGGGCCGGGGGACATTTGTGGAGGCCACTCTGCAGAAGGGGAGACCTGGGGAGCAGCAGATTTGGGGAGGCGGGGGAAGAAACAGGGCCCCCAGAGAGGGGAGCTGCAGGGGCTGGGGGGACAGAGCTGAGAGCTGGGGAGTGTGCGGCCCCCACTCTGCCTCCCTCCTGCCTGCGTCGCTGCTGCCTGCGCCCCACACAGCAGTAACCCCGTGCCAGCCGTCAGCCCTGGCTGCAGCAGCCGCAGCGGAGTTCTTCCTGGCACACCGCCCGTGGCCCGTCCCTGCTCCGAAATGCTGGCTTGTCCCAAAGGTAGGAGGAGGGAGGGGGGGCCCAATGTAAAGAGATTTAAAATAAACCAAAGCCGGATCTGGCAATGAGAGGTGCTGAGGCCTGGTACCGGGGAATATACAGGTAATAATACTGCTCACATAGAAAAGTAATAATCCTTCATTTGTACATTTATACAGTGGCTCTTGGCTCCCCCGGTCCCCGCCCGTCTCCTGCAATGGGTGTCTGTGCCAGGCCTGGGCGCCGTGGCCTGGCGGCCCTTTGCCCCCATCCTTCCCCTATGCCAGGGGGTCTGCCAGGTCGTCGTCCGCGCCCCGCGACAGCAGCTCCCGCTTTTCGTCTGTGCTAGCCAGCGAGTTGCGGCTGTTGTGGGCGCCCATGTACAGTGTGGCGTAGACAGGGTTGGTGAAGTTGGTGGGCTGTGGAGAGGGGGGAGCAGGTGGGTGCGGGACATGGACACCCCCCTCCCCAGCAGAGGGGTCCCCAGAGGCATCCCTTGCTCCGGGGTGCCTCAGCAAGAGCCCGTACCAGCCACGACCTCCTCCCAGTATAGCACCACCGACCCTGCAGCTGCTGCTGTCTCTCCCTACAGCCTCCACCCCTGAAGCCTTTGCAGCCCCTCAGAGCCTCCCCTGCAAAGACAGCAGTCCCAGGGAGCCCCCATGCTGCCATAGCAACGTGCCCCCTGCCTCAGCATATGCCCCCTCTGCATCCCCTGCTTTGGGCTGGACCCCGTGTAGCCAACGGCCCCTCCGTGCCACAGTGGCCCCACTCCTCACCTTGTCAGGGTCCAGGACAAAGTCTGCATCCAGCAGCTCCCCCACATCATCATCCGGCTCCCCCTCGTACATTTTGTAGGTGGGGTTCCCAATCTCCACGTTCATGGCACCATTCGTCATCCGCTGGTGCTGGAAGCCCTTGGCACTGGGGAGAGTATGAGACGGGGTCAGTGCCAGCAACATGGAGTGCAGCAAACAGGGCCCCCAACCCACCAGTGGTCCTGCTTCTTTGTCCCACACAACCGAGGCTTTCAAGCCCTGCAAGGAGGGTTTCCATCCTGACTGGTTAACACTCCCTCCCAGCTCCCAACAGCCCAGACTCACCCTTTAATCCTCCACTTGTACCAGACAAAGGCCACCACAATGAGGAGGATGAGCAGCAGCAGGATGGGGATGACAATTGAGGCCGTTCCTGCGGGGATGACAGGCACAGGTACACTCAGAGCATGCCCTGAGCCCCGGGCAGGTCCAGCAGCCTGGGCTGGCCCTGCCCCGCGGGAAAGGACCTGCCCCCTCTCCACCTGAGAACGGGGTTCAGGAATGACATGGGGGGCACCAGGCAACCTTGGCGTAACAGGCAAAGATGTGCCCCCAGCCCTCCCTGTTTGGTGTCGGGCCTTGCAGTGCCCCCTGAGACAGGACTGCCCCATACATACGGCTGCTCTGCTGCTCGCTGACGATGAATTCCTCACAGCGTGTCCCCGCCATCCCCACCGGGCACCTGAGAGCGCGGGGAGAGCACTGGGGTTAGCGGGGGCAGGACAGCATGCGGGGAGGGGGAGGGAGAGGTGTGGCACAGACCTGGGGGTCGGGGGGGCACACAGATTGGGGTCTGTCAGTCGTGTGCTCCCTCTGCTTGGGGGGGGCAAGTAGCCTGCTTGTAGCCCCACCACCCCCTACCCCAGGCCCCCAGCTCTGCTTACAGGCACTCGGGCAGCTGCGTCTTGTCACTGATGGAGCAGGTACCACCGTGCAGGCAGTAATTGTCACAGGTCAAGCAGCTGGGTGCTATCTTGCCATCTGGGCAGCTGTGGGGCAGAGACAATCAGATACACATGTACCCCCAGCCTGCCCCATACCCCCCCACCTGACACCCAGGATTCTGCTTGCTGAAGGCTGCTAGCTTATCCCCCTGGCATTGCTCATGGCTGTGCCACACCAATGGCTGCTGGGCATCAGGGTGGGCTTAGAGGAGAGACATATCCATCGCCTCCTCCTGAGTCTTCAAGGTCTCCCAGATTTCTTAGCTGCCCTGAATTATTAACCCAGCATCTCTCAACTGTGGCCTGTCTCTAACAATCTGGCCATAGGGACACAGTTTTTTCTTGAGTCCTTGTGCCCACCATCCCCTCTTTCTCCCTTGAGTTTGATGTCCCCAGCACCTACATGCAGGATACTTCTCCGCTCTGCTTGTTGATGCTACACTTGCCCTCCTGGCACCGGGAGCACTTGTTGTCCTGGCACTGGGTGCCCTCAAACTGTGGAGGGCAGCGGCACTGCTTGGTGCCACTGGCTGTCATCTGGCAGACGCCCTCATTCTCACAGTAGTCGAAGCACTGCCCTGCAGGGGATGGTGGGGTCAGGGTGGGCAGCCCCACACCGGCCCCTTGGACCACCAGCCCCTGCGGAGAGCTGCTTGTGGCCCTGGTCCCCCAGAGAGCACCACACCACCCCCGTTCCCCAGAGAGCATTCCCCAAAAGAGGGGGACCTGGGGGTCCAACCTCTCAGGCACTGTCCCCAGATGTCCCCAAAGAGCATTCCCCAGAAGAGGGGACCCAGCAGTCCAACCTCCCAGGCGCAGTCCCCAGCAACCCTCACCACGAGCAGGCAGCACTCACGGTACTGGCAGCGGTCCCCAATGAAGGTGGGGAGGCAGCGGCAGTTGGGCTGGTTGCCCTGGTTGACAGTGCAGCTGCCGTTGTTCAGGCAGTAGTCGGTGCACACTTGCTGGTTGCACCGGGGCCCCGTGAAGCCGGTGGGGCAGCGGCAGGTCGGCATGCCTGAGAACAAGAGCTGTTAGTGTGCCCCCCTTCCATCCGTCTTCCCAGGACCAGCCCCAACCCCCAGGCTCGCCCCCAGCAGCCTCACCCGATGGGGAGGCAGCGCACGTGCCCCCATTCTGGCAGTAGTCCCAGCACTGGTCGATCTGGCACTTCTCCCCGTTGTAGCGCGGCTGGCAGCGGCACTTGGCCTGCTTGCGGGCGTTCAGGAAGCAGCTGCCACCATTCAGGCAGACTAGGTCACAGGTGTCAGTGGTGGGCACTGGGAGGGAGGGATGGAGGTGAGTGGAACCGTGCTGGGCAGGACCCCCGTCCTCCTCCTCCTCCTCCTCCGGACCACCTACCGACGGGGGAGATGGTAGGCGAGGGAATGACCACGCAGGTGCCGTTGTCCAGGCGCTTGCCGTTGGGGCAGGTGCAGACGGGGCCGCTGGGGCTGAGCAGGCAGAGCCACTCACATTTCTTGCGGTCGCAAGGGTTGGTCACTGCCAAGAGGTGGGGGAGGATGCGGGGTGAGGACGGCGGGGTCACCCACAGCCCTCCTGACAAATGACTACTCCCCAACAGCTTTAGGGCATCCCCCCTGGCCCTGCAGCTGCCCAAGCCCTGTGCCTGTCTGCCGATGCTCTGGGGTCACCAGCTGACAGCTTGCCATTGCAGCTGGCCTCTCCCCACCCCCCATCTAGATGCCTCCCCCACTTTGGGCAGGGAAGCTGAGTGGCCCAGTCCCCTCTTGCCCCAAGCTCTGTCAGCGTTCCTCTTGTCCTCCGGCACCCCACCTCAGAGGTCAGGCCCTGGGCACCTCCCTCCCACCCTGCGAGCAGGACGGGGGGTCCTGGGCCCAGCACACACCCTCTGGTTGCTTGTACTGGTGGTAGAGCACGACGTCGGTGGCATGGTTGAGGCCAGATGTCAGGTTGGTGACAGCCTTGTGCCCAAACTTGTGGATTTTGAAGATGCGGTTGTTGATATAGGTGACACCATAGATGTAGTCCTCAAAGATGTCAATGCTAAAAGGATGGCTCAGCCCTGGGGAAGAAAAGAGGGGACAGATGCAGGCAGAGGCAGCTCGGCTGGCTGCTCAGTCGCCTTGGGTGGGGCTGGCCAGGGATTTTGGACGGATTTGAGGCTAGGGTCTCCCACCCTGTCTAAGGGGGATGGTGTTGGCAGGAAGAATTGCCAGCAGGCTCTGGTCCTGCTGTGAAGCATTTAACAAGGAACACCCCCCCGCCCTTGCTGCTGTCTGCTGAGCATCCCTGGCTCGGCACTGGGGTTTGCCCTGCAGCATGACCCAAGCCAAGGACCCTGGGGAGCCGGCAGGCTGGGCTGTGCCAGGACCCCACCCCAGGGACATCACCCCCGGGCAGGTCCCTCTCCACCGTGACGCTCTGGTGGGGCGCTGCTCACCCTTCTTGTTGTCAATGGCTACGACGGGGTCAGTGCCATTGAGCCGGATGCTGCCGATGACGGAGAGCTTGGCATCAGCCCAGTACAGCCGCTCATTGTGGTAGTCCACAGCCAGGCCTGAGGGCACACACAACCCCCAGTGAGGTACAGGCACCCCAGCCCACCCCAAGCTCCTCCTGACCAGGTGGCCAGCAAAGCAGCCCCCCCCCAGCCCCTACACACTCCTGCCACACAGCTCAGAGCTCCCACGTTAAGCCTCCCCAACATGAGCGGGCTGTAAGTTCCTCCTGTCAAGGCTTTCGCCACCCCTCTTGCCCCTCCTGGCACCTGTCTTTGTTCACCTGTTGGCCACTGGATGTTGTCCTGCACCAGGGTCTCACGCAGTGTCCCGTCCATAGCGGCCGTCTCAATCTTGGGGTGATTGCCCCAGTCTGACCAGTACATAGTCCTGTGAAGGACATGGGCAGGTCATTCCCAGCAAGGGAGCAAGGAGGGGAAGAGCAGGACAGTCTGATGCCCCAAATGCCGAGAAACCCTCCTGCGCTCTTGAGTCACTGACGTGACCCCACTGGGGCAGCTGACTCAAGGCACAGGAACTCAGGCTGATGTGGAGAGTGATGCTGGGGCACAGGGAGCTTCCACAGTGGACGGGCTTGTTGGTGGGAGGAGCTGGGGTGAGGGTTGGGCAGAGGGAAGCAGAAAGGGTTCTCACCCCCTAAGAGGGTCGACTACGATGGCATGGGGCTCATCAATCATGCCTGAGATCAGTGTCTTGCGATTCTCGCCTTTCATCTGTGCCACCTCAATGACATCCCGCCCCGAGTCTGTCCAGTAGATGTTCCCAGCAACCCAGTCAATGGCAATTCCCCGCGGCATCTTCAGCCCCGAGATCTGGGAACGGCAGAAAAGGGGCAAAGGTGAGGGCAGCTGATGCTGGCAGCCTGGCCTCAGTGCCTCCCACCATACCCCCAACAGAGCTCACATTCAGGTGGGTGACACCGCCATCAATCTGGCGCCGGTTGCGGTTGGAGGCAGTGGAGGCAGCGGAAGAGGCAGGCAGCTCCCGGTATGAGATCCTGCCTGTGTGCCAGTTGGTCCAGTAGATCTTGTTGCCCTTAACATAGATGTCCATGGCATCGATACGCACGTTCTCGTCACCCTGGAAGGCTGGCTCGTAGGCTGAGTTGGGGTTGAAGGGGTACATGCTCCGGATCTTGTTGTCATCCGCAATGTAGAGGATTTGGTGCTCAGACCCTGCAGAGGAGCAGCTGTTGGCGTGGGCTGGGCCAGGAGTAGGGGGTTAGCCCAGCTCCACAGGGCTGGGGATGCTGGGAGATTGGCACCCCTTTGGGGCTTGCTTTGACGGGGAAGGACAGACTGATGGCAGTAGCAGAGCCCAGCACCTGCCCTCAGCAGTGCCAGAATGAAGGGTGGGCAGAGGTGCAGGGAGGGAAGAGCAGTTGGGTCCTGCAGGGCACTGCAGGCACACACAGAATCTGTGCACACCCCTGTTCCCTCCTGACCTTCTGCCTTGCACATGTTGTCTGTCTTCATGAAGTTCTTGGCGCAGCTGCAGATGTGGGAGCCCTTGGTGTTGTTGCAGAGTTGGGAGCAGGTCCCAAAGCGCAGGCACTCGTTGACATCTGGGCAGCGGGAGATGGGAGTCAGGGGGTAGACCAGGAAGGTGCCCCCATGCACACAGCCAGGGCTGGCCCCTCTCTGGGGGCTGGTCTGCACTACCCAGGGCTCAGAGACCCTGTCTCTCCCCATTCCTCATGTTTGTGCCCAAAGACACCATTTCTGATGCCCCAGCCAGTCCACAGGTGTGAAGACACATCTTACTGTCAAAAACCAACCATAAACCCGACAGCCCGACCGGGAGCTCCGTCTAGCAGTGGTGGGAAGTACCTTGGCAGAAATTCTTGTCCGGCACCTTCTGGAAGCCTCTGCGGCATCTGCAGTATGTGGTGGACTGTGCCTGAATACACTGGGCCTCATCTCCACACATGGTGGTGTTGGTCATGCAGTCGTACGACTTGTGGTCTAGGGTGAGACACACTGTAAGCACCTGCGCATTTGTGGCTTCCCCAGTGTCCACCCTCGGCGCCCCCCGACGCCCCAGCTCCCCACCCACCGTGGGAGCAGGACTCCTCATCAGAGCCGTCCCCACAGTCATCAAAGAAGTTGCAGCGGAGGTTGGCACTGATGCACTTCTTGTTCTCGCACAGGAACTCATTCTTGTCCTGGCTGCAGCTCTTGGGCTTGGCCGTGGGTGATTCTGCGGGAGTACAGGCAGCGGCTGTGATGCTCTGTGTCCCGGGGCACCCAGCCCCACAGGAGCCACAGGGCGTGAATGGTACAGGAAAGGACCAGGCAGGGACCCAGGACACCTGCACCCACCTCCCGGTTTTGGAAAGGAGCGGGCAAAAAAAACCCAAAACCTGGGCTAAACCTAGGGCTCTGCGAGGAGCAGCCTGAGGGCAGTGGCCATCCACTGCCCCGTCCGCGCTGGGCGCAGAGTGGTGCCCACAGGCAGCCCCACTCACCGCAGTCCTTCTCATCCGTGTTGTCTCCACAGTTGTCAATGCCGTCGCACTGTCGACCGATCCACAGACATACGCGGTCGTTCTTGCAGCGGAACGGTCTGTTGGGGGGACACTGGAATTTCACTGCACCAGCAAACAGAAACAAACGGTGACGGTGAAAGGAGACGCCATAGCCAGGCTGTCACACTTGTCACGAGCCGCTGATCGGCCTCTGCCCGCTCTCCAGGGAGGCCTGTCCCACGAGGGCGAGCGGGCTCCGGAGACTAAAGCAAAGAGACTGAAGCAAAGACAACTGCCCAGTTGCTGGCCCAGCTGTGGGGGAGTCAGCCCTCTTTCGCACCCAGCCCCCTGCCGTCTCACACCCCGCTCCCCGCTGCCTGCCCCATGCCCAGCTTGACACCTCTGCAGCTCTAGTCTCTTGACTCTGCTCTCTTGACTGGAGCCACCTCCTGCCCCCTTGGCCCCACCAGCCGCCCCCGAGGGGACCCATCTAGAGGGAATGTGTGGAGCTGCCAGAGTTTCCCACAGCTCCCTTGGGTACCCGCAGTGGTGCCCAAACTCTAGGACTGTCACCCCCCGCCGGCATGCAGGTGCTCGGAGCGGGCTGCTGCCCCTGTGGGCAGATGTGTGCCAGACAGGGGCCTTGCCAGGAGTGGGAGAGGCAAGGCAGTGTCACTCACAGCACTCCTCGGGGTTTTCATCTGAGTTGTCCCCACAGTCATCCTCCCCATCGCACTTCCAGGCCAGGGGCTTGCACAGCGTGTTGTTGCACTGGAACTCATCCAGGGGGCACGTGCGAACTGCGACAGCACAGGGCAGGAGGAGACACATCAGCCAGTGCTGCCTGGCTGCCAAAACGCCCGTCTGGGGCCTTAACTCCAATTTCCAGCATAGCTGGGGGCTCTCCAGGGCTCAGATACGTGTCTGTGCATGCCCTGGGGCCAGGCAGAGTGGTGCTGACACATGCACAGGGGAGCACTCCCACCCACAGTGCGGACACAAGAGACACAAGGGCATCGGGGGAAAACGATCAGCCCCAAAGGAGCCACACAGCACTGCCATTACCCCCAGTGCCGCAGTTCTCCTCATCAGTGCCGTCCATGCAGTCTGCATCGGCATCGCAGCGCCAGCGCATGGGGATGCAGTGCCCGTTCTTGCACTGGAACTGGTCAAACTCACAGCGCGGCGTGCAGTCTTTCTGCAGGGTAAGGGCGAGGGACACCGGTCACCAGGGACAGTCCCGACTGTGGCAGCCTCCCGTCCTGTGACTGCACCCAGGACCAGACTCTCAGCCCCTCATTGGTGGTGGGCGACTACCAGCAGAGGCAGACTGGGTGGGACATGTCCCCGCTCCCACACGTGGGCAGGGAGAAGGTGCTGGCAGGGAACCCCTGCCCTCGGTACCATACCTCGTCAGAGCCATCTGCGCAGTCATGGTCCCCATCACACTTCCACCTGCCGGCGATGCAGCGGCCGTTGGCACATGAGAACTCGCTCTCCGAGCAGGGCCGGGGCGCTGCGGACAGAGCACAGGGTGTCCCCCTGAGTGCAAGCTGCAGGCAGGACTGTGAGGGCAGAAGGTCTCCCTGGCCAACAGCTTAGGGGGGCACAGGCTGGCACACACACACATGTCCCGTGGCACTGGGGGCAGGGCGGGGTGCAAGCACAGCTGGGGGAACTGCCAGAGATACCGCTGACAGCTGATACCGCCTCCCAGTACCCTTTCCCGTCCCACTCCAGGGCTCCCAGCTCCCCGCAGGGACATGGGGCTTTCAGGGGGTACTATGGCCATACAGACTCGCTTCTAGCAGCTTCCCAGCTGCATGTGTCCCCCAGGCCGTTCTCCACCGAAGGCAGCGCTAGCCCCACAGCTCCCTGCTGCCCATGTCTGCTGCCCCACGGGCAGCTGCAGGCAGGAGCAAAGGCAGCGGTGCCCTGGCCAGGTCTGGCAGAGCTGGCACACTTGTACCCCCCTCACAGGGCACAGGGACAGGCTCCCCCTCATAGCTCAATGCACCTGCTGGGCCAGCACTGGCACAGTCAATGCCAAACCCATCTGCAGGAGGATGGCATGTGGCATGGTCTCCCACCTGGGATGGCTCTTGGGACCCTTCCCCTTCCCATTGCCCCAGGGAGGCCCCAGGTGCAGGAGGTTTCAGGGCAGGTGGCCCCTCTGGCCGCAGTGCAGAAGCTGACAGGACTGTAGGAGAAGAGGGGGGCAGGGGGTGTCCAGCTGGAGCAGGAAGGGTCAGGTGGGGACAGATTTTGGAGTGAAGTATGAGCCATGCATGGGCCCTGGCAGTGGAGGCAGCAGGGTCAGACCCTCCCTGATTGCAGCTCCAGTGTAGGGAGATGCTGGTGCTGATGCTCAGTAAAACACCTTGGTTGTCTGGTCCTGACCCCTCTGCCCTCACCTGGAATTTATTGTCTTCATTTATTTTAGAGAGGCTGTACATGGAATTAAAAGATTTTGGCAGAAACCTACCTCTGAGCGCCCCATAACGACAGTGTGAAAATGGAGAAAAACATAAGATGAAGTGAAATGGCACAAACTCAAAAACACAACGTGAAATCAACAGAAAAAGAAAAAGATGTTGCACCCTAGAGAGCTGCAGGGAGACAGAGGGACCTGGGGCAGGTGCTACATGGTAGGAAGAGGGTCTGGCTCTGCCCTGGCCCCTGCAGCTGGCAGCAGACCCCAATGCCATCCCATGGGTAGCTTGGGCCCCTCCAGAGGGATGGGACCAGGCTCCTGCCTGCAGCAGAGCCCCAAGAACTGTCTTGCCCACACAGACGGTCACAGTCCTCTGCTGCTCAGCAGGGCGGGTGCTGGCACAGCTCCACGAACAAGCGGTAACTCATTAAGGGGCAGCAACTTGATTGTCTGCCATGGCTTCCGGGGATGAGCCGCCTTCCCACACGCTGGTTCAGGTCCAGGTTTGTGACCCGGGTTCAGCTGGTTCCACAGCTCCCCTCCCAAAGGCTCAGTGTGTCCCCATTGCCTTCCCTGGCCAAACTGTTGCAAAGGGTGCTGCCTGCCAGGCTGGGGCCAAAGCAAGGGGCGATGGTCTGAAGCAAAGCTGCTCCACCATGAGTGGGACAAGGTACCCGTGACCCCCATGGGTGAGCACAGGCACATGGCTTGTGCGCTGCATGCCAGGGAGGACGCTAGGATCAGCTCCTCCCTTTTACTTGTCCCACCTGGGACCTCTCCTCAAAACAGCCAGCAGCCAAGCCCTGGCTGCAGGACCAGACTAGGCCAGACCCCTGGAGTCAGGTGCGTTCTGTCTGGGGGAGCGGGCTGCTCCCCAGCCATCAGACCCAGCCACCCTGATGTTCCCCCACCGTGGCTGGGGGCACTGGCAGTCAAAGGGGCTGGGGGGACCTGAACCGCTTCCCTCTCCACCACAGAGCTGACTCCCGGGACAGCAAAGGCTAGAAAGCGGCACGTACTGCAGCTCTCTTCATCCGAGTTGTCCCCACAGTCGTTGTCATAGTCGCACTGCCAGCGGCCTGGCACACAGCGGTTGTTCTTGCAGCGGAACTGGTAGGGCTCACAGGTCCGTTCGTCTGCGAGGGACGAGACAGGGACAGGCATCAGCATTGCCCCCACACAAGGGGAGGGATGGGCACGCCAGCTAGCAGGGCGGGCGAGCAGTGCTGCTCTCTGCCAGCCTCCCTCAGACGCAGCCTTGCCCATGTGGTTTGGAAAAGGAGCAGCTAAAACCTCCCCAGCCCCAGGTGCACCAGGGAGGTGGAGGGGGCAGGCAGCACCAGGGCAGCCTGACCCTCAGGGAAGAGGGGGCACAGGATGCCCTCTGGGCTAGTCTCCCCAGACATGGTCCCTGCTCACCGCATTCCTCCTTGGGCTCGTCGGACCCATCCCCGCAGTCATCCTCCCCGTCACACTTCCAGCGTGCTGGGATGCACCTGCCCGAGTCCTTGCACCGGAACTCATCCACACCACAGGTCATTTGTGCTGGTGGGGAGAAACAAGATGACGTGGATGTAGGGAGGGAAGGTGGGGTTAGCATTGGCTAGGCACATTTCTTTCTCCGCAGGGCTGACGAACACCTTGTGCCAGCAGCCTGGAGTGACTGCAGCACCCCTGCTTGGAACAGGGTGGGCAATATCCGCCCCCTGCTTCATGCAATTCTGCAGGGAGAAGTCAGAGAGAGGAGTATCTCAGTGGGACAGATCCAGGCAGAGCCACTACCACCATCACCCACTGCCCGCAGCTCCTGTGGGGACTGAGCAGGGACCTGCCATCCCACAGGCAAAGACACAGACGTGCCTGGCTGCGGGGGAGCTCCTGGTTTCAGTGTGGCCAGACCCGTCACCCCCTCACCCACACAGGCTTCTTACTGCAGTTGGCAGGTTCATCTGAGCCGTCCACACAGTCGTTGTCCCGGTCGCACACCCAGACACGGGGGATGCAGCGCTTGGTGATCGCACACTGGAACTGATTGGGGGCACAAGTCACCTCCGCTGCAGGAGGGAGAAGCAGAGTCAGGAGAGGCAGGGGACAGGCAGGGGTCTGCCAGCCGCTACCCCACAAAAACCACCCCACGAGAGCAGAGGCATGTAGATGCTCTGGGCACCACACTGAGTGTCTGGCCATGCGTGGTGACCATGTGTGTGAGAGGGGAGGGGAGCAGAGCCTGGGGTGGCCCCAGAAGACTCAACCAGCTGCAGGGAGACAGGACAGAAGCCACAAGATCCCTCAGCTGTGCAATAGGCTCAGTTCAAATCCATGGCAAATATTGAACTTGTCACTCTGAGGGATTTAAGGATTTCGTTTCCACTAGGAAACAGAAGTGTCTGTAGGGGCAGCAGGGTGATGGTGGACAGAGAGTCTATGCAGAGCAGAGGTAAGGAGAAAGCCCTGTGCCCAGGGACAGGACCACCCAGAAGGCAGCCTGCAGAGAAGCCAATACCCAAAGACACAGATCTGCTACAGCACTGAACTCCTCACCCCCAACCATGCATGCTCCCCCTCCCAAACATGCTTAACAGCTCCCCACTTACGGCAGTCCTTCTCATCCTCGCCATCACCGCAGTTGTCCTGACCATTGCAGCGGAAAATGCCAGGGATGCAGCGGTTGGTGTTGGTGCATTTGAACTGGCTGGGCAGACAGACGTGGATATCTGGGAAGGGAGGCAGCACAGTCAAAAGCTGACATGCTGCATCTCTGCACTACTGAGATGCTGCAGCCCTGCTGGGGTTTGACGGTTGTAAGGGGAGGTGGAGGACCTACCACAGTTGGCTTCATCTGAGTTGTCCTGGCAGTCGTTGTCTCCATCACAGATGAAGGCTGGGTTGGTGCAGATCCCAGTGGAGCACTGGAACTGCCCTGGCCTGCATTTGAATTCAGCTGTGGGGCAAATAAGACAGGGTGAAACATTTGCTCTGGGGGACATTTTCAGGGCAAACCTTAACCTTCTGCTCTCCCCTCTGGGGTCTCCAGCAGGGACTGAGCCACCAGCACCCAACCATGGGCTCTGGCACAGTGATGTGGCAGCTCTGCTCCAAGAGCAGCAGCTGGCTCTTGTCCTCCATGGGACAATAACCCATGCAGGGACAGTGTTACCCCACTGCGCTCTAAGCCCCACTACTGGGGTAACCCTCCCCTCTGCCAGAGCCGAGCAGGGAGCAGCGGTGCTGTCCCAAAGCCAGAGCAGCAGCAGGGCTTTGGGGGACCAGCTGCACAAGCAGCACCAGGCTGCTCCAGACAGCATACAGATGCCGTAGGGCTGCTGAGAGCCGGGCAGCGTGGCTGGGGTGCTGGGACACCGTGGGCTGTGGTCAGCCCCACTCGGCACTCACGGCAGTCCTCCGGCTCATCCGAACGGTCGCCGCAGTCGTCCTCGGTGTCGCATTTCCACCAGAAAGGGATGCACTTGTCATTCTTGCAGACAAACTAGAACAAAGAGAGGAACTTGTGAGGGTGGCTCGGAATGG
Organism: Phalacrocorax aristotelis; assembly: GCF_949628215.1. Classification (NCBI taxonomy): domain Eukaryota; kingdom Metazoa; phylum Chordata; class Aves; order Suliformes; family Phalacrocoracidae; genus Phalacrocorax; species Phalacrocorax aristotelis. The sequence continues at coordinate 3,173,974 of NC_134301.1, read as the reverse complement.
GGAGGGACAACCCCAGAAGGCTCTGGCCCCAAGGAACCCTGCCAAGGGTACTGATCTACTTGCTGTCCCTTCCCAGGCACCCCCAGGACACTGTGTCCTGACCTAGAGCAAAGCCTTAACCCTGAGCCCACCTCACACATCCTCTGGGGTTTGAGGGAGGGAGGGGGGCAGGCAAAAGGTCATTCCAGAGCTGGAGGGTCTCTGGCTCCCCTGGGCACCCCCAAACGACTGCAGTCTGTATGTGCTGGAAAGTGCCACAGGAGGGAGGTGTTGCCCGCGCCTGGAGAAGGCATGTGCACACCAGCACCCAAATGCACAGCGCTGGCACCAGCACAAGCAGAGGAGCTGGGACCTCATGAAACCACAGCAGGAGGGACACGCACACAAGCACAGGCACATGCTTGGCGCAGGGAGGATGTCCACACAGGCGGGGCAGGCAGGCTGTTACCTGGCTGGCTGTGCAGTTGGAGACGCAGGTTTTGCCATCGCTACCCAAGTAGAAATTGGTGGGACATGCACACTTGTGCCCCCCACCTGGCGAGAGGAGGCAGAGGTTGCTGCAGCCGGCATTGTTGGTCTTGCAGGGATGGTTGGGAACTGGGGAGAGCAGGGAGACAACTGCAAGTCAGACCAAGGCAGGGAACCCTCAGGGCGGCATGTGAACCCCCAGCTGCAAGACCTTTCTCACTGCACGTCCCACTCCTGCACCCCCTGCCCAACCTGGTGTCTCTTTGCACGTCGTGCCCAGACCCAGCCTCCTGCACAGGGCTGCTCCGCAGTGCCAGGGCCAGCCCAACCTCTTGGCCCTGGCCCCACGGCTCACCGTCAGGCTGGCGGTAGGGGTGGTAGATGTGGATGTCCATGGGGCGGTGTAGTGTGCTGATCAGCAGGGTCTTGTTGGCTCCTGTAGTCTTGTGGGCCCGGTTGATGGATTTGGTCTCCCAGTCAGTCCAGTAAATGAAATCCTCAAAGAGGGTGAGCGCAAAGATGTGTGGGATGTCCTGGCTCAGCACTGCAATGGGGAGCAGGTGGCTCAGCAAGGGGCTGCCCCAAGCCACTCCTCCCACAGCACAGCCTTTCTCCAGGGACAGCTCAGCCAGGGAACAAACCTCTTCCCGTGGTCAGAGGCACAAAGGAGCTGCCAGAGCTGGGGACCATACCTGGCAGCCATGGCAGCTGCTCCCACGACCAATCCAAAGCCCACACCCCACAAAGGCCTGGCAGCACCCCAGAAGCCCCAGCACTCTCACCCGTGTGCCGGTTGGAGCCGTCCAGGCTGGCGAACTCGATGTAGTCCTCCCGTGCATCGGCCCAATAGATCCGGCTGTTGATGTAGTCGAGGGTGAGGCCATTGGGCCAAGTTATCTTGGTGTCAACGATGACGCTGCGGTTGGTGCCATCCATGCCAATCTTCCCGATCAGGGAGTGGTCCCCCCAGTCCGTCCAGTACAGGTAACTGGGGGTGAAACAGAAGAGCAGAGGGAGGCTGAGTCCAGTCCAAGCCACAGCAGCGACTGTGCTCTGCCCGTTGCATGGCTAAACCAAGGCACCTGAGCATGTGGGTGCAGGGCAGGGAGAAGCAGCCAGGCATCCCAGAGGCAAGGAAGGAGGGTTCCATCCCGTTTCCCAGCCTCCAGGACTGTGGCAGGGGGATCACCAGCCCCATCCCTGCATAGTGGGGAAGGTCCAGGATCCCCAGGCCCTCACCCATTCTGTACATCCACCACCAGTGCCCGGGGCTCACGCAGGCCCGAGTTCACCAGCACGGTGCGGTAGGCGCCGTTGAGCTTCGACACTTCAATGGTGTCCCGACCTTTGTCGCACCAGTACAGGTTGCCTCCCACCCAGTCCACAGCCAGCCCATCAGGGTTGCTGAGGCCAGTGCGGTGAAGAACCTGTTGAGAGAAAACAGAGGTGTTGGGGCTGGACAGGGAGAACCAGATCCTGCCCTGGTCCCCCAGGGATATAACATCCCCCTTCCCTGGCACACTGCCCCTGCAGACGGTCCTGCCCAGCTCCCTTTCCTCACTCCTCTCTTCCCCCAACCCTCCTTCTCTACTTCTTTGGGGCAATGTGGACCCCAACTCTGACTGGGATGATGCTGCAAAACCTCCCCATAGCAACCTGGGCTGATGCCCTGAGCCCAGTGATGACTCTACAGCAGGGTTTGTGCCCTCTTCCCCGGTGGTCCTGGTGCCAGTCTGGGCCCCCCAGGCAGCCTCTCTGTGCAGGCGGTGGGTGAGGACCAGCTGCCTCGGTCTCCTACCTGAACATTGCTCCCATTGATGTGCATGCGACGGATCATGCTACCCTGTGTGGTGACATCTGTCCAGTAGATCATCTGTTCCCGATAGTCAAAATCCAGAGCCACTGCATTGTTCAGCCCCTGGGAGGAAGGGAGAAGTGTTGGAACAGCCTCACCTGATTGCACAGGGTCAGGAGGACTTTACAAAGACTACTGAGCCCCCAGCCTCGACTCCTGGTCCCTGCAGCAGAGAAATTAAAAGCACCTACAGACAACTGTTGTGCAGTCCCTACCTTATAAAGGTCTGCTACAAAAGAGCTACTGTTTACATGGGATCTCCTGTATACTCATAGTGAGAGTTGTTGTTTATACAGGATCTACCATCTGCCTGGGAAGCCAAGAGCCCGAACTCCCAGGCTGGCAGGTCTCCTGCCCTGCAGGGCCCCGCTTCAACCCTGAACCCCCAGCCACACAGGGCTGGTGCCCCTCCTGCTCCCAGCGCCCCCTGCACCTGCTTCAGCAGTGTGTAGTTGGAGCCATCCAGGTTGAGCTTCCTCAGGTAGTATCGGTTGGCAAAGATGAGGAAGGGCTCTTCATCTGCACAGGGAAACCATGAGACGTGTCAGGAAAACACCACTGGGATGTGGGCAGATCCCCTGCAGATCTGCCACCCTCCGTGCCCCACTGCTTCCCAGCTCTCCTTCGTGAGTCAGGTGCAGCTGCTTCACCTTGCGGAGCACCGAGACTGACTCCAATGCCAGCAGCATCCCACAGTTGCCAGAACATCCCTGCCTCTAAAGTCCACTCTTGGCTCTCACCTGTGACAGCTTTACAGCTGGTGGGGTTGTCAGGTTTGAGCTTGTAGCCCTCTATGCACAGGCACTTGTAACTCCCCAGAGTGTTGATGCACTTCTGGCTGCAGGGGTAGGTGGTGGAGCACTCGTCGATGTCAATACACGTCTTCCCGTCGTCCTTCAGCCGGAACCCAGGACGGCATCTACACTGCAGGAGGCAACCCGGAGCTGTTAGACATATCCAGGGCCTCCGTGCTGGGACATGACAGGCATCACCATGGGACAAGCGGGCTCAGGCTTGCAGATGCAAGAACAGCACACACAAGCACGGGCCAAAAGTGCCCATGTGTGCATCCCTGGCCCAGCTGGCGCAGGTCTGAAGCACCCTCACACTAAGAGTGTCTGTAGAGGATGAAGGGCGCAGGAGAGCACCCCTGCAGTTGACCCTCCCAGCCTGCCAGCCCCTACCTTGTATCCGATCTTGAGGTCCTCGCACTCCTGAGAACAGCCGCTCAGCTTCTTGTTGAGACACTCGTTGATGAAGCAGTTGAGCTCGTCTGAGCCGTCTGTGCAGTCATTGTTGTTGTCGCAAAGCAGCGCCTCTGGGATGCACTTCCCGTTCTTGCAGAGGAAGAAGGAGTCGTTGCACTTGTTCTCTACAGCAGGGCGGAGAGGACGTGGCAGTTGTCAGTGCAAGGCAGCCGGGCAGCCCTGCTCCCCAGCCACAGCCCTCGCAGGTACCTGGGCTGGTGCAGCGTGGGTTCTTGGGAGCCTCGTCTGAGTGGTCATGGCAGTCGAACTCGCCGTCGCACTCCCACTGCCTGTTGCTGAGGCAGCGGCCGTTGGCGCAGCGGAACTCATGGGGGCCGCAGGTTGGGTACTCTGTGGGAGGGTGGCAGGCTCAGACGGCACAGTCCACCTCCCCAGGCTGTCTGGCAGCGACGGTGGAACCATGGCGGCTGGGATGCGTGGAGCTGTGGCACAGGTGCCCAAACCTCCCTGCAGCCTGCCTTGGGACAGGGCTGCACTGCAGGGGCCAAGGAGGCAGCACAGGTGGTTTTGGATCTCTCCCAACCTGCCCTGTGCCAGGGCGGCTGTCCTGCAGCGGGGCTGAGGGGGACAGCTCTCCTGCAGCTCTCCAGCACCGAACTCCCACTCCCTCTCCTGGTTCCCCCTCACCCTGCTCGCATGTCAAACCCCTTCTGGATGATGAAGACCCCTCCAGGGTCCCGTCTCAAAGCCCAGAGACCCAGCATGGCTGCCAGCACCAGTGCTACAGGAAATATAGCCCTCGCTGTTCTCCTCCCCTCCCCCCCACCCCGCTGACACCCACCACACTCTGGGGACTCGTCTGAGCCATCGCCACAGTCGTCATCATGGTCGCAGACAAAGTGCTTGGGAATGCACTGACGGTTTCCGCACATGAACTCCCGCTCATCACACGTGTTGTTGTACACTGCAACGAGGCACTGCTGTCAGCTCCCCGCCAGACCACATGCTCTCCTGCTTGCCCCCCAAGCCCTTTGTCTTAGGGTGCTGGGGACAAGCGCTGAGGCACAGCCCGGTCAGGGCAAGGACTCCCACTCCTTAGCCCCCAGCCTGAACCCAGGCCTGCACCCTCATTCTGTGGCTGTGAAGAGCACCCTGGCAATGTGGTGCCTTTGGTTATTGCTCCATGGGACGATGTTCCTCCTCTCCTCACAGCCAGGGAAAGGCACTCAGATGTCCCCATGTCCAGGGCTGCTGTGACCACAGCACTGCAGTTCCCCCCTGCAAGCCTGGCGGGGAAGTGGCCAGGACAAGGCATCCTGTCTGCCACCAGCAGGGACCTCGGGGAGTGGGGCTAGCCCCCCCAGGCACAGCACTCAGCTCCTCCCCAGCCCCTGGCCCCGTCATGCACCAGACCTCTGGGGACTCACAGCAGCCGGCAGCGAGGGTCTCGTCAGCTCCGTCTGCACAGTCCTTGTCTCCGTCACAGAGCCAGCGCTCCGGCACGCACACATAGGTGCCTGGGCACTGGAAGGATCCTGTGCTGCAGGTGGTCAGCCCTGGGGAAGCAGGAAGGAGGACAGTCACTCTCACCACTGGAGAACTGGCACTCTTGGGCTACGTGCCCCCACATCTCAGGGGGATGCCACGATACAGAACCCAAGAGAGCAGCGAGGACCATGGCACAAGAAAGCAAGGGTGGGAGAAGGGATGGGCAGAGGCAGGAATACACAGAGATGGAGCCGCAGCACAGGCAGGGACTGAGAGAGGTCAGAGTGGGGGCTGGAGCAGACTCACGGCAGCGGCTGTCCTCATCAGAGCCATCGCCACAGTCGTCTGCCCCATCACACACCCAGAGCTTGGAGATGCAGCGGTGGTTGTTGCACTCAAACTGCACAGGGTAGCAGAACTTGTCTGGGAAAGGAGAGGAGGGGTCAGAGCTGGGGCAATGTTGGGGGAAGGACACGGCAGCAGAGCACAGCCAGGCTGGGCCAGCTCAAGGCCTGGAGCCCAGGGTGGTGCTGGGGCTACTGCTCACCCAGACCTGGCAGTGCCCACATGCCATGCTGACGGGCACTGCAGCTGTAGGACTGGTGTGGGATTCCCCACTGTGGAGCTGGGGAGGTTCCCCAGTTCCTGAGCACCGTTTCGGGTTTGTTCAGAAAAGTTGGAACTAAAAACATAACTCAAGTGAGCCATAACTGGCCATCCTCAGAATGACCACGGACATTCGTGAATGTTCTGAGCAAACAAACACATAAGGACATTTCCATTGGTCACAGTTAAAAGCCCAAGCTTGTGGAATAAGCTTGGAGGGGGAAGAATCTGGAGTGTGAGCCTTGGCAAAGGGGTGTGAGAGAGGGGAGAGGGTCCTGCTTCCCCTTCAGCATGCTTGCACTTGCCACCCTGTGCTATCACCCTGGAGTCCCTTGCTCTCCCCACCCTGCCGCTCACTGCAGTGAGTCTCATCTTCTCCATTCTCGCAGTCATCCTCTTTGTCACAGGTCCAAGTCATGGGGATGCACCTCCCGCTTGGGCAGGCGAAGTAATTGGCTGGACACTTGGGCTTCCTCCCGCCTGGTTTGTGAAGGAAACATCAGTGAGCATGGTGGTATGGATGTGCCCAACACAGACATGCCTGACTCCAAAGGATTCCTCCCCAAAAGCCCTGCCTGATCCTGCATCGATCAGCGCCCTGCAGCACCCTCCATGCAGGAGCTGCGCAAGCGAAGGACGATGCTCCTGGAGTGCAAAGCATCCACCGCCCAAACGGACCCCAAAGGGGAGCACCCAGCTACAGGGCTGTCGTGATGCCCCTGCTCTCCTAGGCCCAAGCCCCCTTTCCTCTCCCCGCTCTCACCTGGGCAGTTGCGCTCATCTGAGTAGTCTCCACAATCATTCGCCCCGTCACACACCCAGCTTGGAGCATAGCACAGAGAGGTGTGTTCGCACTTCTGGAATGTGGTACCCTTCACCCCCAGCTTGAAATAGCTGCTGCAGTCGGTGGCAGCTGCAAGAAACCACACCAGGAGCCCAAGGTGGCGGATGCTGCTTGCTGGTGGCACAGCCCTTTGGTCCAGCTCCCACCGCACAGCAGGAGCCCTCACCCTGCTGCTGACAGCCCTTCCCTCCCCAGAGCAGCACCAAGCTGACTTTGCCCCACGTGTGCCCTGAGCTGCTGGGACCACTTTAAAGCACTTCTGACGCACTGTTGGGTGCTGAGGCGCCAAGCATGGCGTGGGGGACTGCAGTGATTGTCTGGGGCTGCTTCCAGCAGGTGGGCTAACCTGGCCTGGCCTCTGCTGACAGGGTGGGAGCCAGGGCCCTTCTCCCCCCCAGTCCAGCCCAAGTCCCAAAGATGGGAACAAAGTACAGGGCCCCAGGGCCCCACCCGCAGGCAGAGGTCAGGAGCATCTCCAGAGCTACAGCAGGGCAGAACTAGGGAGGCAGCAGAAAACATGGGACAGCAGCTGGGGCACTCACTGCAGTTCATTTCATCTGAAGCATCCTCACAGTCGATGAACTGGTTACAGCGGCTCGAATTCCCAATGCAACTCCCATCTCGGCAGCGAAACTCAGTAGCAGCACAGCTGGTTTCTGCAAAGGGGAAGCCCCCAGAGCGGATGAGGCTGGGCTGGGGGACCCAGCATGTACAGCCACACCATGGCCCCCACTTGCATTGTGGGCGTGCACGCACGCACATACACCCGCTGCCCAGCACAGCTATGGACTGTCTGACCCTGCACCCCCAGCTCCGGGCCCCTCCCGGCTGAGACCTGGTGCCTCTCTGGCTCATGCACTCTGCCCACCAGCCTGAGCTCGTCTCCCGAGCTGGCCTGTCACTAGCAGGCCTGGATGGGCTCAGGGAAGCTCCTGACCTTTCCTGTCAGTTCTGAACCAAGCAGACAGATTCCTGCAGCCCTGCAGCTCTGAAGGGGTGCTGCCCTGGGATGCTCAGGTGCCTTTTTCTCAAGAGCACAGGAGCCATGAGGGGCAGCGACACTGAGCCTCGCCATCGCCTTGTGCTCCTCCTGGGTGTCAAACGACTGTACTCGGGAGACTCTGGGTGCTGCAGGGCTGTGCTCGGGAGTTCTTCCTCCCAGCTCTCAGGGAGTGAGTGAGATTTACAAAGTGGTCTGTGGCACAAGCAGCATGAGTAGGATTTAGACCTTGACTCTCCGTTAAGCCCTGGCTCTGCTCTGATCCTGTCAAGCTGAAGGTAACTCTTTCCCAAAGCTTCTGTCCCTGTCCCAGACAGCTGACTGAGCCCTGGGAAGGGCTGGCCAGGAGCCAGACAGCCTGCTTACTGTTACATGGCACTTCGTCCGAGTTGTCCCCGCAGTCATCCACGCCATTGCACCAGTAGCGGCTGGCGATGCAGCGCCCGTTCATGCAGTGCAGGTAACCCTTCTTGCACTTGCGGCTGCCTGCGAGGGAGGAGGAGGTGAGCATGAAGGGAGGGCCGGTGCCCCCAGGTGTTTCAGCTCCTCAGGGACCCTTCAAGCAGGGGAAGAAACTACACAGGCAGGATTATGAAACAGGCTCCCTTCTGCTGTGCTGGCAATGTCGCAGGGTTAAGCTCAACCTTTGCCCAGCAGAGACCCCTCCTGGCAGAGGAGCAAGGGTTGGTGTTAGAGGGAGGGTACTGCAGACCCCACACCAGGTTGGCTCAAGGTGTCCAGCCTGCCCCACAAAACTGGGAAAGGTCTGGAGCCCTTAAAGCCTGGCCTGGCTGGGCCCATCTCTTGGAGGGCAAGAGGGACTGCAAGCACTTGAGGGACTGCAAGCACTTGAGGGACATGAGAAGACAACCAGGAATCCTGGCTCCCTTTGCTGACAGCTCGAGCAGGGTGCCTGTGCATGCCGGGGGGTACGTGTCTGTGTTTCAGCAAAGCAGCAAGAGGAGGAACCTTACTGCAGTAGGACTGCTTCTCATCTGACTTGTCCTTGCAGTGGACCACACCGTCACAGGTCCGGCTGAAGTCAATGCAGTCGCCATTCCCACACTCAAACTCATCGTGCATGTTGCAGGTGGAATTCAGGGCTGGGGAGGGCGCGGGGAATGTCAGCTCTGCCAGGCTGAGACCAGCCTCTCCTCCTCCCTGTCCCATCCCCATCAGCTCCCACTTCCACCTCCCCTCCACCTTTGCAGGTGAAATCCTCCTGCAGGATGCGCTCGCCACGGCAGGAGCAGTTGACGTGTCCTTTGGGTGTGAGCAGGCAGAGATCCTGACAGCCACCATTGTTCACCCTGCACGGGGACAGCTCACCTAGGAGAGATGGAGAACAGTCACACCAGGCACAGTCTCAGCAGTCCCCCTTCCCCTTGTCCTCCCTGCTGGGGGGAGGAACAGTAAGGGTTTTTCCCCAAGCTCTTCAGATGGGGCTGTGGATGATGCGTGGGGTTGGGGACATCCAGTCTCCCCAGATCTTGAAAGGAGGATGACCCTGGGAAGAGCACAAATGGGGCAAATTCTCTCTCTCTTCAGCCTGCACAGGGTTTGGAAATGGGCAGGCCCTGGGGTGAGGGTCTCGAAGGGGTGATGACAGGCCAGGAAGGATGGTGAGATGGGTTCCCCCTTCCCCTGGCCTGCAGATGGGGCGGAAGAGCAGCGCTGTCTGGCAGGGGGCTGAGCCGCCTGAGAGAGGGGGCAGAGGTCTGGTAGAGGCAGGGGAGCAGGGGCCCATGGTGGCGAGGCCGTGGGTGATGGGTGGGGTGTCCTTACAGCTGTCGGTGTCGTTGGCCACAGCAATGATGCCCATGGGCTGCTGGGGGATGTCAACACGCAGAAGCTTCATGTCAGTGCCCACATACTTGTTGGCTCGTTGCACAGCTCTGCGCACCCAGTCCGTCCAGAAGATGTAATCGCCGTAGACAGCCAGGCCGAAGGGGTGCACAGGCTCTGATTTCAGGATCACCTGCCAGACGTTGGCAAACCGTAAGCATGAGGGAACCTGGCTGTGGGACGCAGCCCCCAGCAGGACCCCAGATGCAGCCTGTCCCCATGTGTCTGCCCCGGTGGAAGGCCTGACTTCCCCTGTGCCCCAGGAACAGCTCTGCTTTCCTCTGACAACGTGCCAGCCCGTTTTGACACTCGCCACTCTCCTCCCCCATCTCTGCTGCTGGGGCCCGGTCTGGACTCACGTGGCGGTGGGAGCCATCGTATTCACAACGTTCAATTTTGTCCAGTGTGGCATCAGAGAAGTAGATCTTCTCTGCCTTGTGGTCAATGGCCAGCCCATTGGGTGTCCGTATGTCCTGGTCAATGATGATGAGGACATTGGCTCCAGAGAGGGTGGCACGCATGATGCTGGGGTGCTGCTCATTCCAGTTGGTCCAGAACATCAGGCTGGAAGGGAAGAGACACATGATGCCTTTGCAACCCCAGCTCTCTGCCACGTATGTGTTGGCTCAGCCCACCCCTCTGATGCTGTGGGGCTTCCAAGGACTTTGGGGTGGCTGTGACATTGTCCCCACATAAAAAGGGGTAGGATGGGGATGAATGAGGCCACTGCAGCCAGCTGGGAAATGTGGTACCCCAAGGTACCAGCCGGCCAGAGAAGGGGATGGGACGGGGCTTCTGTCTTTGCTTTGGGGTGCTGAAGGATGTGTGGGGAGGTGGGGCTCAGGGCCTTTCCTCCCTGGGGTCCAATACTCTCTGTGCTGGGAACCAGTGCTTCCTCCCCAGTGGAGGGGTGTCCACCTGGATGCTTGCCCTGGGACCATGTGGACCCCTGGGCAGACTGGCTGGAGCACCGATGGCCACTCACTTCTGGCACTCGTCCAGCACAAAGGCCCTGGGGTGATCGTCCCCCGACATGGTGATCACTGTCTCCCTCTCGAAAGCCCCCAGCCGGCTCTGGTCCACGGTGTGGCGAGTGATGGTGGAGGTGGTGTAGCTTGTCCAGTACAGCGTGTCCCAGCCGCGGTGGTATGCCAGCCCCTCCACCGAGCCCACGTCTGCAGGAGGGGAGGACAGGCAAGGGTTGTGTCCAGCCCACGCTCCTGCAAGGCTGCCCAGCTCGCTCCACACAGCCAGTGCTGACTGTGACGTTTGGACGCAGCTTCTTGGGCAGCCTGAAGTTACTGCTTTTAATTGCACCCCCAAGAAAAATCTCCCAGAGGCTCAGTCTGCTTGCTAGCGCAGTGCCAACGCGGCGGCACCTGAGGAGACTCAGCAGGGCTGGGCTGGAGTCTGTGCAAACAGGTGAGCTGAGACCCCAGGATAGTTCAGGGGCCTCCTGGGCAGACCTCTGCTACCAACCAGGTAATGACACTTCCTTGCAGGAAGCCTGAGTGATGTTCACCTACGATGAAACTAGGACTTGAACTTGGCTTTTAAGCTCACGCTCTGATCACCTCCCCTGCACTGGCCAGGTCTTGCTCCAGGTCCTGCTGTCCCTGCAGCAGTAGCACCGGCAAGGGAAGGATCTCTCTGCCAGGGGAGAGCTGAGGCCCAGAGGGCCAAAGTGACAAGATGAAGTCTCCTGGCTGACCAGGAAGACCTTCCCTTCAGCTTTCAGGCCAGGAACTTGAACTATACACCCATCCTGCCTCCCTCGTTAACAATCAGCAAAAGGTTTAATGAACTGGCCATGAGAGGTGGCTGCTGCTCTCCTGATCTCAGTGGGAACAGCTGTCCCAAGTGCCAAATGTAAATACACTCATCAGCGAGCACATCTATAACCCTTGCTGGAGGTGATCCCTAGTGACAAAGAGCAACAGATGTGGTCTTTTCAACTGCTGTAGGACCCAATAAAATGAACCAAGTGCAAACCAAGGGCTGGATGTGAAGACAGGGCCAGGCATGGCAAGGTTTGCTCAGGCCCAAAAGGTCTGTCTTGGAAGTCAAATGCAAACACAGAGCAAATGCAAACACGGTTTGCTGCAGTGCCTTGTTTCTAGAGCAATGCATACCCCCATCCATGCCTGAGCCTCGTGATACACCCTCCTTGCCATAAGAAGCTCTGCAGACTGCTCCTGACACTTGTGTCCTCTACCACAGGCTGCTGCCTTCTCCAGAGGCTCTGGTAAAAAGCTCGCATCTGAACCCTTAACAGCTGCCGCTCAAAACGCCTCTCAAAAACACCAAAAAATGTGAACTGAGAAAAGGAAAAAAGCCCTTGGGTGAGGAAGGAGGGCAGTCAGGAAGAGGTGGCAGGGGAGAACAGGGAAGAGGGGTCTGAGGGCAGATGCATGCAGAGGGAGCCCTGTGACACTCACTCTCTACAATGGTCTTGCGCCCTGTGCCGTCATCATTGATCTGCTGAATGTTGCCGAAGTGGATGTCACTGTAGAATATGCGGTTGCTGCCCTTGGAGCCGTAGCCGTAGTCAAAGGCCAGTGCAATGACATTCTTCATGTGCTCTGCATCCTCGAAGGGCTTGATGGGTGCATTGAGGTTGTTCTCGTCTGACAGGTGGATGCTCTTGAGGATGGTGCGCTCCGAATACAGCAGGTAGCCGTCATAGTCCCGGCAGCTCACCCCGTCCTCAGACAGCATGCCGTGGGCGCAGGCGCACGTCCTCTGCCCGTTGCCCCGGAACAGGCAGAGTTGCTGGCAGCCCCCGTTGCTCTGGGCACAGATGTTGGTGCCTGGGGAGAAAAGGGGGGATTGTCTGAGGGACTGGGCAGGCTCTGTGTAGCAGGATGCTCCTGCTCAGCTGCTTTTCACCTCTCCCCGCTCCCAGAGGAAGTGGGTGAAGAAATGGGCTCAGCCCATGGTGTTACACCGTTCTGGATGAGGACACAGTGGCCTGTTTGTTTCCATCCCCCTCCCCACATCTGCCTGCCATGGGAGCCCAGCCTGGGTGGCTGTTGGCGCTCGGCAGCACCGCACAAGGGGCTGACACCCTGCTCCTAGACGCACCCTTTTGCCTGGCCCGGTTGAAGACTTTGATGTCCTTGAGCTGCACGCCGATCCCTGTCCGCAGGGACACTGACTCAGTGGCGTTGTCCTTGTTGCCTCTTTTGATGGAGCCATTCGCGTGAGTCCTAAGAAAGGACAGAGTCACTGAGCAACTGACGTGGGGCCCACCCCAGCAGCACACTGCAGCAGGACCCAGCTCTGTCACCTTCCTCACAGCACCTGCCAGCTCCCACCACCCTCCTGCACAGTGGGAATGCAGGGCACCCCCAGAACTGCCGGACTCCTCAGGCACTGTACCTATCGCTCCAGTAAATGTACTCCTCAAAGACTGACACCGAGAACATGTCCATGTTGTTGCTGGACAGGACGACTTCTCGGTTTTCACCCGTCTCCAGGTTGATTCGTTCAATCTTGTCTGTCCGGGCATCACACCAGTAAAGCTTCCCATCCTGAGGCAATGAGAAAGCATCCCAGTCAGCAACGGAGCAGCGCACTGGGGTGGCATTAAGGCACCCTCTGTACCTCCCACCACATCCAGCAGGAGGTCCCAGGGTGCTGCAGAAGACTACCACCCTGGGCAACCCTCCCTGCACTGGAGAGGAGACTCCAGGGCCCTGGGGAGGGCAGCCATGTCCCCAGAGGCCCCACCAGCAGCGGCACAGCTGCAGGAACCCTTGGGACCGGCACTGTCCTCCCAGCTGGCGGCTGTACCTCGTAGTCGACGGATATCCCATTGGGCCAACTGATGCTGACGTTCACCAGCACCATCCGCTCAGTCCCATCCAGGCGTGACCGCTCAATGCGGGGGTACTGCCCCCACTCTGTCCAGAACAGGTACCTGCAGGGGACAGCAGTGATGTGACCATGGGGCTGGCCAGAAGCAGCATCCTTGGGCCCTTTGGCCATCGGAGCAAAGGACAAACACCTCTCCCTCTCACCCCTCCACGCCCAGGCCTCGGTCCAGACCCCTCCTGATCTGCCAGCCTCCTGGCCACCTCATGCTTGCAGACCACGCTGCAGCTGGGGAAAGGAGCACTGCACTGCCGCTGGATGCAGCCCAGAAAGCCTGTGTGCCACGCACGGGAGGTGCTGTTCTCCGTCCTTCCCCAGATCCAAATAACTCTCCTCTCCCTGTGATTGTCCAAAGCTGGAGCTGGTCTGGGGAGGCTCCGCTTGGATTTTCTGTGGTCCTGGCACCCATGAGGTCACGGGGAGCTCCCAGGAAGCTCAGCTCATCAGCGAAAGGGTGGTTAAATCCAGCTGGTTTGGACACCAAGGGCCTGTCCCTTGGTGTGGCAGAAGACCTACAAATCCTTCTCTACTGCAAGCAAACTGCACAGTTCTGCTGGGAGAGTGCTAGGGGTCTCCGGTACGTGCCCACCCCCCAGCTGATGGCCCTCTCCAGGAAGCTTCGTGCAGTGTCTCACCCCTTCTCTGGATGGACTGTGATGGCCCGAGGCTTGTCCAGCCCCTGCGAGATGACCACGTAGCGGAAGGACCCATTCAGCCTGGCCACCTCGATGACGTCGAAGCCCTGGTCCGTCCAGTAGATGTTTCCTGCAGAGAGGGTACAGTGAACACCTGCATGAGCCCCACTCCCCAACCGCCCACCGGCTCCTCCCTGCTCCACAGCGCATCTCACCAGCAATCCAGTCCACGGCGATGCCTTCTACCCGGCCAATGCCATTGGTGACCACGTCCTCCCGCCACGTCTGGTCCCGCTTGGCCCGGCTAATGGTGCTCAGACCCATGTCCACCCAGTAAATGGTGTCGTTCTCTGAGAGGTGCCAGGCAGGAGAGTGGGTGTCAATGACCGCCTCTGGGTCACCCCAAGGGTGGCACAGACCCAGGCTGAGCCGCACCCCCAGGCCTTGGTATGGGGACCTGAAACCCTCCCGCACCCGGAGCTGCCAAGGGGAGATGTTCTAGGCCAGAGCACTGCCAAAAGAGGGTCTGGTGATGGTCCTCCTTGCACTCCTCCTCCCCGACCTCTCCAGCCCTGCTGTCCTGCTCCCAGCCCCCATGTCACCTGCGTGGAAGTCGATCCCCACGGCCAGGGACGTCCCCGACACAGGCACGAGAGCATCCGACTTGTCGTTGGGATCCAGGGGAATGCCACGGATCCCCTCGTGGACCGAATACAGGAGGAAGGAGCCAACACCTGCGACACAGATACGGGGACAGTCAGACGCATCCCACAGGCCAGACACTGTCCCTTCAACGGATAGCCACAACTCATGGGAAACTGTGACGGCAGCTCCATGGAGGAGCACAAGCCCGGCAGGGCTGGTGGGAGGGCTTGACCCTGTCATGACAGCAGCACGATGAGTCCCCAGCCCTGGCAGACAGCCCAGGACAGCAGAGAGACAGGGAGGGCAGGGTCGAACCGTGCTGGCTGGACCTGCCAGCAGGCTGTGCGGCTGTCTGAAGCATCCCCACACAGGCAGCCCCTACGCCCACCTCCTGGCTGACTCCGAGGCTGACGCATGTGAGACGTGGGCTGGAAGTGCAAGCAGCAGTTCTGCAGGCAGGTGGCGGGGGAGGCAGTCCTGCTGGACACCAAGCGCCTGATCCTGCCGACAGCGCTGTGGTCGGCGGGTGACACGTTTGCATGGGCAGCGTGCATATGGCACGCTTCGAAAGCTTTGCAGCACCGTGGTTCCTCATGGAGGGAGGGATGCCCCTGCTTCACTTGGGTCCCCACGCAGGAGGGGACTAACCAGGATGAACATAAGGAGAAAACTCCTTTTGACATCGACACTGTCACACACGACATCCTTGTCTCTCAAATGGAGAGCCCTGGATTTGATGGATGGACCATCCAGCCAATTCCTTATCCACTGAGTGGTGGCAATTAAAAGAGTTGCAGTCAACGGCTCAACGTCCAAGCAGAGACCAGTGACAAGTTGTGCTCCTTAGGGGTCAGCATTGGGACTGACATTAACATCTTTGCTGGCAACAGGGACAGTGAGATTGAGTGCACCCTCAGCAAGCCTGCCAATGACACCAAGGTGTGTGGTGCGGTCAACACGCTGGAGGGAAGGGACGCCATCCAGAGGGACCTTGACAGACTTGAGAGGCGGGCCCATGTGAACCTCACGAAGTTCAACAAGGCCAAGTGCAAGGTCCTGCACAGGGGTTGGGGCAATCCCAAGCACAAATGCAGGGTGGGCAGAGAATGGACTGAGCGCAGCTCTGAGAAGGACTTGGGGATGTTGGTTGATGAGAAGCTCAACATGACCTGGCAATGTGCACTTGCAGCCCAGAAAGCCGACCACGTCCTGGGCTGCATCAAAAGAAGCCTGACCAGCAGGTCGAGGGAGGTGATTCTCTTCCTCTACTCCACTCTTGTGAGACCCCACCTGGAGTTCAGCTTTGGGGCTCCCAACATAAGAAGGACATGGACCTGTTGGAGTGAGTCTAGAGGAGGACCACAAAGATGATCAGAGGGCTGGAACACCTCTCCTACAAAGTCAGGCTGAGAGAGTTGGGGTTGTTCAGCCTGGAGAAGAGAAGGCTCTGGGGAGACCTTATAGCAGCCTTCCAGTACCTGAAGGGGGGCTACAAGAAAGCTGGAGAGGGCCTTTTTACAAGGGCTTGTAGTGATACGACAAGGGGTGATGGCTTTAAACTGAAAGAGGGTGGATTTAGGTTTAGGATATAAGGAAGAAGTTCTTCATTATGAGGGTGGTGAGGCATTGGAACGGGTTGCCCAAAGAAACTGTGGGTGCCTCATCCCTAGAAGTGTTCAAGGCCAGGCTGGATGGCGCTTTGAGCAACCTGGTCTGGTGGAAAGGGTCCTTGCCCATGGCAGGAGCATTGGAACTAGATGATCTTTAAGGTCCCCTTCCAATCCAACCCATCTTATGATTATATGATTCTATTACCTCCTCTGTGATCAGGATGGGATGGCTTTCACTGCCACACTGCGCACAGGAAGGAATGGCAAACATTGTGGAAAGAGGGTAGGGAACAACCCACTCTAAACCGCGCATGGACATAGTCAGGGACAAGGTTTCTGATGGCTGGGGCAGGAACCTGGGGAACAGCCGCAAGGCCCTTCCCTGCTTGGTTCTGTGAAGGGGCTGTGTGCCGGCAGGTCCTGCCTGCTGCAAGCCCTGGAGTAGCCTGTGCAGGGGGTCCCGACCCATGCCAGGGCACAGGGGAGGCACGAATGAGGCCTCTTTCCAGAGCTGTCTCCACTCCCAAGCACTGGCAAAGGCTCTGCACCGCATCTGGGTCAGGGCAGTGCTTGTTATTCAGTCCCTGCCCTGACCCAGATGGTGCAGCAGCTCTGCCAACACCCTCCAAAAACACCAAGAACATTTTGCATGCAGCCTTTGAGAGGTCCTGGCAATGACCAGGGAGCGAGGGGCTCTTCCCTCCGGAGGGAGATGGAGGCAAACCAGGAAGGGACTGCAGATCTGCAGCGCAAAGGCTGCGCTGGCTGCCCAGCCCCATTCCCTGTGATTGTGGTGAGTCAGTGACCCAAACCTGCTACGGACAGCAAGGGTTTCACCCCACCTTTGAGGGCTCCCACCACACAGTCCTGCTCCCCTCCTCCCACTAAACCCAGCGCCCTCAGTGCCCAGGCAGTGTGCTGCCCACACTCATCACTGCCAGCCCCTTGCAGGGACAGCCCACGCAAGGGTCTCACTGTGGCCCGAGCCCACAGGCCCTCCCCAAGCCCCTCCAGCATCCCTCTGCAGCATTGCTGGGTGCAGGGCAGCGTGAGGCAGCCCGCACGTAGCCAGAGCGAGCAGTTACCAGCCCCCTGCGCGCCGCGGTGGCACACATGCCCTGCTCGGCTGCGCAGCACCAGGCCGCGCAGGCGGAGCTGCAGCATGCAGCAGGCATGGCTGGGGGCGGCTGCAGTGTGTCTGCTCTGAGGGAGTATTTCAGGAGAGGGGATGGGACTGGGCTGCTCACCTTCGCAGGACTGCTGCCCGCTCTTCAGGCTGTAGCCCGCGGTGCACATGCAGGACCGGGATGTCTCGGAAGTGGGGAGACAGAGCTGCGAGCAGTCGCCATTATTTAGGCTGCAGGGGTTGGTTCCAGCTGCGATGGAGAGAAGACGGGGTGAGGGGCAGCCGGGGGCCAGGGCACACCTGCCGGGGCTGCGGGCACCTGGGCAGACGCTGCGGCAGCCAGGGCCAGCGCTGCTCGGGGCACCCGCACAAGACGCGGGCGCTCTGCGCCAGCGGGCAGGGATCTGTCACAAGGACAAGAGCCAGGCTTGGGCCAGCAAGAGGGAACAGGGTCAGCTGGCCACCTGGCCACCATGAGCCAGACTCCAGCCCTGCTGGCATGCCGGTGGAGCGGACGAGCCACTGCCCAGCCCTGTAGGGTCTCTGCCGCGGGACCATGCGCTCACCTTGCTGGATGCTCTCGTCGTACACCTTCATGTGCATCACCAGCGTGGTGCTGTTGCGCAGCACTGTCACCTCCGACCCATCCTTCTTGTTGCAGGTGCCCATCCTCTCAGAGGCCTGGTCAGCCCACCACAGCTTGTTGCCTGGGAGGAGAAGGCAGGAACATGCAGCAGCTTTCCCCATCCCCTCCCGCCCCAGCAGCAAAGAGCAGTGGCTCCACACAGATTTACATGTGATGGCCTGAAAAAAGGGGTCTGAGCTCAGCCTTTGGTGGAGAAGCATCCCCTCCACAGCTGCTAGAGGTGGCGATGAGCAGTCTGCGTTCGGGCCGGGCGAGGAGAAAGGGAAAGGGCTTCACCGACTGCCCCCATCACCCTGCCAGCTCTCACCCATGATGGCCAGGGCGGTCGCCTTGCTCAGCTGACTCTTCACAGACTCAATCACCTCCAGGTTGCTGCCATCCAGGTTGCATCTGTTGATGGTGCCATTGCCAGAGCTGATCCAGTAGAGCTTGCTCTCTGGATAGTCAATGGTCAGGCCTGGAAAGCAAGGGACCATCGGTATACAGGCAGCATGCAGAGACTGTCGCCATCTGTGAGGTGCGATGGGACCGGCACAGAGGATGGGGTGATGGAGAGAATGGGTGCGCGAGGTTGGGGTGACCCGGCACAAACCAGCTGCCAGCCCCCTGGGGAGCCGGGGCTGCCAGAGTGGGGACTTGCCCTAAAAGGGCCAGCAATGGTGCTGCAAGGCAGGGTGGTACCGGGGGGTGTGGGGGGGGTCCGTACCAACAGGCCCTTTCTGGTTGGTGAAGAGGAGAGTGCGGTTGCTGCCATCCATGTTGGCCACGCTGATGTTGTCCCCGTCTGTCCAGTAGAGCTTCCTGCACAAGTGAGGGGACACTGAGCATGACAGATCCAACAGCCCCATGGAGATGGCCCACACGCAGCTCTGCTGCTCTCCCAGCCCACCCAGGCTCCACCAGCCCCCGCCACCCCAGCCTGCCCTCCAGGCTCCTGCTCTCCAGGCTGAGGCCTGCCCTGTGCCAACCCCTCTCGCTGCACAGCCTGGGCAGCCCGACGGCCTCCCCACCTCTGGCGTCGGGACCCAGGAAGCGGTTTGGTGTTTGCAAGCACTTGCGAAGCCCTGACTAGCAAAGCCCCGTGTACACACAGACTGGCACACGCTCACGGATACACACTAATCCACAGCCTGTTCTCCTTCACGCACACGTGTGTACGGAAACACAGCCTGCTGCATTGCACGTGCCCACAGACACACACCTCCTGAGCTGCGGCCCTGTCTCCTCTCACACACCTCCTACACGCGCTGACACATAGGGAGAGCAACCTGTTCTCTCCTCCACCATGTAGGTGCACTGTCACGCGCACGCACACGTGTGCCTGCACGTACACCTCCTCCTCCTTCAACACTCCTGGCCAGACCCCAAGCGTGCTGGCACCGTGTCCCGCCAGGGACTTACCCCTGGAGAGGGTGAACCACCAGGCAGTGAGGCTTGTCCAGCCCCTGGATCACTGCGTTCTTGAAGGAGCCGTCCAGACGGGCCACGTTGATCTGCTTCTTGTTGGCATCGTAGCTGGTCCAGAAGAGGTTTCTGGAAACCCAATCCACAGAGAGGCCGTGAGCGTTGGGCAGGTCTGAAAGGGAACGGAGAAGGGAGACTCGTTAGTTATGAGAACAGGCTGGGATGATACTCAGATGAAAAGGAAGGGCCACTCTCATGGAGCTGAAGCCTCTGGAGGGCTGGCGGCTCTGCCCTGCTCCAGGACCTGATGGGAGCAGCCATGCAGGGTGATGCTCCGACACACCCACCTGCAGAGACGACGGTCTCCACACCGGTGCCATTGATGAAGGCTCTCTTGATGGTCTGGGTGCGGACATCAGACCAGTAAATGCGCTGCTCCAGGGCGTCGTAGTCCACCACTGTGACGTTGTCGATGTCGGGCACCGTGAAGGAGATTATGTAGTTGTAGTAGGGGTTGTCAATGTCCACGCCCCGGATCTCCATCTGCCGCGCGTATAGCAGGAACTTCTTAAACTCTGGGGAGAAGGACAAGAAGAGCAGTTGTGGGACCCCAGCCTGGTCTGCAGAGCTGGCTCCAAAGCACCCACTCGTCTTCCCCATCCTGGGGTGGCCTGGGCAGATCCCTACCATAGCAGGTCATGTTGTCCTTGTCCAGCTTCATGAGGTGGGGGCAGGCACAGGACAATGTGCGGTTGTAGTTGATGAGGCAGAGGTGGGAACATGGCCCTTTGCCCCCGTTGGCTTCACATGGATTAGGAGCTGCAAAGGGGATGAGACTTAGTGATGTCCCTGCTCCAGGGGACACACACCCAAGAAGCCCCAAAGAGCTGCAGACCTCCCAGACCCTGCTTGCCCCATTGAGCTCTCACCCATCAGCCTCATCACCCCAGAACACTTCTTTGCTAGGTGGCCAGAGCCATAGAGGAGGCCTCTGGCTCAGCAGAGGGTAAGAAGGGGCAGCTACAGGGGTGGGAGCAGCTCCCACACGATGCTCGAGTGGGTGTGGGCGCACCCCGAGTGCCAACACCATCTCCCCGCTGTGCCCCTCCTGCCCTGTCCCACCGCCTCCGCTTCCCCAGGCCTCACCCAGGGGCTGCCGGGAGGGGTGATACACCTGCAGGTCAAAAGGCTGCGTGTTGGTCCTCTGCACCACTGTCACGTTGTGCCCTGTCCACTTGTTGGCCTTGGCCAGCGTGTTGGTGCGCCAGTCGGTCCAGTAGACCTCACCCCCGTACAGGGTGACAGCAAAGGGATGCGACAGGTACTCATGCCCCCGCAGAACCTCGATGTGCCCTGTCCCATCGTACAGGGCTGAGTAGATGGCGTCTGACCTGTGCCCGGCAAGACAGGTGGTGAGAGATGGAAGACGGCCGGGCAAGGGGTACCAGGCACAGGCAACGGCCAGGTCTTTAACCCAACAGCAACAACCCACAGGGTCTAAGCAGCCAGCCTCCTCTGCTCTGCTTAATGCTGCAGAGGAGGACAACTGCTGATTTACACCAGGGATCAGAGTCCCTGCAGAGGAGAAAACCCAGAGCAAAGGCTGGAATGTGCTGCAGACACAAACAGACCCCACAGAGCAAAGGCTTTCGCTCCCAGCCCAGCAGTCAAATGGCAGAACAACACAGGAGCGAGGGGGAAAGTGACAGAGCTGGGAGGGACGGGGAGGGCAGAGGTCCAGAGGGGACAGGGTGGGGGAGGTGTGGGGCAGAGATGGGTGTCTCGGTCCTACCTGGCATCGATCCAGAGGATGCGCTTCTCCAGATAGTCAACGGTGAGCCCGTTGGGCCAGCCCCCTGAGCCTGTCTCCTTGTGGATGGTGCGCCGGCCTGCACCGCTCATGGAGGCGGCCTCGATGCGGGGCAGGCTGGCATCCCAGTCTGTCCAGAAGAGGATCCTGCGAGTGACAGCGAGCGGGGATGGTCAGCACAGGGACACTGAACTCCACCTCCTGAATCAGCAGCGGGGTGTGTGCCCAGACAGGAGCCCACGGCCTGGTCCCCCCGCAAGGTCCCAGAGGTGCCACTGTGTCCTGGTGACCAACGTCCCCTCGTGCCTTACCCATAGCGGGGGTCCAGGGCAATGGCGCGGGGGTGTTCAATGTCCCCGGCCAGCAGTGTGGTTCGCATGGTGCCGTCCAGCTTGGCCACCTCGATCTGGTCCAGGTTGCTCTCTACCCAGTAGATGTTGCCAGCGATCCAGTCCACAGCCAGCCCCTCGGGGGTGGCCAGCCCATACTGAATCACCACCTCAAAGCTGGTCAGAGCTGTGGGGCACAGCACCGGGAGGGCTCAGGCTGGTGCCTCTTCCCTGGCCCACCCGCCACCATCACACCCCAGTCCTGACCAGCTCCACCTGGCTCAACTGGGGTCGATGTTGGGGGGATGCTTCTTCCCCAAATGGGGCTTGAACCCGAAAGGGCTCACCCCATGTCCATGGCCCTAGCACGGGGCTCTTGCTGCCGCTCTGTGGGTGCCCCCTCCCACGTCTCTGCAGCACTGACGGGGAGAGGGCCTGGCTTTGTGCTCCCAGCTGCTGGGCTGCAATTACCATTAGGGAAGTGCTGGGAATGCTAATTAACTCCTACATAATGAGCAACTTTGGAGAGCAAAATAGGATTGCTACAGGGGCTGTGGGCTCCAGCGGCTGCACCACTGCAGGGTGGCAAGGAGTCACTGCCAGCACCCTATCCCAGAACCACACCCCTGCTTCCGCACCCACCTGGCCCCCACCAACTGGCTCCATGCCCCCAGGGTTACATACCCCCATTCTCAAGCAGCTTTCCCCTGTAGATTTTGTCCTCCACCACATCGGTCCAGTACAGAGAGCTCTGGTTGAGGTGGAAGTCCAAGGCGATAGTGTTGCGCAGCCCAGGGACCAGGACGCTGTAGTCACCCCGGTGCAGGTCAATGCGGCGGATCTCGTGGCGATTGGAGAATATGATGAACGGCTTGAAGGGGTCTGGGGAAACCAGAGCAGGGTCAAAAGAAGGGCGTGGACAAGGCAGGGTGAAGGCCTCTCTGGCTCCTGGCCCTGGCCCCAGCTATGGGACCACCCATGCCCCTGCACTGTAAAAGGGCTGCTTGTACCAGATGAGGACAGCAAGGGGTCCACTGTTGACAGGCAGATCCCCCCAGGACCCGGCCATGCCTGTCAGCATGGTCCTCAGCTCTGCTGCTGCTGCCTCCAAGAGTGGGTGGAGGACAACCCCCATCACAGGCAGCTGGGGCAATGCTGCTGGACCCTACAGCCCACCCGCACGCACCCAGGCTGCGGCAGCTCTCGCCGTCGGGCTCCAGCATCCAGCCCTCATAGCAGGAGCACTTGACGTTGTACTTGTCCTGCTCGCACTTCTGGCTGCACTTGAGGTGCTTGGCACAGTAGCTCTGGATCTGGCAGGTCTTGTTGTCCGAGCCCAGCTCCATCCCCAGTGGACAGGAGCAGACGATGCCCTCACCAGGGGCCACACTGCAGTTGTGGCTGCAGCCGCCGTTGTTCAGGGAGCACTGGTCTGCGGAGAGGGGATGTGCTCGTCAGGTCCTCATCCCGCTCCCAGCCCGGGGAGACCCCATGCCCTGGCACCCAGCTCTGCACTCACCGCAAAGCTCGCCCTCATCAGAACCATCACCGCAGTCGTCAGAGCCATCACAGAGCTTCTCAGGGGGGAGGCAGATGGAGGTGTTGTTGGCGCAGGTGTGGGAGGGAGGTTTGCACACCAGCGACTCGCAGTTCTCCTCATCTGAGTTGTCCTCGCAGTCACTGTCCCCATCACAGACCCAGGCCTTGCTGATGCAGCGCGCTGCCAAGGGGGAACGAAGGGGCAGATCAGACGTTATTTCAGGCACTGTGGGTCCCGGCTGTCCTGGAGCTGGTGTCCTTCCCCTGTCTCCCCCGTCCCCATCCCCAGTGAGCCGAGGCAGGTCCCAGTCCTCTTCCCAGGTCAGAGTGGGCAGGTGGCAGCATCCCCGCTCTCACCTGAGTCCTTGCAGCCAAACTTGACATTGGGGTCGCAGACATGGGTGACCCCCTCACAGTTCTTCTCGTCACTGGAGTCCATGCAGTCTGTGTCGCCGTCACAGCGCCAGCGCATGGGGATGCAGAGCCCGTCCAGCCGGCACTGGAACTCGTCAGTGTGGCAGCCCCCGGGTGGGCGCGTGGCTGGGGAGAGGGCACGCACACCCAGTCACTGCCTTTGCCCTGATGAGGTGGGAACTGGGCAGGAACCAGGTGGGCTCAGGGGCGGGAGGAGGACCGGGCACTCAGCCCAGCAGGGAAAGAGCTGGGGGGCACCCAGAGGTGCAGGAGATGGGTATCTGTGCACCCAGGGTGGGCAGAGAAGGCTGCAGGATTCCCTGCCTGGAAGTGGGGGCTCTGCTTGGGGGGGACTCTCCAGGCAGGACGGCAGCAGAGCTGATGCCTAGGAGGGTCCATCTGCCATGCCTGCCTCCCCCATCATCTGCTCACTCCCTCCCAGTGTAGGAGAGGCCACCGAGCAGCAGCACAGGGGCTGCCTGGCCCCGCCACGACCTGGGGCTCACCCTGGTTGGTGCAGTTGGCATGAGTCTCATCACTGTAGTCCCCGCAGTCATTGTCCCCATCGCAGGTCCAGTGCACAGGGATGCAGCGCCCGCTGTTGCACTTGAACTGGTTGCTGGAGCAGGAGTGGCTGCAGCCCGCCTCGTCACTGTTGTCCCCGCAGTCGTTGTCTAGAGAGGGAAGGGGAGCGGGAAGGGGCTCAGAGAGCGCCTGGGCAGCCAAGGGCTGCTGGAGGCACGGCAGGAAGGAGGAAGGCAGAGACCCCCCGGGGAGGGGAAGCGGGGAACAACGGGGATCGGATAGACCACAGCGGCAGACAGTTCGTGAGGCAACAGGCAGCCCCTCAGCGCTGGCGGCGGGACCTCCGCAGGAGAGGCCGGGCTGAACGGAGAGCCCCCGGTCCCCGGCCCTCCCGCCCCCCGACATGCTCGCCAGGCGCGGCCACAGCACCAGCAGCGCACAAAGAAAATGAAACACAGAAACTGCATAGATCAGCCATGTACCTGGGGAGGCTGGGAGGGGGCCCAGCACCAAGAGGGCCACTCTGCTCCACAGAGGGAGCAGAGCTGGGGGGACAGTGCACTCCGTTATGAGGCACATCCACAGGAAGGTGGGCTGGTACAGCCAATTGCGGGGTGACAGCTTGCCTGGAGGAAAACCTAGCACCTGCTGATGGGCGGGGGAGCTTTAGTCTGATGGTGCTGCGACACTGGCAATGCAGCCCCTCTGCCTGCCCTGCTGGCACCGACACAGGGCACAGGGCTGGCCTGGGTTGCTGGAACCACCACAGGGCTCTGCTCCGCTGCAGACGCCCCGCCTGAGTTCTGCCTCCCCATGCCTCTATCTCCCCCTACACAGGGGAGCTCATGAAAGGCACGGGGACGATGGCACTGACGTCTGCCACACAGCTTCACCAGGAGCTCAGCTCCTGCAGCTGCAGACCTTGACCTCTCCAGGCTCCCACCAACAGGAACTCCCCGAGCAACTCCACTCAGTAAGCCAGGAGGGACGTCTGCTTCACTCCCCAGCACTCGGCATGTCCCTCCCGCTGCTGGAGTGAAGAGGGCATTGCCAGAGGGTGGAGGGCATTGCCAGCGTCTGGAGAAACAGCCCACGGGGCTCACAGGACTCTGGAGGGGGGCAGATTTGGAGGTGTGTGGGGCCAGGTTGGGGGTCTGGTGCATGTTGATCTATGCACTAACCGGTAGGCTTTGGACAGTTCTTTTCGTCAGAGCCATCCCCACAATCTTTTTCTGAAACACAGAACCAACCAGACAGGAGAGTGGGCACAATGACAAACAAAACAACACAACATGGCACACGCACAGAGAGCAGCACAAAAACACGCTGATGCCGGGACATGAACATGGACGTGGAGAGGGACATACAGAGGCTGCGCAGGCACACTGAGTGGCCTGGGAGGCGAGACCAGAAGCAGCAGAGGGTACTGGGGGAGACTGCAGCAGCTGGGCTGGGAGCCCCCCATCACTGCAGCTCCTGCCCCACGGGTGCCTAGTGAGGCTCTTGGCTGCACGGAGGTGCTCCACGCCAGGGCCATCGCTTTTGTGAGCGCCTGACTGCTGGTGCTGGTGGATCCCTGGGAGAAGAGACCATCCCTTGGCGGGGATGGCTCAGAGGTGGGGCTGCGCCAGGAGGAAGAGGCCACTTGCTCAGGAAGACCCCAGGGAGAGACCTGCACCTACAGCTCCCCACTAACCCCCTGCACTGGCACGTGCACTCTGCAGCTCTGAACATGCCTTGCCTGCTCTGAAGCAACTAATTAAACCTAACGATGCAGAGCTGCTGGGAAGATTGAAATAAACGTGTGGGGAAGCGAAGCAGCCTTAGGGCAAACCCTCTCTCCCAGACCTGGCCCTGGAAACAGATCCGAGGCCAGACCTGAGCTTGCTGGGAGGCCGTTCCTGCCTTCCCTGGGGCTACAGGACCTGGCTCAGCCCTGCCAGCAGCACAGGCCACTCCACACTCGTGTCAAGCACCGGGGCAGAGCTTTGGCCACCTTGCAAAGCACACCAAGGTCTGCTGAAACGATCCCTGCCAGGCTGTTCCTGCAACACATGCTCCCCTCAAGGGCAGCCAAGGAAAACGTGGGTATTGGTGTTGCAGGGTGCACTTACAGCTTGAGCTAACGCCTCCTCCTTTTGGGCCTGGGCTCTGCTGTTCAGTGCAAGGCTGAGAAGTGGCCCTTGCAGGAACAGGACCCCCTGCCAGGCTGGCACCCCTGCGTCTGATCTCGCCGTCCCTGGCTGCATCCCCCTTGGCAGCTGCAGGGCCCTGGTCCTTACCATTGTCACACCGCCAGTTGATGTTTATGCAGCGCCCGTTGTTGCAGGTGAACTGCGTCAAGGGGAAGCAGGTCGGGTAGGCTGTGGAGGAGGCAGAGGCACGATCAGTGTGGGGGAGACACCCTGTGCCCCAGTCCTCATGCCCAGCCCCACCGGTGCCTCTGCCCCACGGTGGGGTGAGAAGCAGCGCTCCCCCAAAGGTCTCTGTGCTCCCAGCACTCCCCACCCCAGCTCACCGCACGAGGCGGACTCATCAGAGCGGTCCCCGCAGTCATCATCGAGGTCACACGTCCAGGAGATGGGAATGCAGCGCCCACTGGCACAGGAGAACTGGTTGGGGGAGCAGGTCCGAGCTGACCCGTGGAGAGACAGAGAGAGCTTTAGTAGCTGGCAGTGCCTTGCTTTGCTGGGGGAAAAGCCGGGAACAAAATTCCTGGGGCTCCTGTGAGGCACAGGAGCAGAAGCCAAACTGGCTGCAAAGTGGGCAGCAGGGACATGCAAGGCCCTAAAACCTTGGCCTCAGCCCTGCAGCACAAAGGGAACAGCAAAGGCTGTGGCTCAGCTCTGCAGTGCGAGCTCTCCCTCTGATCCCTGAGGATGAGGCAAGCTCCTCACCCGAGCAGGTAGAGTTGGACTCATCCTCGTTGTTCCCACAGTCGTTGTCCCCATCACAGAGCCAGCGGTTGGGGATGCAGCGGTTGTTCTTGCATTTGAAACGGTCCGAGGGGCAGGTGTGCTGGTCTGCGGGGGAAACACATACTCAGGACCTGCCCTTCTCCATCCGTCCCCCATTCCTCCTCCACATCTGATGGAGAAAATACTGAGAGAGAAAAGGGCAGGGAGCCCCAGACAAACTGGGGATCCAGGATCCTAATCACCACTTCCCCCCTCAACCATTCAAGCCCTCTCCCCTCCTAGAGCTGAGGAGGGGACGCAGGGGTCATGGATGCCCGACCCCATCCCAGCCACTAGCCCCACATCTGGGGGAAGCTTAGCCCGAATTCTGCTGCCCCAGGAGTATGTAAACTGCTATCCCGTCATGCAGGAGGTGGATACGCACGGCAGAGCTCAGGGGCTTCATCACTGTTGTCCAGGCAGTCATTGTCCCCATCGCATTTCCAGCGCTCCTGGATGCAGCGGTTGTTCTTACAGGCAAACTCTCCAGGCTGGCACTGCGGAGGGGGGATGTAGGACGGGTTGGCTGGCAAGGGAAAAGCAAAGGGAGGGGATGATTTTAACCAAGTGACCAAGAGCAGGGCAGCAGCAAGGACAGCCCTGTGTCTCCAGGCTAGCAGGATGTCTATGCGACAGCCCAGCAGCCCTGAGTGCATACACAGACACTCATGCCCATGTGCACCAGCTCCTGAGCGTGAAACAAGAAGGTGCAGCCCACGATCGAGGGGGAGAGACCCTGGCTCAGCCTGCATACACAGGCTGCACCAGCAGAGCTTCACCCCTCTCATTTAACCTGGCAAAGCACCGTACCACCCAGGCTCCCAACCTTGAACCTGGCTCTCCCACACGCTGGCAGCAGAGCGAACCCGACTGTGCGGGCAGCGTCAGACACAGCTACATGGCTTCAGTGCAGCAATCCCCACCAGGGATTTCCACCCGCTTCCCAGGCAGGTGGCTGTCCTGCTGCCGTTGTGCAAGAGCTGGTAACGTGGCACATCTGCAGGCTCCCATGGGTGCAGGGAGCACCCACCTCCCCGAGCCCTGGGCCAGCCCCCCACCGTGCGAGGCATCACTGCTGATGTGCCAGAGCAGAGCCACAGCCTCCATGTCCCCATCCATCCCTTGGGGCAAGGGGGACCCCTCCAGGGGTCAGGCCCCAGTGCAGCCTACCCTGGCAGGTGACGGAGTCTGATCCCAGGATCTGGTCCTCAGCACAGGCACACTGACGGCCCCGCGGGGTGGCCAGGCACAAGCTGCTGCAGCCACCGTTGTTTACGCGGCACTTGTTGGAGCCCACTGCAGAGGCAAGGCAGAGGTGAGGAGAAGGGGACTTCAGCACTCAGGGCACCCTACTGACCCACGGTGGGCTGCTGGGTGTCCCCGGCCCCTTGGACTCCTTCGACAGGCTCCACAGTTGGAACCCAGCTGGAGACCCCAGTTTGTCAGTCCATGCAAGGCAGCAGGGACCCCTCAGGGGACACAAGGCCTGGCTGAAATAGCTGGAACACCTGGCAGGGAGGGATGGAGGGAGGGGGAGGAAGAGAGGAAAGGCTGGAAGGGCAGGGGATGAGTGACAGGGTTTATGCAAAGAAAGACAGGGTACATGGGGATGGACAGACAGGCAAGGATATGGCCGAAAGGAAGGAAAAAGAGGTGGGGGGCTGCTTCAGTGGGGCACTTCCTCAGCCCCCATTCCCTCCCTCTTCCAGCACCCCCGTGGTGCCTGGCAGAGGTGGCCCCAGCACCTTGCTGCTGCTGCGCGTCGTACATCCGGATCTCGAAGATGGGTGGGCGCTCGTTCCGGAGCAGGCTCACCACCTTGGAGGCCTGGTCCAGCCGGTAGATGCTGCCGCTGCGGTACTCGGTCCAGAAGAGGAAGCTGCTGTAGTGGCACAGCCCAAAGGCGTGATTCAGCTCAGGTCCCTCGTACACGATCTGCAGGCCCAGGGAGGTGGAGAGGCTTGTTGTTAGCTGGGACAGGTGCCCGGGGAAACCCCACAAGGTGGGAGAGGGCAAGGGACAGAGCAAAGAGAGAGGAGGGGACAGGTGGCAGGGGAGCGTGGCTGAACGTGGCCAGTCACCCACCAGGCAGACCCGCAGCAAACGCAGCCAGCCAAGGCAGCGGCTTCACTGCCCACAGCCCCAGCTCAGGGGCCGGCAGCCTCTGAGAGGCCATGGGGCCTCCACTTGCCTTCCGCTCAGTGCCGTTGAGGTAGACCATCTCAATGCGGTCATAGAAAGCATCCACCCAGTAGAGGATCTTAGCTGGGATGTCCAAGCTCAGCCCGTTGGGCCACAGGACAGTTTTGGAGGTGATGAAGATGTTGCGGTTGGAACCGTCCATCCAGGCTCTCTCAATCTTGCCCCTCTTGCTGTCCTTGGGATCCTCCTCCCAGTCTGTCCAGTACATCCACCTACCACAGACGCTAAGCTGTTACAGAGGCAGACGAGCTGGGCTTGGAGCCCACCCCACTGCTGATCTGAAGAGCAACTGGCTCTGCCTCCACTGAGCCAGGTGCGAACTCTCCGGCTGCTCGCAGAGCGGCTGACAAAGCAGCGGCGAGGTCCTGCTGCCCTGTGCCTACAGCCAGGCCCCAGCGCAACGCAATAGCCCTCCTGGCCGTGCCAGTGCTGCCCAGCCCAGGCTGAAGCTGCGGCGCAGCTCAGAGCTGCTGCCGTAACCAGAGCCGGAGCCGCTGCCCCGCCTGGCCCCGCTGCCACAGCTTGGCAGCCTTCGTGAACACAGAGATGCAGTGGGGCAATCACGAGCCATGCGGAGCTCAGGACCCAGCCGCCAGCTCTGCTGGTCCTCGCTGTGGGCAGGAGCAGCCGTGCCCTCCCACAAGCCGGCCCTGCCCACCCAGGCACGCGCACCCATTCAGGGGGTCCACCACGATTGCTCGGGGATGGGTCATCTTCCCCTCGATCAGTGTCTTCCGTGTCTGGGCAGCCTTCTCCAGCCGAGCCACGCTGATCGTCTTTTTGGGGCCATCATCCGTCCAGTAGAGGTTGTTCCCCATCCAGTCCACTGCAATCCCTTCCACATTGTGGATACCTTTTGGGAAAAGCAGGAGCGGGCGCTCATCACCAGGGCTGTGTGGGACCGGGAAGACGAGAAGTGGAAGCGACAGCCCCATATAATTCACAGTGTGCTCGGCACCACCCAATCCCATCTCAAACCGACAGGGAACAACCTGCCCCAGTGCAGGCAGCTCCCCCAGAGATACTGCAGCCACAGGGAGCCGGGGCTGGAGAAAGGCAAATTCAGGAGCATCCATGGCTGGTTTGCCCCAAGAGAATGCAAATCTACTCGCCTGGCAAGATGGGGAAGGATCAGCCACTGCACTGAGCCCCCGGGACCCTGACTGATAGGGTTGGGCCAGCTTGGGCAGGAGGGGGACTTCCAGGGGCACGGGTCCCTCACCTGACTCTCCTGGGGTACCTGTCTTTCAATAGCAGTCTACAGATAAACCCAAATAGCAGCTTCAGCCCTTAGCTTTAAGGGTCAAAGATGCAAGAGAGAGGACAGACACGCTGCCATTACGCAAGGAAATGCGCTGATGGCTGCTGCTGCAGGCTCCCTGGGGCTGACCACCCCAGGGAGGCACCAGGCTGGGCCCCTTGGCCACGCACCATCCTTCAGGATAGTCTCTCGTTCTGTGCCATCGATCTTCTGGCGCCCGATGAGGTAGCTGGTGGTGTCAGCGAAGTAGATGAAGCCAGTCTCAGCATGGAAGTCCAGTGCTCGGGGGTTCATGAGGTTCTCAATGGGGATCATGTGCTCGTCTGGCACCTTGGCTCCCATATCCATCCCACGGATGATGCCTGGACGACCCTTCCCATACACCAGGAACAGTTCGTGCTCGGGTTCTGCAGAGAGATGGGGAGAGCCATCGCCACCAGCCAGGCCAGAGTGGTGCTGGGGGTGGTCAGCCCAATGCCCACAGCACTGGGGCTTTCGCGGGGTCGAAGCTATGACAGAGAGGTGAGGAGGAGGCAGCAACCTGCCCCTGCACCCAGCAGGTCTGCAGGGATCGCAGAGCCCAGCAGGCAGGCCACAGCTTAGACTGGGAAGGAAAGGTGTATTTGCAACTGGGAGGGAAGGAATTGAAAAGCTCTGCTTGCTTCTGGCTCTGTGTGCTCCCAGTCATCTGGCACAAGTGCCCCTGCCCACCCCAGTCCCTCGCAGAGAGGGGCGGCCACAGCTCCCTCGCCCCCCCGCCCAGCTCTCCAGGGAGGGCCAGGACTCACTTTTGCAGGACTTCCCATCACTGCCCAGACTGAACCCAGAGCGGCACCGGCAGGTTCGGGTCTTGTGGCTGTTTCCAAGGAGGCAGATATCCGAGCAGCCCCCTGGCTTGCCAAACTGATCCGGCTCACAGGCATGGCTCCTCACTGCAACACAGAGTGCGGGCTCCAGTGGCCAGGGGCAACCAGAGCAGCGCAGAGATGTCCCGCCCAGCCACAGCTCCACACCGGCCAGGAAGCACAGGCGGGCAGGGGACACTAGTCCGCAACCTCAGGGATGTAGAGACCGTCTCACATGTGCTGCCGGCCCAACCGTGGCTCTCCGGTCTTTAGCGGGGCTCCCTCCCCCTGGAGCTCCCAGCCAGTCAGCCCGGAGCTAAGCATTGCACAGGAGGGACAATGCAGAGATGGGAAAGGACCTGCCCAAGATGCAGGATCACTGAGGAGCAGAAACCAGCACAGTGTGTCCCAGCACACCGCCACAGCCACTGGGCCACCCTGCCTCCGTCCTGCCACGCCATCCGTCATGGGCCACGGTGAGCGTGGAGCTGCCCGGCTGCTCTGCAGACAGCGCCGTCAGGATGAGCCCCAGAGCACGGACAGCCAGCACCGGCCTGGAGAGCCCTCTTAATCACACTCTTTCACCGTTCAGAAATCTCCTGATTATTTTTATATTCTGGAAAATGCCAAGCAGGCTGCAGATGCTAAGAGGATTTTAAACGAGTAAATTGATTAACTGCAGGAAGGTGCTGGGAGTGGAGCAGGCAGACAGGGACGGATGCAGGGAGGGGATGGCGCCTGCAGCTTCGAAGCCTTTCAACTCCCTTGAAAACCCTCGGTGCCCAGGAGCGCGCATAGCCCCAGTCAAAGGGTGAACATGCTGGCAGCGGGGACCGAGAATGTGTGGCACCGCAAAAGGGAGCCATTAATATTTCAAGATGCTGCATCTGCTCCAATGTCCCTGTGCTCTCCAGTGAGACGTGATCAATCAACCATGCAGCACAGCTGTCTGGCTCACAGGGACGGCTGCCACATCTCTTGCAGAGCAATAGCGGGGCTGGGGGCACCCCAGGGTATGCAGCAGCCCAGTGAGAGGCCAGCACCATGGCTGCCTGGGGAGCAGGAATCCCATGCAAGCCCCTGGCCGAGGAGCACTGGCAGCAGGATGACAGCTCCGGGAGGCCCTGTGGACCACAGCTGGGCAGCTGGCTCCTCCGTCCTGTCCCTGGGCTGCTGCATTTCGGCACCCCCAGCACTTGACACCCCTGGAAGGCTCCGGCAGTGCCCTCCGTTCTGCCGCCACCCCCTGCGGTGAGGCTCCCGCTGCCAGCTGCCTGCCCCGGCACACGGAGCTCATGGGGATAGGGGGAGATAGAGATGTTTTGGCAGGGCCAGGCCCAGGGTGAGCATGGCTCCTCAGGGCTGCAGGGTGCTACCGACAGAGGCTCCTGGGCAAGCAAACACATGGTGGGTGTCCGACCCCATTAGGAGAGAGAATTCAGAAGGTGCAGCCTGTCCCCATCACCGCTCAGACTTTGGGGTCCAAGAAGCTGCTTTTCTAAGGCCGGGGTCCCACCTGTGGGCTGGCGCCGTTGGTGGTAGATGTGCAGCGCTCCTCCCTTGTCCACCCGTGTCACCACCTGGTATTCGGTGCTGTTGAAGCGGTTGACCCGGATGACACTGGTTTTCTGCTGGGCGTTGGCATTATCAGAGTTGGTGGCGTAAAGGTAGTTCTCAAAGACAGTTAGCCCGTAGAGGTGTTCAATCTGGAAGGCACCACACAGGCATCCACAAGGAATTTAGGAGGAGACATGAGAACCCTGGCTCCAAGGCATGCAAAGCCCCCCATCCCTGCCCCTGATCCCACCCTATGGCTCTCACCCTGCCTCATTTAGGCCACGAGACTGGGCTTAGCGGGCAGGTGCTGCAGGACTGGCTGACGTCAAGCAGCTCACACCTTTTCTTTGCTGGACCAGCAAAGCCAAGCCCGTGGACCAGTGCTCCCCAGCAGGCTAAGCTCAGACATGCCTCCAGCACACTGCCGTAAGGCTCCCCCAACCCCAACTTCCCTCTGGCCCCACTCACCAGGATGCCCTGGATGATGGTATGTCTGTTCTTGCCTTCATAGTCCACCACCTCAATATAGTCCAGGTAGGCATCAGCCCAGTACACCAGCCGGTTCACCAAGTCCAAGGTGATGCCGTGGGGGAAGACGATCTTGCTGTCCACCAGCTTGGTGCGGTTCTGTCCATCCATGTCACAGCGCTCCACCTTGGGGATCTGCCCGTAGTCGGTGAAGAACACTTTGCTGTGTGAGAAAGGCAAACACGGGAGCTCAGGGCCAGGATGTCACTAGAGATGGTGCATGCTTATGCCTGCAGACATGGGCTTGCCCCCGTGGGTATGGGGGTGGCTGCGGTCCATGAGAGCAGCTCCCAGCCAGGGCCGGCCCAGGGCAACTTCTCGCTGCCTGCACAGTCCAGCTGTGCCAAGGGCTGGCAGCACCTGCCTGCAGCTTCTGCCAGATGCGGCAGCAGGGGGAGCTCAGAAGAGCCACAGCAACCTGGGCAGAGATGCTGAGACAGGCAGACAAAAGCTTGAACCCAGATTTGCTGGTGTCACCAGGAAGAGGTCCATGGCCCTCCACCAGCTGACATGTTAAAACACAGCCTGATGCATCTGCCCACGTGCTCTGTGCCTGAGAGCTGTCCTGCCTACGGCAGCAGCTCCCAGCACGGCACTTCCCAGACAAGGCACAGCCCAGAGCTGGGACTCAGCACCACTGCCCTGGGCTCCCGGGCCGTGCTGGGTCTCTGCTACAGCGCCCAGAAGACTAACTCAGTCACCCATGAGGCTTGCCTGCACCTTCCCTGTTTGAGGCCAGAGTCTCTCTCCAGGCTGCTACACGATATTTATTTATTTATAAAAAATACTTCAGATTTTCTGCTCAGTAACATCAGCTCTCTTCATTCAGGCAAGGATAAAAGCACCCATCTGGAAAGCAGCAGGTGAGTAGGGAGATGGGGCCCTGCAGCACGCACACACGAGCACCCTCGGACACAGCACACCGTTGGGTTAGGCAGACCACGCTCGCACACTGACAAACTTCCCTGTCAGGCAGCGGGATTTCCCCTGCGCACACGCCCTGCTGCTGGACCACGCTCACAGAAAGTGCCTGGTGGGATCTTGCACGCTACGCTACTCTGCCCGCTGTGGCCTCAGCCACACCAGCTCCCACTCCTGGGGTCCAGCAGCTGCCATTCACACCCTGAGCTGCTCCGATGATTCAGCATCCCAGCTTCCCCGTGCGCAGGATTTTGCAAGAGACAGCTGCTTGAGAGCTGCCATCTGACCGCAGCACCCCGTATAAATAGGCACAAGGGTAGCTGCTCAATCTGTGCCAGTATCTGACTGTTTCGGTTCCTAAAAGCCGGTGCAAAGCTGTAACCATGCAGCCGCAAGCTAGACGCAGCAGCTTGTCCTGATCCTGGCCAGGTCCATTCTGCAGGACCAAGCACTGGCAGAGCCGCTGCCCGGGGCAGGCGGAGCAGGACACGCCCCTCCAGAGAGGGGCTTCCGGACACAGGCAGGCAGGTACCGGAGACCCCACCAGCCCCAGAGGGAAGGACCACACTCTTGCCAACTGTCACCAAGAACAGTTAATTAAAAGACCCAGGTTCAGATGCTGATGTTCCCCAGTGCCACATTTGTCCAGCTCTGCTCCCACACCAGCGCCGGTCCCCAGTGCAGCGCCAGCTGAGCAGAGGCTCAGGCTGCTCTGGTCCACCCCTAAGGACCAAACCTTCGTCTCCCCCAAAAGTGGCTGGTACCAGTGGTCTGCTTAAAACACTGCTGCTACAACTACCCTACAGCACGTGGCCCCAGTCTCAGCCGAGGGAGAGAAAATGCTGTGAATTACTCATTGCTAAAGCCCAGAGGGGCCCTCGCAGGCAGGCGAATTGCTTCTCCAGCAGTATCCCTGCCATCCCACTCAACTGCAGCAGCCTGACCCTCCTGGCTTGCTCCACCTCCCCAGATCAATGGTGCAGGTCCAGGCCACAAACGCTGAGCCCTCCCACCCCCCGAGCAGGGCTCTTACCCCATAGCTGGGTCCAGCGCTATCCCTTTGGGGTTGTATAGCTCCAGGTCCAGCAGTGTGACACAGGTGACTCCATTCTTGTTGCAGACAAAGATCCTGTCATCGATGTCATCCACGAAGTAGAAGTTGCCTGTGAGCCAGTCAATAGCCATCTGCTCCACATCTAGGTTGGGGTGGGGGGTGGAGAGGTTAGGCAGGGAAGGGAGGGAGCCAGGAGCCCCACACGTGCCTATGCAGCATCTCTGACCACTTCCCAGGCCCCCAGGCATCTCAAGCACAAGAGCGAGGCTGTGGGAGCCACGAAGGAGCTGTGATCTGCACTGCACCAGGGACCTGGTCCTGGTCACCCTGGGTGGATCAACACCGCAACCTCTCCTCTCCTCCCGAGGGGGACGGGACCTGCCACCCCCCAGGCAGCCCAGCTGCAAGTAGCAGCACTGTTGGAGACATGACACACAGCCAGGAAAGCATCCGTGGGAACACTGGCCTGAGCAGGGGCAAGGCTCTGCAAGGTGGGCACTGGAGGAGGGATGAGGCAAAGCCGGTTCCTGGAGAGCTGAGTAGCACAGAAAGGGAAAAGGCTCAAACCACAGCATCGGGACAGCAAACGTCTGCCGAGCCCACGCTCACGGCAGTGCAGGGAGGTACTGCAGCAGCTGGGGCTACAGGCAGAGCCCTACTTGGGTGAGACAGCACGGGCAGAGCAGGCAGCATGGGCTAATCCCAAGCCACAGGGATGCCCCGAGCCCTGAAGCAGGTGAGAGGTGGCATCTGGCATGTGGTGTTTGAGTATTTAATTAAAACAGTGAGAGACACTTAAATCGGATAAACCCAATGCACCCTAATTCCTTCCTTGCGACCAGGTCAGTGCTCAGCAGTTCCCCACATCCCCCAACCGCCTGCCATCCTGGGGCCAAAGGCCAGGGTGACGGACTGCAGCTCCCAGAGGCTCTGGGAGATGCCAAGTGCTTTGGAGGCCTATCCTGTTGGTTAGTGCCCCCCAAGACCCCGCACCACCCCCACAGCGACACCGCAGTGCTGGCACCACAGCTCGGCTTCACAACGGGCACGGGCAAGGCAGAGGAAGGACGGGATGGGAGCAGCAGCAGCCCCACAGCCCGACCACCCCGAGGACATCGGGACCCAGACAGCCCCGGAGGAGCAGGGCCAGACACCGCTGAATTATTAACCAGTGCAGAAGCTCAGGAACACAGAGGGAGGGAAAACGTGAATCAAGCCAGGACATTTTGCAACGCCCCGCACTCCCCCTGCTCACAGGATTCGGCCTGACGATATCAAGCCCTTCCTTGCTGTAGCACCAGGAAGAGCTGCCTGGGTTTTGATGAGACCCAACTGATGAGCACCCAGTAGTTTGGGGGTGCCCCGAGCGCACACCTGAACCCCAAGCCCCTGAGTTATCTAGGCCAGCTCGCCTGCATGCCTCCACTGAGCATTTCGCCTCGAGGGCACAGCCCCAGGGATGGGGACGTCCTGCCGGCCGACATGGCCAGCTGGTGACCAGCCGCCCCCCTTCCGGAAGGGCGAGGCCGCAGCGCCCGCAGCCACCACCCAGCGTGATGCATCTCATAAAAACAAGTGGAAACAGCCGGAGCCAAGGAATTAGCATCAAACCAGATGAGCCAAAGGCCCACGCAGGGCTCCTCCCGCGCTGCCCAACGTGCCAGAGCCAGCAGTGGGGCCGGGGCAAAGTCGGGGCTCCTGGTCTAGACAGGGCGCCCGCACTCTCTCACCCAGCTCCGAGGCGCCCGCGTGCTGGCTGGCAACAGAGGGTTTTGTGCGGAGTGAAAACCACCTAAAAAGGTGCATGGGGGGTGTCAGGGGGGCGGCGTGGGGCAGGCGAGGGCCTCGCTCTGCCTCCGAGATGGGGCTGCCTGAGTCATGCTGCCTGGACCAGTGCCCTCCCTCCACCCTGCACCCCCCAGCCTTGATTCACCCCTCTGACAAGGGGAGGGGGCGGCAGAGCCATGCACACGCGCACAGCCCTGCTTGGGTGAGAAATGCTTCGGCAAAGGGATGTGCAAGAATTCCCCAAAAAAGCAGGTCTTGGCTCGCGCCTGCGCGGCTGAGTCACAGTCATAGGACTGGGGGAGCGATCCAAGCAGGGGCGGACAGGGAGCGCCCGGCGGGATGGTGCGGAGGCCCTCACCCCCCGCACAGGGGTGCGGACCCCCCTGGCTGCAGGCTTTGGCTTTTCCTCGCTGCCCTCCTCCCAGAGGAGCCCGGCCATCGCTACCCCATCACCAGCGCTTGCCTGCACCTTGGGCCTCCTTTCCCATCACTTTCCCCCAAAGCCCCTGGTGTCACAGGGCTACTGCCACCTCACCAGCTGCAGCCCACCGAGCAGGGCCACGTCCAGCCCGTCCAACAGGGAGGAAGTTCACCAACACAGCCCTCAAAGGCTAGACAGGAATCAGAAGGGAAAATGGCCAAAACAAGCTATAGGTTTCCAGCCAAGCTATAGGTTTCCAGCTGCTCACTTCCCGGGGCCCGCAGCCTCCCTCACGTCGTTTCTGCAAGGGTCGCCTCTCCCTGTCAGAGGAGAGGGTCCCCGTCCTCCTGGGGGTCTCCCGGCTGGGCCCCAGCTCCGAGCTGGGCAGTGCTGGGCTGGGGAGCTGGGGGTGACGCAAGCACTTGCTCTTCTCCCAGGCTGTATTTTTGCAGCTGGAAAGCATTACCCTCCTCAAAGGCTTTTGTTTTTCAGCTTGCTCCTTCTCTCCCTGCTTGCATCCTCCCCCCTCCTTTGCAGGAATCAGTTTTTATTATTATTATTATTATTTTCAGCTCTTTCTTTTAGCCTCAGCTAAACCTGGATTTCCTCTTGAACTTTCAGTGGAAGCTAATTTAGCAAATGTCTATTTTTAACCCCTCGTGTTAGCCCGCAGTGAGCTCCCCCCACTCACTACTTGGCTTTAGGAGAGGGGAGGAGCGAGGGACATGGCCTCTCCCCGCCAGCCCCTGTGCGTCCCCCTGCAAGAGAGCAGGTGCCCAGAGAAGGTGTGCCACAGCCACCCATGACCAGCAAGACGTGTGCAAGGAGCCAGCTCAGGGGCACCAGCAGGGACCAGCCTGTCCCTGGGCATAGGAGGGGTCCTGTGAACAACTTTCATAGAAGGAAGAAGCCGGGGGGCAGCAACCACCCCTCTCCTCCTGCCCACAGCTCCCAGCAGAGGAGGGGGGGCTGGCTGGCGAGTGCATCCCCCCCACCAATTCCCATCCCTCAGCCAAGTCTTCTTCCTTGCTCAACCCTTGCTGGGCGTTGCAAGCAATTGCAACATGCAAAACTCATTTCCCAGGATTTATTTATTTGCTAGTGTTTGAAAATGAGTTTGTGGGGACAGAGAACAGGGAACATCAACTTTAAAGGTTCTCTTGGAACAATTTAACCAACCTCGCCAGGCCAGTGCACCACGGTCCATGCCAGCCGGCCCTGCTCAGAGGTGCTGGCTAGGAATGCCACTGGTTGAAGTGGGCTGACTGTTGCCTTCCTTGTGGCGAGAAGGCAGATGAAGGGAGGACAGAAGGGAGAGGGAGCACCAAGAAGTTCATCGGCACACAAGTGGCACGTTGCTCTCAACAAGGGCAAGCTGGCAACTTCAGCAAACTCCGAAACCCACCCTGCACAGATGTTTCCTGGTTTCACACTCAACATGAACCGAGTGATCCTGACCAAGCTTTTGCTGAAGTCCCTGCCACAAAATAATCTACGTCACACCATGCTTGGATTCTCCTTTTTCCTTCTCATGGCCACCAGTGGAAGAAGCTGAAGCAGCCTCTGGGGCCAACAGGCCCTGAGGAGCTACAGCTGAGATCATCTGGCAGAGGAGAGGGCTCCCACATGTCCCTTCCAGCCCAGACTCCTCTGACACCAGGCTGAGACCTGTTGCGGCGCTGCCAGGGCACACTCGGGGAGAGCAACCGCCCCAAGAGGCAGCAGAAGCACCTAGCCTCCACCCAAGAAGTTCTTGGCCCCGTCAACTCTTACAGGTCTTCCCAGGCACCCTCAGCAATTACCTTCCCCCTCCCCAATTCCAACCTCATCCTGTGCTCGATGGGGCTGGGGGCATCCTGTCCCACTCACAGAGCCCCTTGGCACAAGTGGGTCGGCAACTCAATGGCCATCCACAGGAGCTCCTGCCAGAAGGTCTCCCTCCCTTAACCTGAGCCATGGAGCATCCGATTTACGCCACAACCAGTCAAGCACCGCAAGGCTGTGGTTTTTTTGGGGAACGAGCTTTGCTGACCCAGCACATAACTTTCCTTTGCATGAATCAGTTGTTGTGCAGCCTGCACATACATCAGTTGCGTCCTGACACAAGGAGGAAGGAAACGTGCAATCTTTCCTCAGACTAAAACATGGATTTCGACACAGTTCTGAACCAGCTGCAGTTAAGATGCATGCAACTCAGCAGCTCGCTCTGACTCTTGCACAGTTAAGCGTGGAAGAAGAGACACCACCTACAGTGGTGAAGGCGCAAAGAACTTGGAAATAAGTGCTCTGTGCTGCAGCATTCTGGAAGAAATGTCACTTCTTGATTACTCCTAAAGGGAGCGCTCCCCATGGGGTGTCTGGAGCATGGCAAGACAGGGGCACTGGCCAGGAGAGGTCCAAGCTCTGCTGGGAACCCTCTTTGCAAGACTCCTTTGAAGCAGCTGAAAACACTACCGCTTTCCAATGCCAGGCACAGAGGTCTGTCACCAAAGGTCCTTGCTCCCCGTCCTGCTGAGGTACATCTTCACCCTTGCCCCAACACATGGGAGAGATAAAAGAGCTGGACGGAGCTCTGCTGCTGACATTTGCATGTCGTTTTTAAATAAAGAGTATCTATGTCCAAGTGCATCTAGTAAGAACAGCCCACATTTTTTGCTTCAGCTATGGTGGATCAGACCTAAGACAAGTCCCAGCAGCAAACAAGTGCCTAAGGCATTTGGGCTGCAGTGACCAGCCACAGAGAAACGTGCACGGATAACTGCGCAGCCCGTGGCCCGAGCAGACACCACACCACAACTGCTTGTCTGCGCCGCATGGGAAGCGGAGAAGCCGCCCGGAGAGCTGCCTCCTGGGGCAGCTGGCACTGCTCCTCCCTGCTCCCGGCAAAACCCACGCGCGCCAGGGCCCGGGGGGCTGTGGGGGAGCCACGTCCAACCCGCCACCCAGCGAGAAGCCCAGGCGGGTGGCCGCACTGCAGGTCCCATGGCATTGGGCGCTGGGAGAGCCAACGACACACGGCTCCTGCAGAAAAAAGCTTGGAAAAGTTGCCGAATGTTTCGGTTCAAAAACGCCTCCAGAAGAGGAACGCAGGCTCGTCAGGAATGCAGTCCCCAGGGCTTCTCAAATACATTGGTTTCCTACTTTCCTTTTTATAGGGAATGATCCGTTTGATACATTTACATAATACCATAATCTGGAGGAATTTCTGTCTCTTCCCTCCACAGACATCCTCTCCCCCGGAGAACAAGACCGTCTCTGTAACGGCAACATGCTCCATGGATAAACACTGCTCCTGGGGACAATTTTCCTTAATTAGAAGTATGTTAACAGGACAGGCATGAAGACAAACTCCAGCCCCAAAGGGTGCTGGCTGCAGGACGGACAGGCACCCCGTGCCCCTCGGGGGTCCAGCGCAGCCCCCCCCCACCGGCTCCCAGGAACAGACACCTCCTTGTGCGAGGAGCCGCCACCTCGAGCCCCGCTGCCAGCTCCGAGATGGGGAGGAGGGGACTGCAGACGGGACAGACACCGGCGCACACAGTCACCGCCATCACGTCAGCCTTGTTTCCTTAGAAAACCAGGCTAAAAAATAAATAAATTTAAAACCCACTCTGTTAAGCTGTTTAGCTCAGAGGAGGAACCGCTGGGTAGAAGCCGGTGGCCACCATCCAGGACATCTGACTCGGCACTCAGAAGGATCCTTACGGCCTCTGCACACACGCACGCCCATGCCCACACAAGACAAATGCTCCCCAGGAGGTAAAACCAGCCCCCCTGGGGCTGCGCAACCCCCCTGGCCGCTGGGACACTGTGGAAGGAAAGCCCCAGCCCATCCGTCCTTGGCGACAGGCAGAGCGACTGCCAGTTAACAGACGATGCCAGAGCATCGCCCTTCCCCCGGGAGCCCCGTGCTGGCCGGACCCCCGGCTCACGCGGTGTCCGTGCCTCGGTCAGACCCCCGTGCCAGCCGGCGCAGGGTCACAGCCACGTCCCAAGGGAAACTCGCAGGGGCCACCAGCACCTCTCCAGCACTGGGCACAGCCCCAGGCTGACACAGCCTCCAGCTTCCCGGGGTGGGGATGCCTCGGGCAGCATGTTGTCACCCAGCTGCCAGACAGCTTGTACCCCCGCCCCAGTCCCAAACCTGCCCCACTCCCCACGGCCAGGCTCAGCCCCACAGCATCCCTGTGTGAGCGCCGCTGCGGCACTGAAGGTGGGAAAAGCAGGAACAGAGATGGAGCAAGCTCCGTCTCAGCTGCATGGAGGGCGGCCAAGGGACCACTAATTACTCTGCCTTAATGAGGCCATTCCATAGGCAAAAATATTCAGCAGAGGCCGATGGAGGGACAAGGCGCTTAGCTTCCTTCTGGGTGAGAGGAGACACACACAGGCTCGACAGGAACCCAGGGAACTGTCATCGGGGCGACTTCGGGGGGTGGGGGGACAAGAAAGCAAAAATGGGGCCAGTCTGCGCAGAGATGATCCCAGCCTCATGTGGTGAACCCAATACAAGCATGGCAGGAGGTGGTGTGGGACAGACAGACATGTGTGTGCAGGGACAAACACAGTCTTGTCCATTTGAAATCAAAACCGTCCCTAGGCACAAGAAGATCCCCATTACTCAGGACATCAGTTTCACCCGTTTGTCTCCAGCAACGTGGGAACACAGCTTGCCCCATGGCTTGATGCTTCAGGGATGCCCAGAGGGAGACAGACGGGAGCGGCTCTCACTGCTGCAGGGTACCACACCGGGCTTCTCTGTCCCAGGAAGGGGGAGGCAGAGAAGACCCTTCCCCACCATGCCACTGAAGCCCATGGGATTGGGGTGCCCACAAGGAAAGGAGGCAGCAGCTCGGGCAGCAGATCTGGATGAGCCCAAGCACTGCAGAGCCATCCACTCCTGGCATGGGGATGCTGCTGCCGTCGGACCACTCAGCAAACCTTGGAGAGAAACAGAAACCACCCCAGCCCAGCTCACGCCGCTCCAGGGGCTCTTGGTCCTGGCAGAGTCTTTATCCCCATCCCACATGGAAGCACTGAGGGGTAATTAAAGCCAGAGGTGCCAGGCAGAGCTGCAGAACAGTCCCGGGTGTCTACACGGCAGATCTGCCTCCAGGCTGAGCAGAGACCAGCAGGCACT
This sequence comes from Phalacrocorax aristotelis, assembly GCF_949628215.1. NCBI lineage: Eukaryota > Metazoa > Chordata > Aves > Suliformes > Phalacrocoracidae > Phalacrocorax > Phalacrocorax aristotelis. The sequence continues at coordinate 3,131,427 of NC_134301.1, read as the reverse complement.
TAGTTAACAGACCGATTAAAATCATCACGGTGTTATCACCTCCAACACAAAAGAGCTGACGTGCTGGTGTGAGCACACTGGCCCCAGACACTGCACCTATCCCTTGCTCTCATGCATTGCTGCTGCGAGAACAGTCATAAACAGTTAAAAAAAAAAAAAAAAGAAAGGAATCAGCAGATGAAATTACCAATCATCCTGCTTTCTTGCCAAGTTCACATTGGAGCCTCTTTCTTGGCTAGCATGAGGCAGCAAGGAAGAAAAATAGCTTTCCATGCAAAGTGGGGAAAGAAATGTACTTGGATTCCTCTGCAGAGCAACATCTCCCTGAAATCAATTTGTCCCAAACCCTACAGCTCTTCTGCTTATTGGCAACAGGACAGGTCATTACGAGTAACAGGGCTGAAATGGAGTCAATGAAAACAACCTCCTAGACATGCTTGTTTAGATAGATGCTGCCCAGGAAGGTATTTTAATAATGACCAGATTGCCATCGTTTAGGGTTTATAATGCACTCGGGATCAAATGTCCTGATATTTCAAACCCCTTCCTGGGGGCTTGTTTTATAAAAGAAAAAGAAAACAACAAACCTTAAAACAAGAAATAATAAATCAAGGAACCTCCACAGCCCTTTCCCAGCAGCCCTGGACACGTCCTGCCGAGCAGCTGACATTCCTGCCCGCTCTGCCTGGGAGCCAGCCGCAGCCCCCACGCCGGCAGCCCCCACGCCAGCAGCCCCCACGCCGGCAGCCCCGCGGCAAGGCCAGCACAGCCCCGGCTCTGTTACTGCAGGGCATCGGCAAACCTGCAGTCATCACCCTGCGCTGGGAGAGAACCAAAGCTCGGGACACCTGGGCTTCTGGGGCCGTGAATTAGTGGTACTGGCACCAGCAACCTTGCAGCACAATAAATGCATTCAGCAAAACAAACCCTGGCACCACAGAGCTGCCAGTTCTGACTGTGCAAAAAGTCATGAGTCGGCTGAGAAAGGGGAAAAAGAAAGAGGAAGAACAGGGGAGGGGGAGCCGCCAGGAGACCCACTGAGAAACCCAGGTTTCGGTCTCCTGACACATGTGTTCTAGTATTTTTCCACAGTAAAAGCAAAGAACTCCTGCCTTTTCCCGAAAGCTAAGTATCACTTGATCACACCACGCTGCAGCTGAGGCTTTAACGGTGCCATCGCAGAGCTCACACAAATGCCACAGAGGCCGAGAGGCAGCCGGCGCGGGGTCGAGCTGCTGCCAATTAACAGTGTCCTGTTAAGGAGGGCTCCTCGCAGGGCGGCACGGCCAACCCGCCCTCGCCCCCAGAGCCCACTGTGCATGCTCCACGGAGGCATCACCACCTCCTCCTGTTGCCTGTGGAAAACGGGGCACAAATCTGATTTAAGGTCACGCAAATCCAATCACAGACTGGAGCGCTGCCTTCCCTTGCCCTCTCTGCCCGAGCCCTGGGGTCTTGGGCAGAGCTCAGGGACTTGCCCAAGAAGCTGCAGCTGGGGCTCATGCTCATCAATGGCTGGCCCCGGCCCCGGCCCCGGCATGAGGGGGGCACAGGCAGGGGGTCGACCTGGGCAACAAGGAGAGCTGGGGGAGCGAAGGTCTCCAACTGGGCCATGGGACGCAGCAAGCTTTTTGCACATTCATCTTAGCAGAAATGGCAGCAGAAAAATTATAATCAAGGCAACCACCACCTCTCCAGCCAGGACCTGATGCATCCCCAGTACCGAGCGAGGCTGCGGACCCACCAGTGTCCGGCAGGAGCCGCCCAGCCCCATCCCTGCCTTGGCAGGACCTGCACCATACCCCCGCCTCCACCCCTGCGTCCGAGGAGCTCGGGCAGCGCCTGCCAGCCAGGGAGGCAGCGCCGACCCAGGGGCTGCCCAGCTGGGAGGGCTGAGCAGCACAAGGGCTGGAAGCAGATTTTTGGGGTTGGTTTGTTTGTTTTTTTAATGTGTTGTTTTGCTTTGAAATTCTTTGGAAACCCAACCCCAAACAAACGAGGACATTGTCTCGGGAAACACGTGGGGTCTGGAATCTGATTGAGAAAACCCACGGGATCATAAAGTCCCCGGAGGTCAGGGGTTAGCTGCCAAACAAGGTGAGTCCGCAGGGACTGGCAGCATCCCCTTGCCAGGCACCGGCAGGGCAGGGGCGGCGCCTCTCCTTCACGCCCATATGATACGCACGAGCTGTCACTTCGGAGTAAAAACCCGCCCTGGTCATCAGCTGTCCCCAGTCCCAAGCAGATGGCAAGGCTGGGTCCGTAGGGGTCCAGGCTGATGGGGGCTGGGGGGATCATGGGGAACCTGCCCCATGGCACCCCGCTTGCGGCCGCGATGCTCGACTGGTCTGAGCAGATGCCAGGTGCAGGTGGAGCGAAGTCTCCGCACGCTCTGGAGAGCGGCTCTCCCCCTGTGCAGGCATGCGCTTTTCTGTCCTTGAGTGCAAGCGGACGTGCAATGCCTGCCAGGGTCCTCCTCAGCCAGAAACAGTGCTGGATTTTCACACAGAGCAGAGGAGAGGGGGAGAGAGGGAGAGCAGAAAGGGAGGAAGAAAGAGACAAGTCCCCCTTGTTGCGATTCAGCATTGGCAGGAAGGACGAGCCCTCCCCCCTGCACCGCTCCCGCACCATCGCACGTGTGCTCATGCCCCATCCTTCTCATGGGGGCGAGCCCGGAGGGTGCTCCGCCGGGCTCTCAACAGCCAGGGAGCAGCCCCGAGGGAAGCCAGGCTCCCGGGGATGGGGAGGAAGGTGCCACCTCCGAGCTCCCCAGTCTGGACCCCTGCCCGGTGAGGGGCCACACGGTCCCCACGCTTGCCTGCAGCAGGTTTGGCTGCTCGGCAGCACTAGCCAGGTGCCGCCTTGGCCACGCAGCACGGCCACCAGCGCCGCCAGAGCCTCACGTGTCCTCCCTGTCACCTCCAAGCCGGAGGGGTGCCCAGGGCTTCCCAGACACCACAGTCAGCTCTGACTGATGGTGGAGAGAAAGAATTCAATTCCAACATAAGGTGTGTTTTGTGTTTTTTGTGAGAGAAATAGATAGATAGATTTCACCAGCCTCTGATTTTTATTGTGTCCCTGGAAAAAGACCTGGGGGTAGGGAACTGGCCTGCTCAGATCAACTGAGAAAAACCACTGCCTGTGAAAAATGTCCACAGGCACTGCGTGTTTGGGAACCAAGGGAAAGTCACCGTGAAAAAGTGCATCGGTACTCAAGACTGCAGATCGAAAAAAGGGTTTAGCAGTGCAAGGACCAGGGGAAAAGCAAAGCTTCGGAGTACAGTGGGTCTTGCCAAACCCTTTTAATAGCATTCATTTAACGCATCTCCCACAACACAAGTGACACTAATCTCTGCAGGAAGGGAGCAGGGACAGAAAGGCAGGGAGGCACAGCTGCTGTCAGAGCTGGGCTGTGACATCTCACCAGCCCAGACCTACCCCTGACAGCTGGGGGCTGCTAATTTCCAGCCCTTCAGCATCAGTCTTCCCCCATCAGATGCCAACTCAAGCCCCATTAGCGGCGGGCACCAGGGAAGCCTGACTCCTGCCGTTAGCAGATAATGCCATAAAGAAGCAAATAAAGAGGGAAACCACTAATTGGATTCACAGGTCTCTCCAGTGTCCTGACAGAGGAGCAGGGGAGTGACATTATCTCCTCATCACAGCCCCCAGCATCGGACCCAGGGCTGGGGGAAACTCATTCTCCGACTCGTCTGTGCTCAGGAACAAACCCTGCCCCACAAGGACATTCCCCCGCACGTCTCCAACCCATGGCAACCCCGGCAAGGCTGCACGAGCGCAGCCCTGCACCGGCAGCCACCTGCCAAATACAGTGCAGAGCTGCAGAGCCTGCCAGGAGCACACGGCAAAACTGTAAGGACCGTTTCCTTAGGAAATAGGAATAAAAAGCAACTGGTGCCACAGAGCCAACAAGCAGCTCAGGGCAGGCCGGCTCCCACCCCCTCTGTGCCCCAACCTGCCACAAACAGCACCGGCAGCACCCCCCAAGGTGTGTCCCTACCGCAGCTCTCTGCCGCTGTCCCCAAGGGACGGGGGAGGTGGCAGCTCAGAGCCGGTTAACAGAGGGGGTGAATGGAGGCCCTCCATCGCGCCCTCCCCGAGCAGGGGGAAGATGTGCCAGGAGACGCCCAGGAGCTGCGCTCTCGCTGCTTCTGAGGTGCATTGGATTGCTATTGCTAACGCCGCGTTTCCAGATGGCACGCGTCTGTCCAGGCAGCACGTACCCACCAGAGCACAGTCTGCGGGAGGGAGACTAACGGCACAACCACACCACGAGCCCGCATCTCAGAGCTGAAAATCAGTGCCCAAGTGTGTGGTTGTGCTCTGCAGCCCAAACCCAAAGTCATTTCACACTTTACACCAGAGAATGGACCCCTTTGTACCTCCTCTGTAAGCACCTTCCACCCAAAAGCAGCGGGGACTACGCACAGGAGCTGCTGCTCTCCCCTCCCTGTGGATGGGAATGGTCCCTTTGTGTGGGGGCAAGGGCAGGTGCTTTCCCACCCAGGTCACCCTGAACTATCGCAACCAATCAGGAGACCAAGCAAAGCAAGGCACCTTTTCTTGTTTGGACTTGAACACACTCTTATTACGAGCTCCCTTCCCCTCCTGACTGTAATTAAAAAGTCGTATCTCAGACTAACTTCCCGGAGCTGGAACAGCCCAAACAAATGCACCAGGCTGACGACCTCATCTGGGTATGACAGAGGGGCTGCAGCCGATGCTGCGGGTCCTGATCCTGCACCGATACCTCACCACCACTTGCTTGTGGCTAGGTTGGTTGCTCTTCCTGCAGCCACCTCGATTCACAAGCTGGGTCACTGATCCCTGAGGCTGCTGCACCCTCAGCCTCACACCATCCACAGCCAGGTGAAGGTACCCCAGAAAGCTTGGCACCATCCTGGCATGGGGACCTGGCTGCAGCCACCCAAATCCCAGCAGTTCCTCTTCCCCTGGGCCAACCCGCAGCTCACAGCTCACATGCCATCCATGGACCACAGCCTCCGCTGCAACTCCCAGCTGCAGGAAATTACAACATTAAAACTGAGTTTTACGGGAAGAAGTGTGCAGCCAGAGCTTTACCCGATGCTGCTCTCTGCCCCTTCAGTGAACTATGGGAAGACCAAACTCAGCCTGAGGAAGCCTTAAGAGAGCAGCCGAAGGAGCGTGTAAAAGCAGAGACGTCCTTAAACCATCGCAGGGCGGGGGAGCAGAGAGCAGAGCTGAGCCCTGTCCTGCCTAATTTCAGGCTATCGCCTGTAAGAGCAAAGGGTGAGGCCTCTCCCTAAAAATACACACTGCCCTAAAAATACACAGTGCAAGCTTAAATTAACTGTGCTGCATACACCCTCAGCAGGGCGCAGCGGCTGGAGCCTGCTGAGCACCAGCCCCAGCACAGCACGGGGGGCGGCAGGGGCCAGCGGGTCCCCGTCAGCCTCCCAGCTCGCGGCCCGTGCTTCAGCCAGGGCTTGGTCCGCTTCCCCCTCAGCAGCTGGGCACCGCAACATTGCCCTCGTCGGAGAAACGCGCTCGGCTCCAACACCCACCCGAGGCCTTTACTCATTTTCAAACATCAGTTCATACATGTTCATCTAATTTGCTAGGTTAGCTATTGCTCATCTTATAACAACACTTGCATCTCTGCAGAAGAAGGGGATCCCTCTTGCATCAGGCGCCGCACAGTCTCCCCCTGGAAGCACCCCGAACTTCAGGGGGCAAAGGACAGCAGGAGGGTGATGCCAGGGAAGCTGAGGGCCGCAAAACTTGATGGAGATGCACTGCAAACCCCAGGTACCCCAAATCCCATCCCGATTGACTTGGTCTGTGGTTTTGTAGGATAAAATCAGTGACAGTACAACACCAGGAGCAGTTTCCCACACCCCAGCTGAATGGCTACGGCACCCACCCACCTCCCCTCTTGGGGGGACCCTACCGATTGCGCTGCTCTACACCTCTGCATGTGAGAGCACACACAAAAGGCTCCTTGAAGCCCACGGCTTCTGCTGGGACCGCTCACTGGGCAGAGGCTCCCAGGAGAGAGGGGACAGGCACGGGCCTGAGTCAATCCCAGCAAGTAACTCTCCTTCCTGTTCCGACCGCCGAACTGGGACCAGCAAGCCCGAAGAGGAGACTGTATGAGCTGTATGAATGAGCTGTAACCACACTCATTACGACTGGGGAGACATAAGCAGAATGAAACCTCCACCTGCCACTCATGCCGGTGACTCATGCAGCCACCCCACGGGAGGTGCTCTTCAGTCGGGATTTTGTTCTCAGCCCCTACCTGGGGTGGGGACCAACATCTGGTTTGCCCAGGGAAACACAGGGCGAAAACCAGAAGAGGAAGCAATGAGAACTGCCATCCCCAAACCCACTACACTGGTACCATATCCACGCCTCGCTGTATCATTTTTCCTCATATACTCACACAAAGAAACCACAAAACTTGCTAGAAATAAGAGCAAAGGAAAAGGAAAGCCAAAAGCTACTCTTGTACTGAAGCCTCAGTGCCTGACCCCAGGGAAAGCTGACTGCTACCAAAGTATACCCCTGCTTCACCCACCGCTGGCTGGGGATGCTCAGGCTGTCGAAAGGAGATGGGGACTGGGGGAGCAAGGACTGGGAGCAAGGTCCAAAGGGGAGCAGGCACTCACGGTGTAGACTGAGGGAGATGTTGATGGAACGCTCTTCCACAAAGCCCTTCAGGTTGGGGATCTTGGCACACTTGAGGATGGTCTGGGAGGCACTGTCACCCACGTGAACCCAGCACACCGTGTCTTCAATGTAGTTGAAGTCCATGGCTGTGGTTTGCTTGGCGCTGGTGGGGGTGATGTTGGGCACAGGGGCTCCGCTCAGGTAGGTGGCCAGGATGTTCTGGGAGTTGGCGATGAGCAGCACGGGAGGACGGTCCACGGGCTCTGGCAGGGAAAGGAGGGGAGAAGGGTGGTCATGGCAGAGCATCCAAAGCTCGTGGCCGCAATGCTGTATTAGCCTGGCCCTTCTGCTCCAGTGAAAACAAGATCACGACACGCAACATGTGCAAGAAGGTGGTAGCACAGGACAGTCCTCAGGGAAGAGCACCCTGAAATGAAGAACTGTGGGCAGCAGTACACACACAGCAAGAGGCCACAGTCTGAAGAGCTGCCCAGAAGCAGCACGCTTCTCCTGCCGAGGACCTCACCGTTCTTGGCTTTGCATGATCTGTTATCAGGCTGCAAGAGGTATCCTTCAACACAGCTGCACGTGTAGGAGCCCTCTGTGTTGGTGCACGTCTGGCTGCAGGTCCCGTAGACCGTGCATTCATCAAAGTCTGGAAAAGAAGGCAAAAGCCCCAAGGTTTGGACTAGAAAACATCTCTCCTTAGCTGCCTTAAGAGGGAACGAAGGCTCTCCCCCTTCTCCAAGGCAGAGCTGCAGGGGAGGATACAATCCCTAAGCTGAAGCGATGGCTCCCAGCACAATACCTGGCCAACGTCACCTCGTGACACCTGTGGCCAGCCCCCAGCTTTCTGCTCCGGCATCAGCAGCAAGGCAGCAAAAGGACGATCCCTGCCTCACAGCTGAGCCTTTTCAAGGCCTAATTATCCACTGCCCCTCCCCCCCACTCTACAAAATCTGCACCTAAATTTCCAGTCTGAATTTCTCTAATCTTCAGCTTCCAAACGCCTGGTTTACAGGCTGCTCTTTCTTCTGCTAGATGAAAGAGCAATCTCCACCAGAGAGCTCTTGCCCCCAGAGGTACGTGCAGGAGCTGATAAAGGCCCCTTTCACCTCTGCTCAGATAAATCAAAGAGACAGAGCCGCTGCAATCTCTCACTTCCAGACTTGTTTCTAGGCATTGCATTGATCTGATCACTCCTTGCTGACCCTCTCCTATTTTCCAGCGTCCTCCGAGGCACAGACACCGGGAGCACATACAAGCCGGGTGACGGACCCTCACTCCACAAAGGCAAAGCCTTTTCCTTACTCCTTCTCAATATTTCTCACTTGGGCTTTCAGGAGCTGCATCCACCTTAACAGCCCCACAGCGGTGGGGAGGCAGAGCCCCGTCCCATCAGCCCCCCCCTGTGCTCTCCCTGAAGGTCAGGGTCTGTTGAGCCCCAAGTCCCGTTGGCTGCATGGCCAAGCCCCAGCGCTGCTGCTGAGATGGCAGCACTGGCCACAGCCCAGAGGAGCTACCGGCACCATGCTGGGGGTGACGGCTCTGCCCACCCCGTACCGACCTTTGCAGCTCCTCCTGTCCTCAGCCAGCTGGAAGGAGTTGTTGCAGTAGCAGGCCGGTCCGCTCGGCGTTGGCACGCAGTGGTGCTGGCAGGCCAGGGCAGTGCAGTTTGCTAATTGTTCTGAGGAGACAGGGAAGATGGACGAGGATGTCACTGATGTGCAAGCAGGGATGCACATCAGGATCAGGGTCAGGAACAGGATGGATGCCCCAGCCCCAGCGCCGGGTGAAGGGACCCCCCAGGCACCCCACCAGGTTTTGCTGGGGACCTCCACACTGTCCCCTGGTGGGGAGGAAAGGACCGAGACCCTCAGCAGAGGGAAGGGAGGCTGTAATGGATACACAGCTGCTCCACGAGAGGTGGGTCTGAGCAGCATCAACTGTCCCCCAAAACTGCTGACTCGATGCCACTGCCCACCAGGAGCCCACTGTGGCCGCGACCAGCTGAGACCTGGTGCTCCTTGCGTGGGAGAGCGGTGCGGGACTTGGCTCCAGGTTATCCGAGGGGACATGGATCTCAGGGAGATTTCAGGGCGACCTTATCCACCACATCCTCTCCATAGCAACCTCACTCTAACCAGGGCTGCAGGGAGCCCGGGGACCGCTCCACGCCAGTGATGCTGCCATGCAGGGAGCGGAGGAGCACTCGGGCAGGCAGCCGGCTGCCAGACGCACCGGAGAGCCGGGAGCTCACAGCCGCTGCCCCCCTGCAGAGGCAGCACCACCCCAAACGCCAGGGTCAGGGTCGGGTGGTCCCAGGGCGAAGCTGTGGCTGCCTGGCTCACCGCCACTGGAGGCTTCACTTCTATCAGCGGTCACAATAAACACCAATAAAGCCCCCACCTGCCCAGCACTGCCAATGGGCACGGGGAGGCCAGGGCTGCCCACCCCGCTCCATTGATAAATGGCAGCAGCCTCCAACTTCATCAAGGTAATTTAGCAATGGGCCTCCTTAGCCTGATGCGAGGGAGTTGCTGTCAGCCTTTTGCTGGGAGTTGGTTTATGCTGGGTTTTATTTTCTCCCCTCCTCTCCTTGCCCTGCCTAACCTGGTCACACTCAGAGTGCGTTGAACTGGGTCCCAGCAAATCTGCCGGCGGAGGGGAAACTGCAGCCGCCCAGCCATGAGCCCCTCCAAACCAAAACCATCCGGCCCTTCCCACGTTCCCCTTCGCAGCCGGAGCTAGACAGGGCAGCAGGGCCCAGGCGCTGCAAAAATCCTGCCCCTCACATGTGGAACCGTTTAATAAGCCAGGCAGGGCCCAGTTGAGTTGTTTACAAGGTTTATCAGCTTTGGCAGGCCCAGCTATTCATTTCAGATTCTTATCTCTCAGCTAAAGCACCGCATGCATCCGAAAAAAAAGAGTAACCCCCAAGAGTGCCAGGTCTGCAGGAGGGGGGTGATGGGGGCTCTGATGGCATTTCCACCCCCGTGGATGTCTGCAAGGGCAGCAGAGGGGGCTCCCCGGCTCCCAGGCCTGTCTCTGCATCTCTGCAGGGACACCTCTGTAGGACAAACCACCCACCCGCTGCAGAGGGAGGGAGCGGCTCCAGGCAGAGCCCAGGCACAATGGGCAGCGAGGTGATCGGCATGGGACCGCACGAGGTGATCGGCATGGGACCGCACGATGCTCCAGCAGCCGGAGCACGAACGGGGGCGGCAGCTCGTATCCCCAGGCCGGGGGCTCACAACCAGCTGCAAAATGCCTCCCCGGGGCGGCACCGGCGGCTCTCCCCCACCACGGGCCGGCGGGCAGGGGGAACCTCGGCATCCAACACAAGCACTAGTGAGGGCTTACGTCCCCAACATGCCCAAACCTGCAAGCAGCATCTGTCCTGACGCGGGGCCTGCCTGCACCCAGCCCTCGCCTCGTGCACGCTGGTCACGTGCTGCCCAGCTGTGAAAATTCAGATACCGCTTAAGTAATGAGAACTATTAGCGAAATATTAATTGTCAGCTCGGGCACAACTGCAGAAACTGCCCCGGGCTCCTCCCGTGGGAGCTGGGCAGCGGAGAGGAGCAGCTCAGTCCCAGCTCTGGGGCAGGGCAGGAGGGAGCCCTTCAGGGCAGGGTGTCCCACACCTGGTTCAGGCTGAGCAGGGCAGGAGCCCTCCGCCCCAGGCAAAGGAAGGGCTGGGGAGAAAAGCACGTTCACTGCTCGCCCAGAGTCTGCAGAGACCCAGCTCCAGGGGTCAGCCCAGGACATGCATTTCTAAGCGACTAATCTGTGCACCAGCAAGCCGGCGCACACTGATTTAGGGAGAGTTTTCCAGCAGGATTAGCAACTGGGGGCAGGCCAGGAGGGGGACAAAGCTCCTGGAAATCAGGAAAAAAACATACTGGTATCTCTTATCTGAACCAGAACCCCAGCCCTCCAAGCTTTTAAACCCAGGAGACAATGCAGCTATTTAATGGCCTGCAGGCTCAGGAATGATGGGCATTTCACTTGCAAGCGGCTCTGGCTAATCTCTAGATCTGCTACCAGGCAGCCCGGCGCTGAGCTGCCCTGCGCCCAGCCAGCCGGGAGAGGGGAGCACGGAGCGTGGTGGCACCAGTGCAAAGCCATTAAACAAAACCAACGTGGCGCTTACACCGTTCAGCCAGAAACCAGGGACAAATGGGGACCTTGTGACTCTTACCATGGCAGAGGAGGAAAGGAGGCAAGGACGATATCTCGTGGGGCACCCCCCCTACCCACAGCCCCTCTTTGACCCCCATGGCCCCCCGGACACCTACCCCGACAGTGCGGCCCCTCGTCGGAGCCATCGAAGCAGTCATGGAGCCCGTTGCACAGTTTGCTCATGTGAATGCACAGCTCTGTGCCCAGGCAGTTGTGCTCATTGGGCTGGCATCGAGACACCTTGCTCTGAGGACCTGCAAGACAGCAAAAGGCAGAACTGTCACCAAAGGGAGACCGTGATGGCTCTGCAACCCCACTGCCTCGGGGAAGCACCCGAAACCTCGAGGGAACTCTTGGCCCCTTCAAGCTCCTCTGCCATGGCTCTCCAGCAGTGGCCATCACCTGCTGGACATGGCCTCGCACAGCGAGATTTTGGATAAAAGCTCTTAAGGCAGATGCAGGGGTTCAGGGAACCTCGCATTCCCCAGGAAATTGGTGGGCACATTTTTGTGTAGCTGACAGCAGGCAAGCACTGCGCTGGTAGCAAGCATGTGAACACACTTTGATACCCTCTGCCCAGATGCATGTTAAGTCCTCCTTGGTTTGGATTCCCCTGCCCGGCACATGGCCCAGAGCAAAAGCAGCACCCACCTAGCAAGGCCAGTCCCAAATCCTCAGCTCAAGACCAGAAAAGGCCACCAGAAAAGGCTCAAACCAGGCTCTGCTCCCTCCAGCACCCCCAGCTCTCCCCGGAGGAAGCTCATCTGGAGCAAACTTTCCCTTTTCCATCACCTCCACCGACCGGCCTGAGCAGGAGCATCACGCCAGAAGGAGGGAGACCCGGAGCAGCCAGGGTGGAACAGGACCCTCTGCCCAGCCCCAGAGAGAGTCAGTGGACGCATGCCCACTCTCGGGAATGAGCCAGGTTGACGGGCTGGGGTCCCAGGAGGAGGGTGACCCCGGACCTCAGCAGCCCCAGGCTCCCTGTTTCGAGCCACATCCACACTGGGCTGCCCAGACACACAGCTCTGGGCACCCCTCACTGCTGGGAGGGCTGGAGGCATGCAGGGTCAAGCAGTGCCAAGCACCCCTAGTGCAGCCACCCCAGCCCCCCGCTGCCCCAAGCACTCCCTCAGGTGCCAACACGCTCTTTTTGTGCCACCGAGCAGGCAGGCTTGCAGGGGGTCGTTAAGAACCAGGGCTACAGGACACAAGGAGCCTTAATCTCCGTTATTAACTAGAAAAATTACAAAGGAAGCAAGGTTTTATTTTTAAGCTTCTCTGAAAAGCAGCATGGCACCGAGACAAACAACAAAATACACCATAAATTGATTAACATCCTGAAACCCTATTAAAAGCTCCAACATCCCGGTTCCAACGCCGCTTCACCCCAGGCTGGAAGGCAGCTGCCTGGGGTCACGCACCGATGGCGAGCCCCGACACAGCGCTGGTGCAGCACGGGCTCGGCAGCAGTGGCCCACCGGCATGGCACAGCACACAGACCAGAGCTCTGCAAAGCCCGACTCCCCTGCACAGGCTCTCCTCTCCTCCCTGGCCCCAGACTTAGGTTTCACTTTAGGGCCGAATACACAGCATTTCGCCAGCTCTCACTGAAGCCACCAACACGCCTCCGGTGAGTCAACAGCCGCACAAAGGCGGAACACTAAAATCCCATTTTACGATGAGACGGTGGCTGTTTATGCCTTGCCCTCACATCCGCAGGGCAGGCTGCACATCAGCCCCGCTGGCAGCAGGGATGGTGGCAGAAATAGCTCCCCGAGCTCCCCGCGGACCGCCCCGTCCTTCGCAGCAGGCGAAGCACCAGGTGAGCACCGAGAAGGGCACCTGCAGCACATCACGCGCCAAGCACTTTGTCCAGGCACAGTCCCGTTTTAGACAGCTATTGAGACCAGCAGTCACCTTCATCTAAGACTCCACCGGCGGAGTCTGTCCTAAATAAGCTTAAACTCCCCTTGGAGAGGCGCGTTACGTCACTCGCAGCTTGCAGGGTCTAGCCCAGCGCTCCATGTGCCAGCACATCCTCATCCAGCAACGGTTCCTGTCCCGCCACCACGCTCCTGGCCAGCGAGGGCTCGGTCTCGCTCCCTGCGAGCTGTCACTGCCGAGCTACACTAGACATGCTTTTAACCTTAATGCACAGGCCCCCAGCAGCTGCTGCTGCCACCGGGGCCGCGGAAGGGGCACTGCAAACCCCAGGGGAGGAATGTGGGGATCGCGAACACCCCGGGGCAGGCGGGGGTAGCCCTGCCTCTTGCCTCCAGCCCAGCAGCTCAACCCCAGCCTGGGCTGCACCGGTGCTTCTCCCCCAGCCTCGTGTCCCCCCTGCCATCCCTGCACCCCAGCCCGTTTGCAGCACGCAGCTGGCATAACTAATGTGAGCCAAGGTCAAATCCTGGGGGTGGCTCCTCTCAGATGGAGCCTTCTCCAGTTTAGCCTGAGCCCCTTCTGCAGGAGGCAGCTGCAGGGGCACTGCCCCAGGGACCGGCAGGGCTTGCACTGCCTGCGCCGCCTGCACAACCTGCAGCGCAGCCAGCAGCAAGGAGGACAAGGGAGGAGGAGCCCGTCTCACTCTGCTGGGCAAGGGCCAAAGGGAGTTTGGATGAGGGGTGGATGGGACCTGCTGGCTCCAACCCTGTGGTTCTCCTGATCCTGGACAACACCCCTTAGCGTGTCCCAGGCAGGCACCTTTGCACATCCATCCCTCCATCCTCTGTCCTCCAGACTATGAAACAGCAAATTGTTACTCAAGGAGCAGATGGAGCAGGCTGGGTTTCTCCGCTGTCCTTCCCAAAGGCACCAAAGCCTTTGCAGAACTAAAATCCAGCAGGAAATCTTCAACAAGCCACCTCACAGGCCGGCAGGCTGCTGCTCCTGCAGAGATGGGCAGGAGGTGCCCACAAAAGCCCCTGCTGACAGCACGCAAACACTGCATCTTGCAGAAAGGTTCGCCAACCTGCCACAGTGAAAACTTCATCCCCTTTCATTTATCCGTTTTGTGCAAAGTGACTACCTCTGGGCTGCTGACACGTGCGTGCCCCTTCTTGCACAAGTTGTGCCCGAAGAACGGAAATCTAACAGGCTCCAGATGCCAGATCACTCCCCTGCACACAGGCTGCGTGTAAGACACATTCCAGTATGTTTCCAGTTAGCCGACTGGCTTGGCACTGGGGTGATGGGCTCCTCCAGGACGGGGGATGCAGAGCTCAGGACTCCCAGGCTCCGCCGCAGCCATTGGGCACCCAGCAGACGATTCCCAGGAGAATTTCTTACAAGGTGCCACTTCACGGCTTTTGTTTTTCACAGAGGGCTGCCCAACAGCACTATCTGGGCACCAAGTAATTGCAAATTAAGGGTTAATTAAATAGTATCAATATATGGGCTGAAAGAATGAAGGCACTGAATTGAAGTGCACAGTTCATCAGTCAAAACTGATCTGCCTTGCCCATTATTCCCCTGCAAAGAGCTTGGATCAAACTACTTATCACAAACAGGGCAGGATTAATCTACAAGCCACTTTGTTTGCTTTTGACTGTGTTGGCGCACTAATAAATGAGCCAATTTATTACATGTGACAAGCTTGTGGTACACCCCAAGGAGCTGAATTAGACAAGAATTTTTAACCTCTAAAAACCACTCGGGAAAAAAAAAAAAAAGAAGGAAAGAAGAAAGAAAAGGAATTCTTCCTCCTGTAAATGCAGCCTGTAGTTGATTGAGCAACAGCCCAAGAGACACAGACATGGGAGTATGGGACAAAGGAACTAGCGGGCAGAGCTGGGAGCGGGACGGTCCCGCTCGCCCCGCCGGGACAGACGGCAGCGCCAGCAGCCAAGCACCAGCGGAGCTTGGGCAGGGAAGGTCCCGTTGCTGCCTCTCAGCTGCGCCCGGCACCAGTGCCGCAGGAAAAGGAGAGCAAAGGCTTTGCAGAAAACGGGCTCGCTCGAGACACGTCCGAACCCGACCAGGGCCACGCCATTGACAGATCCAGCACCAGGCCAGTGCGGCGAGACGAGATTTGAGACCTCCTGGGCGCTCAGACCAATGAACCTTCTGATGCTGAATCCCTGCAAACATCCAAGCGACCAAAGGCCACCGACCCGCAGATTCGTCTGCAGCGAAGCAAACAGTACTGCTGTCGCACGGCCGTAGGAACGTGAGCCGGCGGCTCGGCTGTCCCGCTTGCAGGCAAATCCCCAGCCTGGCCAGGGCACCCAGCTGAGCCGGGAGGGCTCCAGGCACGAGGCCAGCCAGGACGCAGCAGCCAGATGATGGCTGTAGCTCAGCCATGGCAAATCCATTTCTCAGAGCCCCTCATCTCCTTTGATTTTCAACAGGATGGAGGCTCTTGTCCAAGTTTTCTTCCCCCCGGGAAAGCTCCATGGAGTGAAAAACCCACTGACTGGGCAAGAACCCGGTACGAGCCGCTCACACAGACGTGAGCACAGCACCGAGCTCGGAAAGGGAATTCTTCCTATGCTCAGATAACACGTGAGCAGAGCCAGCAAATACTTAAAAGGATTCCCCAGGGAGGAAAACCTCACACATAATAGACAGCATTTCAAGAGACTCTGACATGAGTACATTAGTGCAATGTAAATAACCCTGCTGTGCTGCCAGGGCGCAAAAGGGTGCGCCAAGCAGCATGCAAAAGCCTCGTTTGCAGCCTGGGCTTAAAAAAAGAGATTAAATAATAGTAATAAAAGTCATCCTCTCCCTGCCAAAAAGATAAGGAGGATGAGAGCCTGCTGGAAGCCTCAGTGCTGAAGTGGCATGAGAAAAGCTTGCCTGGCAATCCCGGAGATACCGGGTTCCGCACCCTGCGTGTGCCGACAGGTCAGGCTGCACTCACGCGAGCCTGGGCAGGAGCAGGCAGGCAGCAACCGCCGTTCATAGCCCCTGCCCGTGGGAAAGGCACCGATGGGCGCAGGCAAGTGCCAGCCCAGATGTGCACAAGCACCGCACCGAGCACTGCCCAGCTACTGGCACGGAGGAGCCAGCGGTGATGGCCGCTGCCCCAACCTCCACGTCCCGGAGGGTGCAGCGTCTGTCTGGCTCCCTCCCAGCGCTCCCCAGGCTAGCGTGGTCTTGGGGCTGAACGTGGGAACTTGGGGAAGGTGAACAGAGCCCCTCAGAAAGGTCAAGCCCCTCCAGGTCCCCAAACCTCAGTGGTCGCTTCTGAAGCTGGGGAGGGAACTGCTCTCCAAGAAAAGAGCATTTCAAAAGTTTAGGGTCTGCAGTGGTGATGGAAACTCAAGGACTCTGTCCCACAAGCAGTAGCAGGGCGAGGAGAGAGAAAATGCTGGACTTTGGTCTATGCCTTCCAAGAAGCTCCCACTTGCCTGTCCTGGAAGCGCTGCGCATGTACTGAGGGGCACGCGGTTAGCGGGAGCCCCGTGCCCCCCAGGGAACAAGCCTCCCTCCTCCAGCAGGAGCTGCGGGTGCTCGAGCACTCGGGGACTCTGAGCAAACCTGAGGGCGTCTTCCTACCTCTGCCCCCCCCAAGGCCACAGCTGCCACCCAGACAGACACGAGGTGCATCCACAGAACAGCTGGACGCTGCTCCTGGGACCGGGCACCTCACTGGCCCGCGTGGTCAGCGGTGGGGGATGCTCGCAGCCCTGCTGCAGAGGGCACAGAGGCTTTCCAGCTTCCACCAGGGCGGCAGCAGCCAGAACAGGCAGGTGCGGTTCTGCCTTCCCCATCCAGGGGGGAGACTCTGCCAGCCCCCACCAGTGGTGCCTTCACAGTGAAGAAAGAGGAAGAAGAGGGAGAGGGAAAAGCATCCGAGGGGTCCATTTTCCGTTCACCTGTCTGTGTGGATGGAGGGGCGATGGAGCGAGCACAGACACGCGCAGCAAGCGGAATACGTCAATCAGGACGGATTTCTTCCAGCTGGTGAAGGGCCTCTGAGTCCTCCCGCAGTAATTTTCCAGGGCTGCTGATTGACTGGAGCCAGACAGCCCATCCCAGCCCCCTCATCCCTCCCACAGAGGGGATGGTTGCATCATTTTGCCTTAAGAAATAAATAACCCCGGTGCCGAACCAGAAACTGCTTTGGAGGAGACCTTTATGCCAAGTACAGCATGAAGCAGGAGTCTGAGAAGGATCTCTGGGCCAGAGGACGAGAGGGTTTTGCTGGTCACTGGTGAGCAGTGGCAGGATGAAGCCGGCTATGACTGTCCTGCCAGCCTGGCATCTCAAGGCTGCTTTCCTGACACAGTAAAACAACCTAACAAGGTTGGTCCTGCAAGGCAACAAGAGCAGCACAGCCTCCCTTCTCAGGCAGAAGGAGAAACTGGGACGCAGGGAGAGGCGGTTCCTTGCTCCAGCCCAGCCAGAGCCGAGGCCCTGGCACAGTGCGGTGCAGCGGGACCAGCACACCCGCCATCCCTGCCATGGCTCTGGCTCGCTCCCTCGTGCAGGTGCAAGCGCCCCAACCCTTGCGCCCCGTCTAACCCAGCCCAGTTCCACGTTTGCTTCTGAAACTGAGACCCAGCTGCCCCGACCGAGGCGGGAGCATCCCCGGCCCTGGGGCCACCGGCACCGCTGCGGCAGAGCGGCTCCAACAGCCCAGGACAAGACCAGCAAAACCAACACAGCATCCTAACCCAAACACACCTGGGGGTCTGCTCCCCAGGGCCCTCAGAGATCTCCTCCTTCCCTTCAGCTCAGCCCTGGCTCCAAGCAGTCATTAAATGCCAGGCACCAGAGGCAGAGCCGCTTGAAGGGCTGCAGCTGCACCAGAGCTGACCCCATGCAAGCGCAGCCCCTGCCCAGCACCACAGCGTGTTGCATCCTCGCATCCAGGACTCTGCCTTCCTCACATAAATCAATTTTCATGGGAAAAAAAAAAAAGATAAATCAGCGATACTCCGTTCCCAGGAGGTTGTTCTGTTATGATGGGTCACAGGCACAGAGTCAGAGGCCCTGGGAGCAGTGGTTAGGGAGATAAAAGGAGGATGGACAGCTGGACGGCTTGGACTCCTGCCACGAGTGGTACCCACCCCCCGAGGTGCTGTGGACTCCTGCTACTATGGGAGAAACAGGAGCTGAGGTAGAACGGTTGTGCGATGCCGCCTGTTTGGGACCCTGGAACGAGTGTGCAATGAGAGAAGGGATGAAACAAAACCAAAAGAACATTATTAGGAAGGAAAGGCATACATACATATATCGGGTGATTCATCCGAGCCATCCGGACAATCCTTTTCCCCGTCACAGCGCCAGCCCTTAGATATGCACGTAATCTGATCTTTGCATGCAAACTGTTTAGGGCTACATGTCTTCGGTGCTGGATGAGAAAAGAAATAACGATAATAAACAAGATCAGTTTCTTCCCAAAGACAAGTTATTTAAAAAAAAAAAAAATTTAAATTAAGGACTAGATTGCTTTTAGTTTGATTTCTTTCTAATGGCTCAGCAAAAGTTTTAGCCTGGCATCAGATCCATCAACCTTGCCCCTAAGGAAAGGAGAAAATTTAAACTGAAGCATTAATTACACTGCGAGAAAACAGAAACCGAGATCCATGATGCGCTAACAGATTTTAAAGATCATTTAACTTGGATGAATTAGCTCCTGGGAGCCAAAGGCGGTTTATTTTCTATGCTAGACAGTAAAAAAGACAAGGAAAAAAAATAAGAAAACCCAAATGAGAACAAATTAAAAAGTAACATTTTTAAATCACAAAGACAGCATGAGCAGCAGCAGCAGCAGCAGGACGGGTTCTCCATCCATCCTGTGCCCAGGAAAGATACATGGGCAGGGCTGGGACACACTCCAAGGGGAGGGTCGGCGACCCCAGCACCACCCTCCCATGATGCGCAGAAATAAAACAAAGTCAAACCAAACCAGCAGGAAAACCTAAAGCGCAGGGCACAGAACCAGCCCGAACCCCGGGGACAGGAGCAGGGCTGGGAAGAACCCTGGTGCCCCCTCCCCCGGGGGGCTCTGGGCCAGCGTGTGCCCTCCCCCTGCTGAAACTGGCACCTCGAGGAGGCTGGCTGCAATGGGGGGGGGTCACTGCACACACACCCCCTCCCCAAGCGCAGGCTGCAATGGAGGGGGGTGTCACTGCACACACACCCCCTCCCCAAGCACAGGCTGCAATGGGGGGGTCACTGCACACACACCCCCTCCCCAAGCACAGGCTGCAATGGGGGGGGGGGTCACTGCACACACACACCCTCCCCAAGCACAGGCTGCAATGGGGGGGGGGTCACTGCACACACACCCCCTCCCCAAGCACAGGCTGCAATGGGGGGGGGGGTCACTGCACACACACACCCTCCCCAAGCACAGGCTGCAATGCGGGGGGGTCACTTAACACACACCCCCTCCCCAAGCACAGGCTGATATGGGGGGGGGGGTCACTGCACCCCCCCCAAGCGCAGGCTGCAATGGGGGTGGTCACTGCACACCCCCCTGAGCACAGTCTGCAATTGCGGGGGGGTCACTGCACACCCCCCCGAGCGCAGGCTGCAATGGGGGGGGGGGGTGTCACTGCACACCCCCCCGAGCGCAGGCTGCAATGTGGGGGGGGTGTCACTGCACACCCCCCTGAGCACAGTCTGCAATTGCGGGGGGGTCACTGCACACCCCCCCGAGCGCAGGCTGCATGACTCCCCCTTCACCGAAGGGCTGCGGTTAGAAGGGAAGGCAGAGACCCTCGCCCGGCCCCGGCGCTGCCGGGCACTGCTTTGCCTGCCAGCAGGCGCTGTGCCGAGGTGCCTTTTGGCCAACCCGGGCGGGGCGGGGGAGCGGGCAGCACTAAACGTGAGAAAACCGCGCGTGTAGCCGTACAGGTAACACACACAGCGTGGGCACCAGAGCCAGCTGGTTCACAGGTGCTGCCAAGGCAGGGCCGGCAGCGGAAGCTCAGGTAAGAGCTGCAGTCGGGAAGGGTCGAAATATAATGAAGCCGTGATGGCTTTGAACCCAACCCGCTGCGCCGGGGGCTCCCGGGCGAGGGCTGCTGCCCCGGCACGCCGCAGAGTCCGGCACCCACAGGGCCACCGGCTCAGGCTATCTTCTTGCCGGCCTTTCAGCATTTCACTTTCTTCCCAGAGATCCACCTCTCTGCAGCGAATGCTTCCGCACAGATTGCAGCTTTTGCTCTGAACAGCGAGCCCGAGCTCTTGGGAAGGCAGGAAATCTTGAAAACCTGATGAAACGCAACTGTGAATGTTTGTTAAAAGCAAAGGCAGTCAAAGACATGCAATCCCCTAAACATTTATCTTGTGTCATCCCTAGTCTTCTGCTAAATTCCCTGCTCCAAGGATCCACGTAGGCTTTCGCTCAGGCCACAGAAGGAGCATCTCTGCATCTGTCTCACCAGGCAGCACCATGGGCAGGAGCTGCGGCCGGCGCTGCAGCTCGTTTCACGCGTTTCATGACCCAGCCAGGTCCAGGCAGCTTCTGCCCAGTCTGCAGTGGGGATGCTGCAAGGGAAGAAGGGGAAGGTCCGGTCCCCAGTCCAAATCCCAGTTTCTAAAGGGTGGGGGGAACTCTACCCACCACGCAACAATGCTAATTATTCCTCAGACCTGCAAAAGGGTTTTTTTTAATGTCATTTGGATTGACTGAAGAGTTCCACCTCCTACAAACCTCGCTTCCCTTATGTCTTTAAAGCATCAGCATTGATAACGTGGGATATTGTTGCTCAGAGGGAAAGGCTGGACACCATGACAGGAGCTCAGTGCAATCAAGATGGAGACTGGATGTATCAAAATGGATGAAACATCCCCAACTATGAGCAGATGCCTCCCCCTCCACTGCCCCCCACACCTTCTTTAGGTGAGGGATGACTTGGAGACGAAGCCTGTCCCCTTCCTCCTGCAGGACGCAGCAGGGCACGCAGAGTGGGAGCTCAGGGACAGGTGCCCCCTGCAACCAGCTCTCCTCCGAAGCTGGCTCTGCCACCCCCTCTTCTCAGAGGAGCTCATCTTCCGCCTCCATCTCCCAGCCACAAGTGTACCAAATGCAAGATTCATTAAGAAAACCACAGCAAAGAACTGACGCTCCCTTCGATTTCCTGCTCTCCCGCATCCTCCCAGGTCTCCAGCAGCCACAAAGTGACCTACGGCTGCCGCAACCACCCAGCCAACCGCAACTGCACCCAGGAACCTGCCAGGCCAACAGCGGCCGCTGTCTTCCCCCTGCCGAGCTCAGCCCCCAGCCCCCTACCTGCCTCCTGCCCACTGAGGGGAGCAGGCAGATCTGCAAGAGGAGGGCAAACCCCTGGCAAGTGGTTCCCAGCCTGCTGCCCCATCCCAGCCACTCACAGCCCTGCAGGGCTACGTCTACACAGTTAGAGAAACCTAGAGCCAGGACAGGACCTCGTTTTGCACTGGAGGCACCAGTCCTGGAGCAGAGATGCTCACCAGCAGCACAGAAGGTTGGCCCCTCGCTCCAGGATGTCACCCCTAAGTACCAGCACCTACACCTTGCAGAGTAGCCCCGTCTCCAGCGCTGGCTGCGCTTGGACTGGAGCAGAGCAGGTCCTCCTGCCGCTGGCAGCGCTTCCCCCATGCAGGAGCAGAACACGTGGGATTTCTTCCAAGCACTGAAACATCATACTTTGTCAGGCTGCAGCTGTCAGGCTGCAGAGGTGTCATGGCTTTCCTCAAGGAAAGCACTCCCCAAGGACAGGTACCCTTCTCACGCCCACCCCCCTCGGAGGCGGCGATGCTCCAACTCCGTCCTTCCCTCGGTGCAGGCAGACCCCAGGGAGCAGTCCTGCCACTCCTTGCAGCCACAGGGCACATTAACCTGCTGTAAAGCTGCACCCAAACCCAGCTCAAACCACCGGCTGTCCCCCTCCACCATTCCCGAACGCTTCGGCAGCACGAGGCCTCGAGGTTTCTAGAGCGGCTTTTGCACCATGGCTGCTGTGGCTCCATGCAGAGGGAGGGAAGGAAATCGTTCCCCTCTCAGCAGCCAGCTTCTCCAGGCTCCTCGGCAACCCCGCGCACTTTCTGTTCTTGCACAGCATGTTCCCAGCGAGTCAAATGGCCCCAGAGTAAGTGTCGAGATGCCTCAGTGCCAGGTGGACAATTAGAGAAGGTGTCTGTTAATGCATCCTTCACATGGAGCCAAATTTCTTTCCGAAAGGCAGGCGGCCGCACCAGCAGAAGCGGCAATGGCAGCGGAGAGCGGAGCTCCAGCTCTGGGTCAGAGAATAAAGGCGCCTTCATGCAGCACACAATGGCTGGCTCAGAGCAGGGCCCGGACAGCTGCGAGAGCCGTCCGCGGAAAACACGTCCCTCTTTGGCAGTCGGAGGAAAGATCCCTGCTTAAAACGAATTCAAAGAGGACAGAGGGGAAAAAATTGTGCTAAACAAATGGCAAAAAAAAAAAAAAAGCTACTTGGGTGCAAGAAAGGAGATCCTTCTTGTCTGGTACAGGGTGGGAGCAAACCCCGCAGCAGGGCCGTGGAGCGGCCGCAGGGTCTCCCCGCGCGGGATGGGGACCGAGAGCCCGGCTGCGCCTCCGCTGTCCCACGGAAACAGGCAGCTGGAGGCTTCCACGTTAGAGTGCAGCAGGTTGGGGAAAAGGGCTGCTAAAGAAACACAACAAAACACATTTCATTTTTGCCTAAGGCAAGAAATTGACACTTCCATTTAAAAGGACTGTTCTAGGAGGCCAGTGAGCAGGAGGTCTTCACCTTGAGCAGAAGCCAAATTACCTTCAGCGCAAAGACGAATACAGCATGAAAACCTAGAGAGACTGGAAGCAAACCACAAAAATATTACAGAACTCCTTCCCTGAGCAAGCCGTACTTTCCTCTTCAGCCCAACTCCTCCTCCCTCCTCGGGAGGAGGTGGCTGGCCGCTACTTTGCAAAGGAAACAGTGCTGGCCATAAATACGGACTGGAATGAGTGTGATTTGCAAAACAGATGTTCTGGGGGGCGGGAATAAAGTGCAAGAGGGAGAAAAAGAAACGCACTCCACATTCCTCCCAGGTCTCCGTCCCCAGCCACCCCCTCCCCTCCACGCTCGCACACCCCATCTCTCGCGTGGCAAGGAGCCTGCCAAAGCACACACCTCCTGCGCTGCGCAAACAGAGCCGGGCTCACCCCGCACCCAGCGCTGGGGCGCGCGGGGACTCTGCAAACCCGCCCAGCACACCGGCACGGCCCCGGCAGCGAGCAGCAGCTTGCCCTGCGCTGGCCAGGACGGACGCAGCAGCCGGGTCCAAGGGGCAGCAGGGAGCCGGAGGTCGGCAGAGCCCCGGCCAGGCACCCTGTGCCCCCCCGGGACCGCCGGAGCAATGTGTGCAGCACAGCCGGCCAGGCGCTCCCAGCTCCCAACGCCGCATGCTGCGCCTTGGTGAAGCAAAAGTCTGCCAGGTTGGTCTGGAGGTCAAAAGCCGTGCAGGAAACCGCCGGACCCTGCGGCGGGGGGACAGCGAAGCCCCAGCGAGCAAAGGTGGCATCCGCCGAGCTCCAGCCTGTTGAGCTCACCACCAGCCTGAGTGCATCAGCACGACGGGTGTGCCAACGCATGCCAAGAAGGCTTAACGCACGCCAAGGCACAGGGGAAGCCACTGCTGCGACGTGCTCTGCTCCCACGTACCATTTTGGCCAACTGTGGCCACTTCTGGCAGATTGCCTTTCTTGGGGGAGAGCCTGTCCCATCAGCCTGCTGAACACCGTGTCTTCATCCCACCCTGGTGACTCAGCTCTCAAGACATCACTTGGCCGGAGCATACCGCAACTCCAAGGCCGCTCTCCCCAATAACAGCCAAGCCTGTGTCCCCCGCAGGACCCCCCCAAAGCGCTGACATGCAGTCCCATGGTACCAAGATCATCCAAGTTACCCAATTAACCAAACACAAAAATCAAGAGTCATCTTATACTTTCATTTTTCATTTTTCTCCCTCACATCATCCATCCTTTGTCCTTGAATTTCAGAAAAAAACGTGATTTGTTCCCTTTTGTGCTTTCAGGACTCTTCAGATCTCCCCAGAGTTTCTCTGCAGCCGTGGGACAGACACCAGGGAAGGATAAAACAGAGAGGCACGCGCACCCCTGGGCTCTTTCGTGCTCCCTTGGTTCAGGGTCTGGGGCTTGGTACAGAAGCCATGAGACTGATGCTAAACCCCGCAAATCCCCGCAGGGGCAGTGCAGAAGTTTGTGCAGAATGTGCAAGCTGATGACTAATGTAAATTTGCCAGGTCTTTTGGCTCCAAAAAGCTAGACAGGGTAACAGAGACATTTAAAATAACAAAACCTGAAGTTTGTAAGGCACATTTTTTCAAGAGGAAGGGGAAAGGAAAGCTTATTTGTTTGTTTTGCATTTAAATACATGATCTCTAAACAGTTCAAATGCATTTTTGCAATTCTTCCATCCGGCCCCCTCTAACGGGAAGATTCAAACCAGACCCGTTCCTCCATCCCAGCCGCTGCTTCCATGAATGACGTTGCTGTGCGCTCCCGGCCATTCCCGCTGGAGAAGCCGCAGGTATGCGCGACTGGGCTGGGGGGGAGGGGCCCATCCAATTGCTAAGTAAATATTGACTTTAAAATACATTTTTTTCCCCCTTTTCCTTTCAAGTCTGCCTATTGCATCTAAATCATGAGGCATTAACCTTCTTTAAAAAAAAAAAACAAAACAAAAGACAATTTTGAGAAGAAAAGCCCGCCTCTGCTTTGCCAGAGAGACATTTGAACGGCAGCAAAACGCCATTCATATGAAAGGCTCCAGCTGGAAAAGTGCGCCCCGGCCCAGGATGAGGGCAGTCGGAAGGGCTCCCGGGTGGGTTTGCTGCAACTCGCCTGATTTTTAGAAACACCAAGGAGGCAAGCTGAAAACAACAACAGAAATCCAACCAAAGAGAAGCACTGGCAGAGGCCCCAACCGCCGCTTCGGGCACTGATCCGGCGCACCCCATGGCATGCCAGCACGTTCCCTGGTTTTTCATCTCTGGCTTCTGCTTGTCTCCCCCGACCTGACGGGGGGATGCTCTCGAGAGCCAGCTGGAAGCTCCCGTCCCATCTGCCCCCAGTCCCACCCCGGGGCACGGCCGGGGCCGTCACCCCACACATCAGATCCCACTGCCAGGAGGGACTGGCAGGATGGGTTCCATCTGCCGCCCGAGAGCCGCCAGATTCACAGGCGGCCCTCCCGAGGCCACACCGAGTGTTTAAGCACTCAGCGAGGAGCCTGTCACCCCGCCGGGGACAGCCTGGCCCTCGACCCAGCCGTCCCCAGAGGCCAGTCACGCTCCCAGACAGCCCCTTCCCGCCCCGGCTGCACGGGGCCACGCTCTGCGCACCCTCCCCATCGCCCGCCCGGGCACTCCCCACGGCAAGGGACACCCATCCCTCCCCAAGGGCACGTGGGACGCCAGGGCAAAGACTGGGAGCAACTGAGTTCCGGCACCGGGTGCCCCGGGGTATACCAGGGACGGGGAGCCCGGGACCCCAGCATCCCCCTCCGCTCCGCAGGCAAGCCCGGCTCCCTCAGGGCAGCAGGGTGCCCACGGCTGGGGCAGGGAGAAGCGATGCCACCCAAGGGCGCACGGGAGAAGCCCTGGCAGAGCCCTCGGCACACACCGCCCCAAAGAGCCCCAGCACGGCAGGGTCTGTCCCCAGCACCCACCCGGCACAGCCCCCTGACACCTCCGCATGCACCCTGGGACGGGATTTCCACCGGCTGCAGGACCTGCCATCGCTGCCTCCCAAACTCAGACAAAGGAGGAAAGGGGGGGGGGACACGACCGGGGGGAGAAGAACGATGGATGGGCAGGAGGGCGAGAACGTGCCCCTATGGGAGGATGAAAGATGGAGGCTGCCCAAGAGCATCCATCCCCAGCGGGGAGGGGGAAGGGGAATAAAATCATATCGCGGCTCCCAAGGGCCGCTTTCATCCCCGACAGCACCGCGGTCACCTGACTTCAAACAGATCCAGGGGGAGATGATTTAAATGCGAACATGCATCAGGAAATCTGGACGCGGACGCGCTGGGAGGAATGCGCCCCCCCTGCCCGCCCAGCCCCTTCCCCTCCTGCTCCCGGGGCTCCGGCAGCTCCGCCGCCTTCAGATGAAATCCATTAAAAAATAAAAAGAAATAAAAATTTGCATTTTAAACCAAATTCAGAAGCTGGGAGATCTGCGCTGGACTGCCATCCCCCTCGTCCCCCTTCTGCCTGTGGCCCCACGGAGAGGTCCACAGAAGAATGAGCTGAAAAATGGCAGGAGATGGAACCAGATGAAACAAATTCACAGCATTTTCAGAACTGGAAAAAAAGAGCTTGATCATACAAAACGTTGTGGGGAGGGGCAGAAGGGGCAGGCTCCAGCCACACAGTGGAGGGTGTTTCAAGGAAGAATCATGGTTTTTTGATTTCTTTCTCTTTTTGCAGCTTATCTGCAATTTAAATGAAAAAAAAAAAAAGAAAAGAAAAGAAAAAAGCATTTGCGGCCAAAAGAAAGGGGCTTAAGTCCTCTCGTTGCCGTTGGACAGGCTGCAGCCGTCCCTGGCTGCTGGCCATCCCTGCCGGGGGGATGCCCCACCACCCCTCTGCCAGGTCTGGCCCTTCTCCTCCCCCAGGCAAGGGATGGGGAGGGGGCAGCAGCTGCAGGCAGGAGACCACCCTCCCCAGCCGGAGGGGCTGCTGCAGAGGCTCCCCTGCCTAATCTACCTGCTCAGAAGGTTTTATTCCCTTTATTTATTCTAGCAATAAGAAGTGGGATGTTTATACCCTCAGCAGTTGGGAACCCAAACAGAATATAGTGTTCTGCACTGGAGGCAGTTATTTATGGCTTGTGGCTAAAGCTGATAACGCTTCCTCCAGAGACCTGCCTGCATTGTGCAATAAAGCAATTGCACATTATAGATTAATAGACATTTCATCTGGACAACTGAATCAGTGGGCAGGATGCTGCCGGCCCTCAGCGGCAGAGCCAGGGGCCAAACGCAGCCCGTGGGGGCTTTGGTGGGGCAGGCAGGTGCCGCGCTTCCTCCTGCCCGGGACGGGCATCAGCTCGCCGAGGCTTTCAAAGCACTGGAGCCAGGCCAAAACCATTGGCCTTAATTCATCAGTCAACTCAATTTTGCTGGCTTCGCAAATAAGGACTTTGTCTGAGATGGGGAAACGGAGCAGAGCAGCTATTGTGCCCCGGGAGCGGGCAGAAAGGGCCCTTTGAGAGGACACTCTGCCGGAATAAAAGTCACTTTTATCCCAGAATAATTAGCGTGCTCTGAGTACACTAATTATTCCAGCATAAAGGGACTTTTATTCCCAAGCAGGTCTGCATGGGGAGCTGCTCTGGATTCTGGTCCACCTGCCCGTGTGAACGCAGACCCCGCACCAGGGACGACCTGGCCAGGCTGGCTCACGGGGACCGTGGATGTGGGGACCCACTGGCCACCTTGGGATGGCCACCCCTGCGGGTCCCCACCTGGGTGCACCAAGGGGGTCCCACCCCAGCCGAGGCAGGGAGAAGTCACCCCAGTTGCTCACCCGTTCTGCCCCCCAGGAGACATGGCAGGGCTCCAGGAGGCCAGAGAGTAGCAGGAGTGGGACAAAGACCTGGAGAGCCAGCCCCGTCTCCAGACTCCCAGTCCCCTCCTGAGGTCCTCTGGAGACCCATGCACTGTGGGGAGCATCTCCCGGCTCTGGGGAGGACAAGGTCACAGAGCCACCGTGCCACCCCGTGCTATTTCAAGGTCTCCCCAGGAGAAAACAACTCACGGCAGTGCTGCAACCCTTGCCAGCTCCTGCCAGAGCTCCCTGCCCGCACAGGGCTTTTGGCTGTCACCTGCTCCCTCCCAGTCCCCAAAAGCAAGCCCGACCGGACTGTGAGGACACAGCCCCAACAAACCACTGCCTCCCAGTCGGAGTGGGGAAGATCCCTCCTGCCAGCAGACACCACACCTGCACCGGCGCCTTCCACGCACAGGCAACGCGGCAGCTTCTGTGGCAAGCATGTGCTTGCTGGCAAGGCGGCAGTGTGGGACGGGGAAGGTTTGGGGTTTCCTTGACAGCACACCTCAGGAAGCCACGTCCTGCAGTGCCTTCGAGGTAGCTTTGCAGAGCTGCAGCCTGTGGCATCTCAGCATCCTCGGGCAGCCGCGCAGCCCCGCAGCTCAAGCAGGTCTGTGCTAGAGCTCATCCCTGCGCCGCTCCCCTGGCCACCGCGCCAGCCCAGCACCGTCCCTCCTGCCTCAGCTCCAGCCCCGGACTTCGGCAATGGGCAGGCAACCAAGACCCTGTGCCAAGAGCTCTGCAGAGCCCAGCGGTACCCACGACCCACAGCCACCATCCAAACCGCAAGCTCTGAACCAGAGCTGGGGGGGAATCCGACAACCACAGAGCAAACCCTAAAACCGCATCTGGGGCTGCTGCGCAAGACCCGGCCTTGTCGCCGCTGCTGCTTGGATCAGCTGTGCAAATCGCAGAAGGACCCCGCTGTGTCCCCGCGTGTGACGGGCCAAGGGACCAGGGCAGGTTTGCTTGCTCCCAGACACCCACTTAGCTGTATTTTAAGAGGTAAAGGGGAAAAAAATCCTTGGCATAGTGAAATGTCCCATCTGTTTATAACTGGTAGAAATTATTAAAGAGGAATGCGCTACGGTTACGTCTGCTCTGATGCTGCATCCCAGACACTAAACTGCCCACTCAACGTCTCCACTGGTGTGGCTCGACTACACCAGCAATGAACTGCTTGCCCACAGCAGCCAGGACAGTCCGAGGTGGTTCCTGCAGGTCAGGGATCCTGGTTTGCCTGGTTTTACCTTCTGCAAGTTGCAGAAAAAGAAGCTTTAAGATTTTACACAGCTGAAAGGGCACGGGACCAGGCCGAGTGGGTTTCAAGGGGTGATGGCACTGGAGCAGCTGCAGAAGAGAAGACCAAGCTGGTGAGTAACTATGGTGCTAGGCTCCAAATGTGCTCTTCCGTGGGGGAAACACACCCCAGGGCTGCAAGAAGAGATGCTGAGCAAACCCATCTGGAAGGGCCAGCGGCAGCCGGGGCTGCAGCAGGAAGCAGGGCCACAGTGTGGGCACCGACCCGGGGATGCTGAGCTGGCCTGGGGCTGCTGGCCCTGCCAGGAGCAGCCGCCCCGGGAACAGGCAGGGGATGTGTCCCACAGCATGGATGAGGCCAGGGGCCCACGGACATTTCAGCTGATGTTTTCAGGACTGGGGGAGGAAAATTCCCTCCTCGGAAATAACCCGGGAATTGCGGGTCCCCAGTAAGGGGCAAAGGCAGCGGCCAGCCCCAGGGCGGAGGTGCAGGCACAGACCGACCCACTGCGCGGTGTTTGCCCCCGGCGCCCCGCAGCATCCGCCCAGACCACTAGGAAGGCGGCTGCCACGGGAAGTATTAAACCCAAGTGCTTCCTTTTCCAAATAATGAAAAAGCACCACGACACCCGTGGCGCCAAGTGCTGGGAGGAAACCCTTCGTGGCCCTCATCCAGCTCCCCTCCCTAAGCCGGCTGCCTGGAGGGACGGGGTCCGACACCAAGCCAGCACACGTACCCGAGGGAGGACGGGGCCACTGCAAGCACCACACGCTTTGGGATCCCAAGGTCAGATCCACCCTCAAGTGCTCTCCCGGCCACAAACCCAGCCAGGTACGGCCGAGGGGCATCACCTCCAGCAGCTGAGGACAGGCACCATGGCTGTCCCGGAACAAGGCTGCTCCAAGCAGCTGCAGGTGGGCACCAGCAGCCCCACCATCAGCAAGCCAGTCTGGCTCCTGCAGAGCAGAGAGGGGCAGGGCAGGCGGTGGAGTGTACTGCTGCTCCCCGGTGCCACAGCATCATACTCATGGCACGAGCGTTTGCGTCCATGTGCAGCTCTTTAGGCCCTATTCAAATTCTGAGCACAGCAGAAACAGAAAATCACCAGGCACGTCCGTGGGGTGCTGGTGCATGCTGCTGCAGAGTCGAGGGGCTCTGCCCCTTGGGATGCAGCAAAGCAGGAGGGGACACCAGGAGGGCCTCAGCCCCAAAGCGCGTGGCACAGCAGCACGAGGTGCAGGCACCCCGGCACAGCCCATCTCACCAGCGGCACGAGCAGCAGAGACGCTCGGCTGTTCATCAGCTACAATGAACCGCTGTGTGAATCCGGGACCCAGCAAGTGCTCGGGCCTCAGACGGCTGCAGCGGTGCCTGCAAACAAAGAGCTGCACCATCTTAAGTAAATGGACTAGATTGATGCGTTTCAAAGCTCTCAGCAGATTAAAATAACAATTTGCCTGGCAGCCCACAGCAAAACAAAACCCAGCCACCCCCAGCAAGGCCTGGGCAGAGGAGCAGCAGCAGGATGGCTCAGAAAGCCTTCGTCCCCCCGGGCTGAAATCCTCCTCCTCAGTTCGGTCACCAAGGGATGGACACCAAAACCCCAAGTCCAGCAGCAAGTCTAAAAGCAGCAATTACTTCCCTCGGCCCCCCATGCCAGCAACCCCTGTTATTTACCAAGCGAACTGAACGCTTGCGGTTCCCCTCACCCTTCAATGGCTCGTGCACCAGGATGCAACCGTCATCGCCTGCCCATCCTTGCCACGGTCTCATTTGGAAAAACAACATCTTGCAAGAGGCTAATTAGTCCACTCAATTAAAGATGCAACTTCCAACTCAATTAGACTCCCTCCCAGCTATCCGCAATTCCTACTAATGCCTCAGTCCACACGTTTTGGACGTTACAGACCTGCTCTCACCTTCCCTGCAGGCTGACACTCCCTGGAGCTCAGGCTGCTCTTCCCATCCCTCCCCTTGGCGGCACCTTGAGCACGGTCCCACCAGAGAAGCTCCAAGGTGCCAGCAAGGTCATTATCCAACATTTCAGTTGCCAACCCCACAAGCCCTTCGCTTTGAGCAGTGCTGGGACCACCTCTGATCCTGTAAAGCATCTGCATGATGGCAGCTCTAGTCTGCTCCATTCCCGTGGCTAAGAAAGGACATTGTGAGTCTATATTTAGCCCTAGAAATGGCTGGACTGTGTTGGGGGAAGCAACCTCGCACAACAGAATAACATAACATCCAGCAAAACAGTCCTCACAGCTCACCCAGCACTTTTACTTCTTAAAATAAGAGGCATGGAGTGAAGAAAACAAGAAGTTTGAGCCGCATTAGAAAATGCTGAAAATATTTGCCGCTGCTGCTGCTTGCCGCTGGCAGGTCAGCCTGCCAAGGTACATTAAATGGAAGTGACTGAAAAGTTAAGTCAACAGCAAAACCTGGTCTGTAAATAGCTTGAGTTGGTCTTGCACTGGCTTGCAAAATCCAAAGGAGTGGAAAATGCACCCCTTTGACAACACGCTGCAGCGTGGACGGAGCTGACGCTGTTTGGGCGAGCCAGCGGAAGGCGGCACCGGATGCAAAACCTCCCCAGGCGCTCGGCGAGGCCTCAGCATGTGCCACCTCCAGCCCAGGTGCTGCTGGCCTCCCCAGCCACCCACGGGGTCCCACATGGGGTACAGCAGGCACGCTCTGCACCCCCTGAGATGAGACCACCGCCGCCCCGCGTGCAGAGCACTTGATCCAGCACCAATGGTGCTGGCTGCTCCCCAGAGCAAAACAGGGCTCGGTGGCCTCTGCCACCTCTCCTCTGCATGGCCACAATGCAGGCGGGGCCCAGAAATGCACCCCTCAATCCCCCTTCCCTGGGTAACAGAGGCTGCTTCGTTTAAAGGACGCAGCAGGATCCTGGGGAGCAGCAATGGCAAAGGGGGACAGGCTGCCGGAGGGACACCAGCCCGCAGCTCCCGGTTGAGGGCCGAGCCTCTCGGCACAGAGGGGGATGTCCATGGGAACAGAGCCAGACACGCTCTCCGGGAGGTGACAGAGATAAAATTCAGTCCAAGCACAAGGGGAGTCTTGTCTGCCTGGCAAAACAGGGACCACAGGAAGGAAACGGGCAGACGCATCCACCGCTCGCCAGCTGAGTCAACTGCACACCACCGCGACCCGGAGCCGGCACCATCTCCAGGGATCCCATTTCCCAACTCTGGGATCACTGGATTCATGTTGGTAATTCAGCTGAGCCCCACCACTTGCTGGGATGAGCTGGGAGAGAACAACTTCACGCTTGGCCAAGGCGTTTGCAGGCAGGCAGGCGGCTCTCGGAGAGGCGCAGCCCCCGAGTAGGGTCGTGGGTCAGCCAGGGGGTCTCAGGGGCACAGAGCAAGGATTTCATCTGCAGGGCTGGCACAAAGAAGGTGCTCGACATGGATCTGGGAACTGAAATCATTTCAGCGCCTGGAAGAGGAACCTATTGCTCCATGACAGAGGTGCGGTCCTGCCCGCTGGTTACCACCATGCTGATCGTGCTGACTCAGCAGGACCGCGGCACAGCCTGTCCCACCCTGGGCGCTCGATGACTCCCAAGGGCCCAGCCCTGACCTCAACGCCCTGGGCGGCCCCACGGTTTTGGGAAGCACCCCCTTGCACCCCCTTCCCAGGACAAGGGGCACTTGCAGAAGCACATGCTCCCTAAGCCATTTAGGAGAGGCAATTTGGGGCCAGGGTCTCACTAAAAGGCCATCCACAGGGAGCATGGGAAGTCATCTCAAAGGCACAGACAAAATCCCAGAGTGCTGTGGGTGGTCACAGGCACGGGCTCAGCTCCTCCTGCCTCACAGGCATTGGTGCCACACGGGGCAGCAAAACCCCCAGCTGCGGGCACCCATTCCCATGGGAAGGCATCTGGAAGGGGGGCTGCAGGAGCACGCAGGCAGCCCCGCTCCCCGCAGAGCTTCCCCAGCGCTCACGAGATGGTGGCGAGACCTTGCCAGCAGGATCCACCTGACAGCGAGAGCAGCCCTCTCCTCTCCACCACTGGCTGCTCGCGCTGCCGCTGCACAGGAACGAGCCGCGCAATAACCTGCTGGCAGAAGCGCGGCACCAGGCAGTCCACGGTGCACGTGAGTGCTCTGCAGACCTCCGCATGCCCAACATCCCCACCCGGCTGCCACGGTCACCTCTACAGACAGTAACGGTGCTCCTGGTCTCTGCCCAAAGGGCACCTCATCCTCTCCCTACCCCATCCTAAATCACCCTCCCCGTTCTCAGCCCGCTACACCACAGCAAACACCAAGAGATAACCAGGACGCTACCGCAGCCCTTGAGCGGCAGCAAGGTCCCCCTAGTGCCCTCCTAGATGGGGAAGGACAGGGGCTGAGCTCAACCTGCACGTGGCCCTTTCCAAAACACCCTCATCCCAGACAGTGGGAGGATGGTTTTTTGGGCCAACCCTCCTGCCTCAAAGCTGCTCGTGTCACCACCCTGTCCCACCCCAGCAGACTCAAGGACTGCGTTTCTGGGTCCCCCCTCCATGTAGCAGCTGCTTTACAGAGGTTTTCCCTTAACTCATCTCTTCTGCTGTGATCCTGCTGTTTTTGTGAGGAGACGGGGATGCTGCGTGCAGCAGAGCTAAGCCCATGCCAGCCGGCATACCCGCCAGCCCTGCGCCGCCGGGGAGCCAGCCGCACCGGGCAGCCATGGATCGAGTATGGGGTGGTGGCAAAGAGGAACAAATGAATGACAAAGTGGGGTCAGCTCCTCTGGAAGAGTAGACCCCAGGGGCCAGGGCCTTTGAGAAACAGGGAGGACCAGTACAGTTTTGCTCCCCATCAGCCCAACTGGTACTCAACACTGGAGGAAAAGTATCACCAGCTGGAGGGTGCAATCAGCCCCTGCTCCATTCCAGTTCGCAAGCTCACACAGAGCTCACGGAAATGGCTCAGAGAGAAGATGAAGGGCAAATGGTGGGGCTGAGACACCAAAGATGAGGGGAATGCCACAGCTGTTCCCACCTCCGCACCACCCACAGTGCCTCGAAACAGCTTTGTAAGCAGTGAGAAGGCAATGCCTCGGTTTCACCCTAAAACAGGCAGCACTGCCAGGCTTTGCCAGGGATGCTCCACCGCTGCCCCATCCTCTCGACATCAGTGCATGTCACCAGACAGGGAGCACGTGGGACGGGGACCAGAGCCCAGCCCTCTCCTCCAGAGACTGCAGCAGCACCAGGGCACACCATCATCCCACAGCACAGCACCTCCCATGCAGGGGCAGAGCCCCACAGGGCTCCCGGGAACTCCAAGCTCTGCAGAGCAGAGGGTCTTGACAGGACACTCCACACAGGGATCGCAGGCACCCTTCCCCCCTGCCATTGCACAGAGGAGCCCCCAGCTGGTGCCCGTTGTCAGTCCCAATCCCCGTGGCAGCCCCTCTGACAGCTCCTGACTTCTCCTCCCAGCAGCCCCGAAACACTCCTCTCTTCACCTCTGCTGAACCCAGCGCGGCTCTGGGCATGTCCACGCGTGCTCAGGAAAACAGCGCCTGCACACACGTGCACACGTGGATGCACGCGCTCCCCTCGCACGCACGAGATGTGGCAGACCACCAAGGCAGTGAGAGGGAAGTGCTACACCGCAGACACCCTTAAGCAGAGGTACTTCCAAAACAGAAGCAGGGCAATCCCCACCTGCCCTCACTCCTCTCCCAAAGGTTCCCCAGCTCTGCCTGCCGAGGCAGCAGGACCCCAGGAAGCTCCACACCACCCAGCAAGCGGCAGAGGAGCTCTGGCAGACAGGAGCCACGCATCAGTGCCCTCTGTCCCCCTGGAAGAGCTTCCCTGCCTGCCACCTGCCCCACTGGCTGGACTTTGCCTCCCCCTTCTCCTGCAGCCAAAGCCAGGAACAAATGAACAGCTTCCAGAGCTGCAAAGTGAGGCAGAGGGTGTGGGGAGCTGGGTCTCTGGACAAGGACAGGGACCCTGCACCCCACTCCCAGCAGCACCCGGGCAACACCAGCTCTGCCGTGGTTCCCCTGGAACCCCACTGCACTGAGCAGGCCCCTGCCCGCAGCAGGCTCAGGCAGCGGGAGACCTGGAGCCAGGGAAACCAGAGCCCGGCCAGGAGCGCTGGGGCCAAGGCACCAGCTCGGGTGTCACCAAGGTACCACCTTCTGCTTCCCAGCCAGCCTAGCTGCACCCCAGCCAGGGTGGGGGGGCTTTGAGAGTCCCCTCTGCATCCTCCTGACCACAGACTTGCACAGATCCTTTCCCCAGCTCTCCAGAGGACCCCTTGCCCCACTGGGCTGCCCAAGGCTCCATGGGGCTGGAACGGCACCTCACCCCCAAGGGGAGCACCTCGGGAGGGGAGCATGCCGCCGGAAGGAGGGGGCAACTCTGCACTGGCTTTTGCCCCACTCCAGCTCACGGGGTGGAGCAGAGGATGGAGGAACTTCCCCCCAGCACATCACCATTCTGCAGCCTCGTTTCCAAAGGCAACGCAGCTTATGCAATGAGTGATGCCTGTCCCTCCCGCCCCCATGAACTTCTGGATCTGCCGGCTGCTTGGAGCCACCATCGAGCAGGGACGATGCCTCCGAGACCTGGAGTTCTCAGGAGCACGGAAGGAGCAGGTGACCCCAGCAGGCTCAGCCGTTAACCATCGCCTGCACTTCCAAGCCCACCAAATCAGTGCCAGCAGGTCAATCAACCCTGCACTAACCACCACGCGGGTGTCAGCTGAGCGGGGGTGGCTGCGGGGTGCCAGGAGATGTTCTGCCTCTGCCACCTCCCTTCAAGGGATGCTAATTAAGCGCCTGGACCTGCAGCAGGGCGAGGAGGGGCTGGAGGGATAGAAACCACAGGCTCCAGCCTCCTGCAGCCCCAGATGCTAATCTGGAGCGGGGATCTGGCATTCGCCCGAACCCCTCCGTCCCTCTGACCTGGAGACAGGTCAGGCACTGCCACGACACCAAACGCCAGTGGCTTCGCCTGGTTTGCTCCAAGGGGGGCAAAGAAAGGGGACAGAAAACCCTTCCCAAAAAAACCCTCGCCGATCAATTGCTCCAGTCTCTCACGTTCACCAGGCCGTTCCCATCTGGACAGAGGGAATCCATAAGAGAAATGCTGAGAGAGCCAGCTCAGAACCCCCATATCTACGCTTTTAAAGGGAAAAACAGCTCTCTATCCCACACACCCAGGCATTGCAAGGAACTTCTCCACCGCCGGTTCCCGGCTCGTTGGGCTGCCAGCTCCTAAACACACTCCCACTGCCAAGAGCGGCCCCTTGCACATTCAAAAGCCCGGCCATTGAGCTGACGAGCTCGCTAAAGTATTTACTGAATAGATCAATAAGAGCAGGGAACGAGACGTGCGCAGCTTGGAAAAAAGCGGCTGGCACGGAAGGCTGGACAGACAGACAGCCCCATCGCTGGGTAAACATTTTCCCAATGCAACCAGACCGGCCATGGCCAAACTCCGCAGTGGGGCTATGGCAGCTCCAGGAGATGCGGCCCCAGTTACGCAAGAGTGGGAGCGCAGGGTGAGGCCGGGCTGTCACGGCTGTCCCTGGGGAGCAGGGGGACCCCGGCCCCCAGGGACCCCCGGCCCAGGCTCCGGCCGCAGTGCCGAGGTCCAACTTTCCAGCCTGGCTGCAGGGACAACTTCGGGTTCCAGAGGAAAATGGGATGGCGGGTGGGCTGAAAGTCACCAGAAGCTGGCAAAGAGGAAGAAAACGGGGAGAGAGAGAGAGCGGCCACCCGCGGCTGCGGGGGGCCAGGGGGCCGCATCTTCCCATCGCGGCGCGGCGGCGGGGTAGGACGCGCCACCCGAACCCGCTCCCGGTGCCCCCCCCGCGGCGCGGCGGGGCCGAGCTGCGCCCGCTCTGCTTTGTCACGGCGGCGCTGCCCGCCGCGGCGGGGGACGCGCGGCGCCTGCCGCCCCCTCCCCTGCCCGGCCCAGCGCCGCGGCCCCGCCGGAGCCCGGGTGCCTCCGTCCCCGCGCCCCCGACAGCAGCCGCGGGGCCGCGCAGCTGCGGCGCTCCCCCCGCCGCGTGTTCCCGCACCAGCTCCCCGCAAGGGGGGGGGAGAACCGGGACCGGCCCCCGCCGCCCCCACCCCGCGTGGCTCCGCACTCACCTTCGAGGGCGCGGGCGGCGGGCGCGGCCAGCAGGGCCAGCAGGCACCCGGCGAGGGGCAGCAGCGGCCCCATGCCGGCGGCTCGGCGGCGGCTCGGCGGCGGCTCCTCACGCCGTGCTGCCCGCGGGGCGGCGCGTCCCGGGCCCGCGCACCGACATCCGCGGAGGGAGGGGGCGCGGGCGGGGGCGGGCGGGGGAGGGACGGGACGGGACGGGAGGGGACGGGAGGGGACGGGGCGGGGCGGGCGGACCCTCCGGGCTGGGCGGCGGCGGCGGCGGCGGCGGCGGGGCGGGGGCGGGGGGCTGCGCGCGCCGCCGCCGCCGCGGAGAGATGGATGGAGCGCGCGCCGCCGCCCGCCTGACGTCACCGGGCTCGAGCCGCCGGTGGGGGGGGGGGGGGGGCGCCCGCGCGGAGGGGGGGGGGTCCTACGCGGCAGCCGCGCGGTGCGCATGCGCATGCGGTGGCGGCGCTGCGCCCCCCGGCCGGGCCCGGGGCGGGCGTGGGCAGGGGCAGGGGCAGGGACGGGCAGGCGCGGGGCCGGCAGTGGCAGGGGCTGCCCGCGGCACCGCGGGTCCCGCGCCCACGCGTGGTGCCCGGCTTCTGGCCGTGCCCCCAGGGTCCCCGCAGCCAGCTCCCCCCCGCGCCAGCCTGGAGACGCCGCCGGGATCAAACGGGACGGAGGACGGGCGGCTGCCGGACGGGAGAGCAGCGGGACCCGCGGGCGGCGGGGCCGGGCCAGCAGCCCCGCTTCGCCTGCACCCGGCAGTTCCCCAGAGACCCCGTGGGGAGCAGGATCGGCCCCCGGGGCAGCACCCAGGGGTCCTTCTGCGGAGGAAGGGGCCCACCAGCGTCCCCGAGCAGCGGGACCCCCGCCGTCCCCAGGGCGTCCCTGCGGGAGGGAGCAGAGCTCCGGGCCGGGGGAGGGGGCGCAGACCCCCCCCTCCGCGGGGTCCCGCGGCGGGCAGGGCCGGGCGCAGGGCTCAGCCGCGGCGCTGGGATTCGCTTGCCCGACCTCAGCTCTCAGGGCAGAGCTGGTCGCCCACACTCGCCACCGGCGATGGGCCGGCGGCACCCGGCTCTGCCCCACGAGCCCACCGCGGGGTGTCGGCAGAGCGCCGCCGGCCCCGGCCAGCAGCTCCGTTCCCAAAAAACAACCTCAGTTCTCTCGTCTCACCAAAGCATCTTTTTCTCTGCAGGGAACGTCTCTCCCTGCCTCGGCTGTTTGGTAATGAGTCTCCGTCTACGTAATCTGCGTTTTTGGCTGGTCGGCGCTGGAGCTACGCTGCCAATAATTGCGACATTTTAGAAGGTCCTAGGATCCAGCTGGCTCCAGGGCCCCAGGCAGGACCGAAGCTGCAGGGGGGCTGCTGGCCGGGCAAGGGTCTGGCAGCCCGGACCCCTCCCCGGGCCAAGCTGGCTGCCAGCCTGCCCCTGACCACCCTGTCCCTCCTCCGGCAGTGGGTCCCCATGGGGCCAGTTCCCCTCTGCCACCCCAGGAGAGACCCCAGTTGCTGCCCTGCCACCACAGCTGTGCCTATGATCTCAGAGCCACAGCCCTGACATCAGAGCAGAGCTGTGATGTCATTCATCTGCCGCAGCACCCTGCCTGCCATGCCACTGCCTGCAAGGGGCTGAGGCTGGGTGCTGAGCAGGGGAGATGGGGAGCGGTGCAGGCACCCATCATCAGGCAGCTGCCTGCAACCCCCCCAGGTGATGTCATCTGTTAAAACAATGACATCACATGCCTGCCCCAGCCCCATCCCGGTGAGGCAGCAGTGCTAGCGGGAAGGGGAGGGGAGGGGGGGAGCAGCCCAGAGGTAGCTGGCTGAGAGGGGAGAGGGAGGGCTGTTTCAGGCTCCTGCTGCACCAGATACTTGGGAGGAAGGTCCAGATGTTCCTGTGAAGCTGCCCCTGCAGAAGGGGCACAGGCAGGGGATGCCCCGGGGAGCACAGGGAGGGGGGGTCCGAAGGGCTGCTCTGTCCCTGTCCCCCTCCCACACCAGGGGCCCTGGGGGTTGCGCAAGCCCTGCGGAGCAGAGAGAATTGGGATGGCTGCGGCCCTGCACTCGCCAAGATTCCTCCTACGCATGGCCCCTGGCCTGCACCCACCCGGGTGGCTCCAGGCAGCCCCCTCCCCACGCACCCCGTGCTGTGCAGACATTGTCAGGCTCTACTGCCCCCCAGGGCAGTGCACCTCATGGCCCCCCAAAGCTGGCAGGCCAAAGGCCGTTGCTGCCCCTCCCACCCCCAGAGCCTTGCAGGGGTCTCACTGCTGACGTGGGTGGCTGAGGAGGGGGATGCCAACACCGGGTGCCCCGAGATCCCCCTTTCCCGCCACCAGTCAGCCATCGAGGGTCCCGCTGCAAAGTTGCTTCTGGGCGAACATGCTGCTGGACCTGGTCCCACTGCAGTCCCCAGCCCCTGCAGCTGGAGCAATGGGTGGAGGGACGCCTGTGATGGGGCCACCCAGATGCTGCCCTGAACCGGGATTGGGGGGCGCTGAGCAGGGCCTGGATGCCCTTTCCCGGGCCCCGGGCGGCCGCGCTCCTCTGGGGGTGCTGATCAGCCCCGGACCGAGCCCCGTGCCAGGGGCATGACAGGGCTGCCTGGGGCCGGATCCGCCTCGCACCGGGGGGGGCGGTCCGGCCTCCCGGGGCACCCCGGTGCGAAGGGTACGGGGCCAGGCACAAGCGAGGCGGGGTGACACCGTGGCCATGGGCGCAGCGCTCTCGGGTGGAGGCCCGCGGCCTCGCACACGGCTCATGCTCGTGACGGCCACAGGCACGGAGGCTTCGCAGGCGCCGCGGCGTGAGGAGCGGTGGGGGGGATCGCGGGGACCCGATCCCGGCGCTGCACGCCCCGGGGCTCCACCGCCCCAAGGCCGGCCCCCGCAGCCCCCGCCCCGCCCCAGTGGCACCGGCGGGGCGGCAGCGCCCCCTGGCGGCTCCGATGTGGCCCTGCCCGGTGCGGCCCCGCGCCGCTCCGGTGGGGGGTGTCGGAGGAGCCTCAGGAGCACGCCGGGGCGAGCAACGGGCCCCGTGCGGACCCCGCGTGTGTACCCCCCGTGCAACGAACCCCCCCCCGTGAAATGTGACCCCTCACGCAGTGAGCACCCGTCCCCACGCAGCGCGGCCCCCCGTGCACCCTCCTCCCGGGACCCCGCTCGCGTCCTCGGGCCGAGCGCAGGCAGGGTGGGGGCACTCCGCGGGACCGGCCGTGGGGACGAAGCCCAGGAAGGGGACACGGGCTCAGACCTCAGACCGTGGGGTACGGGTACCACCGGCCCGGCCCCCGCTCCACGGGGCTAGGGATGCCTGGCACATGCTCCTCAGCGAAGGGACACGCAGGACCACGGGGCTGGGGTGCCCGGCCCGGGAGCGTCCCCGCGGCTGTCCCTGGGGACGAGAGGCAGGCGTGGAGGAGCGGCAAGGCGGTGGAGCCCAGCCGCGGGGCAGGCCCGGGAGGCGGCGATGTAGGTCAGGAGCGGGGCCGGTGGTAGGTGTCAGGTATGGGGGGGGGGGGGAAGTGGATGGATAGGGGGCAGGCAGGGCTGGGGAGGGGTACGGGCAGGCATGGGGGCATGAGAGGGTGGGCGAGGGCCGCTCCGGGGCGGGCGCGGGACCGGGCGTCACGCGTGGGGCTGGGAAGGCCCGTGGGAGCCGCAGCCCGGCAGCGGGGCGGGCCGGGCCGGGGCGCTTGTGGGGCCGCGGCCGGGTCCCGGGGAGCCGCCGAGGCCGGTCCGGTGCCGGCGCCCCCCCCGCGCGCACCCGCCGCCCGCGCGTCTCCTCCCCCTTCCTGGCGCTCGGCGCTTTCCGCCGGAGCGGGGCAGCCGCGGGAGCCGGCACGGCCGCGCCCGCCGCCGCCGCCATGGAGTGAGGGGCCGCGCGGCCCGGCCCGGCCCGGCCCGGCCGCCCCTCGCGAGCGGCGGCTCCCGCCAGGTAACGGCGCCGTG
The DNA here is from genome assembly GCF_949628215.1 of Phalacrocorax aristotelis. Lineage (NCBI taxonomy): Eukaryota > Metazoa > Chordata > Aves > Suliformes > Phalacrocoracidae > Phalacrocorax > Phalacrocorax aristotelis. The sequence continues at coordinate 3,090,718 of NC_134301.1, read as the reverse complement.
GGCAGGGTGGGGGCGCGGGCGGCGCGGCCGGGGCGGCTCCCGGAGCGGGGGCCGGGGCCCCTTCCGCCGTCCGGCACCTCCCGCCCCGGGCCCCGAGGAGGGCGGCCGGGCTGGGCCTCGGGCGGGGCCGGTGCCGCTCTCCGGAGGGCGGCGGCCGGGCCCGAGGGGGCGACGCGACTGCCGGCGCGGTGCTCCGGCCCCGGCAGCCCCCGGGGGCGGTCTCTCGGCTGCCTTGGTCTCCGCGGTCGCGCCGCCGCCGCCCGCCCGCGGGGAGGGTGCTCGGGTGCCGGTCATGGGCCGGGGCCGGGGCGGCCGCGGGACACCGGGCAGGCGCAGGCCCATAGCAGACCCAGGCGGGGGCGGGGGGGGGGGGGCGGGCCGGAGGGGGCCGGGGCCGCGGCCGTGGCCGTGGCCGTGGCCGTGCCGGTGGGCAGGGGGACTCCCCGGCGCTCCCGGCCCCATCCCCGCCGCTCCGGGCCCGGCAGCGGGATGGGGCGGCTCGCTGCCCGCCGGGGAGGGGGGCTGCTGGGGGCGGGGGCTGCCCGGCAGGCATCTCCTGCAGCCGCAGGGCTCCGGCCGCGGGCAGGGCTCCAGGCAGCGTGGCGAATCCCCCGGCAGATGAGCTGGGGTCTCGGGAGGGGAGCGGAGCGACTGTCCGGCCCCGGCGCTGGCCGGGACGTGCCCTCGCTGGGGCGTTTTGGGGCGGGACGGCGAAGGGGCCTGCAGAGCCCCCGGGCTGGGCACGGCGGAGCCGAGGCAGGTGCCCGCGCCGCTGGCAGCCGTCCAGGCTCCTGTTGGCCGTGCAGGTGGAGGCGCAGCCCGGTCTATGGCTGGCCAGGCACTCGGCAGGGCTGCCAGCCCCAAAGTCCAAAGCACCCGTTTGCCAAGTGGATGCAGTTGCTGGCACCCTGCTGTCTTGGGGCAAAGGGTGTGTGGGGCAAAGCAAAAGCGCCCGGCGGGGGCTGTGGTGGACCGTGCCAGGCCCCCCAGTCCCCACAGGTGGGATCCTGCAGCAGTGAGCCCCTGGGGTGGGAACTGGGGGCTGGATCCAGCCTGGACTCCCCGTGCTGTGAGTCATGCTGGGGCTGGGTCAGCTGGGGAAGGCCCTGCTCCTCTTCCTCTGAATCAGAATAGCTTTCACTGCCTGAGAGCAGTGGGCTGTGGCCAACCCCTGCCACCATGCGGGCTCCACAGTGTCCTCCCTGCGGTGCTGTTACCAGCATCCCACCAGCTGGGGCGGTGGTCCCGTGCCCTTGCCTTGGCCTTGGTTGGGTAACACCAACAGTGGTGGCCTCCCCAGCACCCCAGGGAAACGGAGCCACAGCAAGGGGCAGCGAGGTCTTTTGGGCTGCATCCCCATGGGGACGAAGCTAGAGCAGAGCCCAGCTGTCCTGAGTGTCAAGCACTGGAAAACTTCTGAGTATCTGTCCCTGAGAAAACCCCGGGGAAATATCTGCTCAGTGCCTGGGAGGACGAGGAGGGTGCAGAGGGATGTGTGTGCGCACAAGCTGCCAGCCCCAGCTCCTTCCTCCACCAGCCTCTGGTACTGGGCTGAGAAATCGCCAAGGGCAGAGGGGAGCTGGCCAGGAGTGGGGTCCCTCGCAGTCCCAGTCCCCCAGTCCCAGGGGGAGAGGTAGCCCCAAGAGTAGGGGGCTGCGGTCTGCTGCCAGGAAGTGCTAGTGGTTAATAACAGCTGTGACATGTACGGCAGGTCTCGCTTCTGGGATGTGGTCTTGGTTTCCCATTGCCTGATGAGTAAGCAGAAATCCCGTGCTGGGAGCATGGGGGCCACCAAGCCCCCACTGCACCCGGGCTCTGCCTGACCTCTCAGCCCAGGGGACCCCCGGCCCTGGGGCAGAAGTGAAGCAGCCCCTCGGGAGGAGGAGGAAGTGAAAGCAGCTATGCTGAGGAGGCTTGGGAAGGGGGAGCAGGCAGGGGGCCACAGGGCACACCCCGGGTGGCTGCTCCCCCTCCCCGGGCGCCATATCCTGCCCCGCCATCAAGCCGGAGGTGCCTTGCAGCTGTGGGGTTTCCCCAGGTGGCAGCTCACAGCCCAAGCGTGAGGCAGCCCTGCCCCATGGGGGCCCCACTACTGCTCAGGCCTTCAACCCCAGCTTTCCCGGCTGGGTCTCGCTTCCCTGCTGCTGTCTCCTGTGCCGGGCAGGCCTGGCCCCTTGCTCGGTGGGGGGGAGTGCAGCGCTTGCTGCCGTGGGAGCATCCACCCTGGGGTGCTTCCTTGGGTGTACATGCCCTGCATCAACTGGGCCAGCGGGAGACTTCGGGGTGCATCGCAGTGGATGCGTCTGCGGTGGGCATAGGTATGTTGTGCTGGGCGGTGCGGAGCCGGGAGCTGTGCCTCACCTGGCACCACTGAGATGCTTTTCCCAGGCTGTCCCAGGGCAAAGGTCCCCGCAGGAGGGGCAGCTCCATCGCCCGGCCTGGGTCTCTGTCCCCACTTGCTGCCCAGCTTCCTTCTCCCTAGCGCTGTGGGGTGCTGAGGGAGCAAACCCCGCGTGGTCTGATTCTGTGAGGGTGCAGGAAGCTGGGGCTGGGCACGCGGGCCGCTCTCAGGGAAACCTCGGTGCAGCACGTCCCCAGCTGGGGTATTGTTGTGGTGGCTGCATCTTGCCAAGAAAGGCTGTTCTGCAGAAGGAGCAGAGGAGGAAAACATGGAAATTGGTTAGGACAGGAAGGAAACGTGGCGTGGCTGGGCTGAAGGAGCTGCTGTGACTGATGCCAGGAGGGGATGGGCCTGTCACCCTCCTCTGGGCCGTTGTCCCCTGAGCTGGCAGGGAGCTGAGAGCCAGGGAGGAGGAGTGCAGCATCTCCTGAAGACTCTTAGCAAATTCAGGCATGCCCAGCTTACGTTCTGGGTTGCCGCTTACTAGCCAGCAGCTGCCTCCAAGGGCTAAGCAGAAATACAGGTTTTAACGGGGGGAGGAGGATGGGGATTACATCTTGAGGATCACAGAATGAGAGGCTGTTTTTCCCTCCTGTGTTGATTCCCTGTATGCCAGCAGCTATGATCTCACCAGGGCCATGCAGAGAGCGGGGCAACGCTCCCAGCTGTTGCTGGGTGCATTTCCCACCGTGCATTGACCCCTCCAGAGTAAACTCAGCCCTCGGGCTTTGTGCTGCAGTAAATCATTGGGATCTGTTTGCTCTGGCCAACCGAGCAGAGTTGAAAGCAAACATGTTCCTGGAAGCGCCAGGCTTGGCTTGCCCTGGGGTCGTGCCTCGGTCCGCTGTGGTTCCTCCTTGGGGTGGCACGTGGGACTCTGCCAGGGCTGCCTGGGGGGGCTGGTCCCGCCACGTCGCCTGGCTCCCGCAGGAAGCGGAGCACCCCAGGAGCTGTGGCACTGCTCTCGGCCCTGGGTGTGGCCCCTCTTCCCGACGGGATGGCATGGGGGTGGCCGGAGCTGGGCTGGCGGCCGGCTGAGCGCAGGCCTGCGCCGCGGTTGTTTTGCGCTCTCTGCGATGTTGCCCTAGTGACGCTGGCTTCCTTCCCCTCGCATGGTTTCTCAAAGTCTCTAGCAGCTCCACCTCCACCCTGCGCCTTGGCTCTTGCAGCGCAGCCAAGACCTGCGGGGAACGCGCTGCCCGCGAGGACACGTGACGTGACTCCCTGCTCGGCTGTTTGCTTTCGGAGACGGGAAGCCAGCCCTGGGCGGACGGGCTGGCCAGGGTCCCGAAGGCGCCCAGGCCCCACGCTGCCCTGCCCTGGCCCCACATCTGGGCAGTGAGCTGCTGGCGCCTCGCACCCCACCGCAGGATTCGGCTTCTGCCCCAGCCGGGTCCGGGGGAGCCGGCAGGGAGGTGCGTCTGGGCCGGGCGGTGCAGTGACCCCCTCCTCCTGCTGGGCCCTGAGGGCCACTGGGAGGGGAGCAGGCTCCCAGCGGGGGCTGGAGGGTGTGAGTGTGGCGGGCAGAGGGGAGGAAGGGGATGAGCTGTCAGGAAGAGGCATGGCATGGGCAGGCTGCAGTCACTGCTGGGGGGCTGGGGCTGGGCAGAGGGAGGGACTGTCAGGGTTGCAATGCCCAGCCTGGGGGTTGGTGGGGAACCCGCGGTCCAGGCTGGGCTGTGACGCCCCAGACCAGGCCTTCCCTGTAGAGTTTCCCACCTAGCGCCTCACTCCAGTCATCCTCTTGCTTTCCATGAGCTCTGGAGCCCACCGTTTCTGGGGGGCAGCTGGGGCATGCACGGGAAGGTGCCTTCCTTGTGGGGTGGCTGGGGAGGTTTTGGGAGCAGCCAGACTGGCTCACTGAGACCACCCTAGCAGAGCATTCTCACCAACATCTGAGGTCTCACACTTTTCCTGCTCCCGGTGACTCTCCCATCTCTCCTGCGCCAAGACCAGCAGCACTTGCCTGTCCTTCCACGTGTCCTTGTGCATCACCCACAGCAGGACATGCAGGGATTCCCCGGAGATGCAGGAAACTGAGGCATGAGTGGGCTGTCTGCCTGCCCAGGATTGCCCAAGAGGCCAATCCTGGATTAGGCTTCCTCCTCCTCCTCCTCCCCAGCAGACCTAGCCCTGCCGAGCAGCAGGTTCAGACAGCAGAGAGATGGGTGGTAGCTCTCGCCCACACTCCCGTAGGAGCTGTTGGTGCTCGCCCCAGCAGAGCCGGGCAGAGGGCTTGGGGCTCTGGGGCACTGGAGCCACAGCACTGGGCTTTGCAGCTGCCCGTGGTGCCCAGGCTGCCCTGCTCCCCGCTCATGTCCCCTCTCCTATTTCTCCACAGGTGACTGTTCCCAAGATGTCCCTCTGGAGCATCATCTCCCACATGCCACCAGAGGAGTTCAGCGGCCTCTTCACAGAATTTCCCCGCAGCCTGCGCTGTCTGCTGGCCGACTGGCTGGAGAACCAGCCCTGGTGAGTCCCCTGGTGCCTGTGGGCTCTGCCCTGCCCTGGCACAGCTCCCCATGCACCTGTGATCAGCCTGGGCAGTGTGTGGGACCAGCTGGCCCTGGGGGGCTGAGCTGAGCCGGGGGTGCCCAGCCTGGGCAGCACCTGACCATCAGGTCTGAATGTATGGGCAGAGGAAGGTGCTGGTGATGGGCCCCATCCACGGCCCCAGGTGAGGAGGGTGAGGAGGCTGGGGTCTGCACAGGGTGTCTGGTCAGGAGGAGAAGGGGATGGGGCCAGACGCAGCACCATAGTGTTGGTCTGAGGGGCTCATCCAGGAGAGGGGACTGCAGGCAGGGCCAGGGGAGAGGCAGGCATGCTTGCAGCATAGCCTAGGAAAGGTCCCAGGACCCCGAACTGGACACAAATGGAGCTCCTGGACCCGTGAGCAGAGAGTGCAGCCATCTGGGTGAAGCTGGTCAGGGTCTATTAGTGCCCACAGGGTCTGGACTGCTGTGATTCTGTGTTTGCAGTGGCAGCAACCATGGGCACAGCCTGGCCAGAGTCTCCTTTTTGTGCCTAGGAAATAGTAACAGCAATGACTAATTATCTCTGTTATGGGCTCACCCAGGCTTTCCAAGGAGCTGCTTCTTTGTGTGATGCAACGACCAGGGCTCAGGAAAGCCCCCCTGGCACGTCCTCCTGCCTCGTGGGGCAGCAGCCGTGCCAGGTCTCAGAAGCAGCACACAAGGCTGCGTTGCGGCAGGCCGAGGTGCAGCGGTGAGGGTCATGATGCAGGGATGAGGCATGGTGGAGTTGGGGCGGACATGCAGCAGCTGGGTGTCCGTGTGGGAGAGGTTTCAGGAGGTCACCTCCTCTCTGGGGAATTGCCTCATTCTGCTCAGAGCACAGTTTGCCCTTGTTCACATATCAAATTTCCCCCACAAATCCAGCCAGCACTGGGTAACAGAGCAGGAGGGCAGGAAGGCAGATGTCCCCTTCCCTGGGGCTAGCATGGGGTTCAGGGTTGTACAGGGGAGGATGGAGGATTCATGCCTGTCTACCCAACCCTTTACCCCCTCCAGGGAGTTCATCAATGGCTCAGATGCCTTCTGCACAAGCATGGCTGGTGGGATGCTCTCGGCCATGCTGGAGAAGCTCCGCAGCGCTGCCAGCAGTGATGGGCAGCAGTGCCAGATCCTCCAGCAAGTCAGCAGCATCGAGGTGCGTGGGGGCTGGGCATGGGGACCCTCGGGGCCGTGTCGCACGGGGATCACGGCGGGCTGCCAAGGAAGACCTGATTATTTTATGTTTTGGATTTGCTGGTTCAAGCACCGCTCGAAGGGGCTGATGCTATGAGCAGGTCCCCCCTTGACACCTGTTTCAAGGCCAGCACCATCTGTGAGCAGCGAGCTTGTGCGGACTCAGTGACTGGGGTTTTCAGGGCACTTCAGGGAGATGGAGGGGGTTTGTTTGTGTCCCAGGGCTGACCCCCAACTCGCAGCAGCACTCAGGCTGTCATGGCCATGATCGCTGTTTCCCTTGGCTCCCCCCACATACTGGACTTTCCAGCTCTCCCTCGCTGCTGCATTTCTGCAGCCCCTTCAGTACCTGGTGGTTCCCAGGGAGCTGCCCCTCATGGCCACGTCCTCTTGGGGCCCAGCCAGACCCTGACCCCATGGGGACCCGGCCGAGTGCATTGGCCCCCAATGGCCCACGGCTCCGCTCACCCCTGTCTGCCAGCACCCGGGCAGCCACCTCGCCAGATGTTCCCCATTTTCTGCTTGAGCGTTTGATTTCTCCTTCCTCTTGCCATGTGTTGTGCTGCGTTTCCTCCTGCTGTGTGTGCGTGCTGGGTTTCTTTTTCTGGGCTGTTTCTCTTTATCAAGGTCTGTTTGAATTGCTCTCTGTCTCTCTTTCACCCTCTGTGATTGCAGATTTAGCCCCTGTACTCTCTCTCTCCTGCCAGCGAAGTTCTTAACCTAAGGGCTGAGTGGTGCTTGCTCCCAGAGCCCCGTTCTGGTTGAAAGCCCTGCTTTTTTGGTAACAGACATTTTTAATATGCAACACTTGGGAAGGGGTCAGCTTTAGTCATAACTTCTGGGGAACAGGGTAACTTTCCAAAACAAGACTGTTCTGAAATTGTAGGAAAATGTGCAGATGTTTCAGTTTACTTTTTTTATATAAAATGCTCAAGAAGAGCCAGCCTCCCATGTTCCTTCCTCCCGCTGTTCCTCATCCCGTAACAGTCAACCCTCATTTCTCCCAAGCTCCTTGCTGTTTCTGAGCCTGGCCGGGAGGCAGGGACCGCTCTCTGCAGAGGGTAGTGGAAGCACTGGCTATTGGTGCTGCCATGCGGGCGGTGGGAGCTGGGTGCTCTCCCACGAGATGGGTAAACACAGGGCCAGGGAAGCAGCTGGGGGCAGAGGGGTGGGAAACTGGCTGGTGGGAAACCAAACCTGGGCCTTTTGTCCTCTGAACCGTGGGGCTGGCAGGGTGTGCCTCGGCAGAGCCCCAGTGCTGGCGTGGGGCTGCCAGTGCTGCGTCAGGATGTGGGGCAGACGCAGGAGGTCTGAGGGGGTCGGTGGTGGAGCTGCCTTCCAGCCACCGCGGGAAGCCGCTGAGCACGCCGTCTGGTGGTTTGCCATTGCGCTCTGCTGCTGTTTTGGGAAGTAGCTAATTTGGGAAATGCACGAAGGCCAGAGGAGCTGGCATGGGGCGCAGGGAGCTGGAGCCAGCAGGGAAATTCCTCTCCCTGTTTTCGGTGGAAAGCATTGATCCACCCAAGCCAGGGCAGCTGGGAGAATCTTCACCACGTGTCAGGCTGGCAGATTTCAAGGAGATGCTTGCAGCAATAGAGCTTTTGCTTTGTTTTGGTTTTTTTTTTTTTAATTTGAAGTTGATTCATATTGGGTTTTTTATGCAGAGTTTAAAGTGGTTTTAAAGCTGGAAATCAGCTGTGTCAGAACAGTGGCGAGTTGTGGTCTGTCCCATGCTTTGGGTCAAGAAATGCCACGGCCTGACTTAGCACCGTTAGTGTGGGAAGGGGCCTGAAATGCATGAATGGCAGGGGAGGGGGCTGGGGCTGGGGTGTGTGTGTCCTGCCCCACTAACGCCCTGGGCTTGGCTCCCTGGCAGAATGCCTACCGGCGAGACCCGCTGCGGCTGGTGGCCGTACTGAAAGCGATCCTGGAGGGTGAGAAGGCCGCCGTGCTCAAGAGGGTGCGTGGTCCCTGACCCCCTCCCGGGGTGCCCCGAGGCATGGGGCCAGCTCTGGGCCCCGCTCACCCTGCTCTGCTCTGCCCAGGACCGCCACCTGCCCCTCAGCTTCCACCGGCGGCAGGAGGAGCTCAAGTTCAGCCTGGGGTTGCAGCGGCTACAGCACCGTGTCCGTGAAATCCAGGCGCTGCGGGATGGCCCCACAGGTGAGGGGCTGGGGCAGGACTGGTCTCTGCTTGGTGTGGGTCTGCCATGGGTCGCAGGGAAGGTGGTGTGACCCCCAGGGTGCTGGGCAGTGCAATGCAGACGCCACCTCCCTGTGCTAATGGGGCCACCCCTGTCCTTCCTCTGCAGCCTCTCAGCAGCGGAATGTGCCGGACCTGCAGCTGAAGACAGAAGGAAAATTGCCAGAGAGTGTGAGTGGGGGTCTGGGGCACCAGAGGGAAAACTGGCAGCCCTGCCTGTCAGGGAAGGTGCAAAGCAGCTCTGGGGCAGTGAGGCAGTGCAGAGCTGGGGGTCTCGGTCCCTAGAGGGTGTTGGGGTAGGGCTGCGGGTTTCTGTAGGGGGGACAGTGCAATGCAGAGCCCCATGGCCGGTGCTGTCCCCCAGGAGCTGCCCACCCTGATTCTGGAGGCCATGAAAGAGCTGGAGGTGGCCAAGCAGCAGGTGCTGAAGAGGATCCAAATCTGGAAGAGGCAACAGCAGCTGGCCGGGAACGGGGCACTCTTTGAGGAGAACCTAGCTCCGCTGCAAAAGAGGTGAGGCGGCATGGAGCAGAGACGGGGGACCCAGAGCAACCCTCCTGGGAGCAGGGAGGCCACTGGCTGGAGGGGCTCTGGGAGAGTGGTGGTCCCACTCTGCTTTGGTTGAGGGTGCCCCTTTTGCTGTGGTTCCCTCGGCAGGTGTGAGAGCCTGGTCGAGGTTTACTTCCAGCTGCACCAGCAGGTGATGGTGGCAAGCGCAGAGCTGGGGGCTGAGCTGTTGCCCCGGCTCCTGGAGCGGTTCAACGAGGTGTTATCCAGCCTGGTCAAGAGGTAATGGGTGGGGGGATTGTGGTGGCAGAGGAGAGAGGCGCAGCGGTTGGTGGCAGAGCTGGCTGGGGTATTGTGCCAGGTGCCATTGTCTCCCCATCTCCCAGCTCCTTCCTGGTGGAGAAGCAGCCCCCGCAGGTGCTGAAGACACAGACCAAGTTCCAGGCAAGCGTCCGGTTCCTGCTGGGCCCTCAGCTACTGAAGGCATCAGCCAAGCCCTACATGGTGCGTGCTGACATGGTGACAGAGAAGCAGGCACGGGAGCTGGCACTTAGCGCCTACAGTAACACCCTCAGGTGAGCGGCTCAATGGCCAGCACAGGGGTGAGGGGGCTGCTGTGCTGCCGTGCTCCCCCTGATCCCCTCCTCTGCCCAGTGAGAGCACGGGGGAGATCATGCATAATGTGGTGGCCCTGGAGACCAACCCCACCAGTGGGACCTGCTGTGCCAACTTCAAGAACGTGGTGAGTGCCACCAGCAAGGGGCCATATGGGGGCTGCGGGCTGGGCTGTGGGCTCCACCGGCATGCTGGGAAGCCCCAGGGGAGGGCCATCGAGGAGGGTGGGCTGGGGGTCCCAAGGCCAGTGCTTGTCCAGGTGTGACACTTAGCTCTCCCCCTCCCTAGCTGCTGAAGAAGATCAAGCGCTGCGAGCGGAAGGGGTCCGAGTCAGTGACAGAGGAGAAGTGTGCCGTCCTATTCAGCACCAACGTGGCCCTGACCCCCAGCAACCTCTCCATCCACCTCCAGGTACCGGCCACTGGCCCACAGGATGGGGCTGGGCAGCGCTGAGCCTTTCCCCATGGGACACCCAGGCCTTGTCCCAGAGAGCTCAGTGCAGAGACCATGAGACAGGCCCAGGGCAGCCAGCCCCGCTTCACTCGGGATGGCCTCGGAGCTGAGGGGGGGCCACTCTCTGCCCCCAGGTCCTGTCTCTGCCCATCGTGGTCATCGTCCATGGGAACCAGGACAATAACGCCAAAGCAACTGTGCTGTGGGATAATGCCTTCTCTGAGATTGTGAGTGCCACAAGCCAGAGGGAAGGGCTACAGGGCGAGGAAAGGAGCTGCTGGGATGCCAGGGCAGGGTCCGGCTCTGGGGTGGGAATGGCTGGCAGGCTGACACAGAAACCCTGACATGTGGGCAGGATGCGGTGGGATGGGATGGGGCAGTGGGTGAGCCGCTCTCCTGATGCCATCCGGCCCTGCTGCAGGACCGGGTGCCCTTTGTGGTGGCCGAGCGGGTGCCCTGGGAGAAGATGTGTGATACGCTGAACCTGAAGTTCATGGCGGAGGTGCAGACCACCAAGGGGCTTCTCAAGGAGCACTACTTCTTCCTGGCCCAAAAGATCTTTAACGACCATAGTGCCAGCCCTGAGGACTTCCAGAGCCGCAGCGTCTCCTGGGCTCAGTTCAACAAGGTTACTGGGAGGGCTGGCCAGGGTGGGCAGGGGTGTGCGTAGCCCTGGGGTGCCTCACACCCCTCTCTCTGTCCCAGGAGATCCTGCCTGGTCGGGGATTCACCTTCTGGCAGTGGTTTGATGGAGTCCTCGACCTCACCAAGAGATGCCTCAAAAGTTACTGGTCAGACAGGTGGGTGTCCAGGGACCAAGCAGGTTTTCACAGCTGCTCTGGGGCCAGATCTGGGGAGTCCTAGCCCCACGCCTCTGCCCTGGTGGTGGCCCACTCCATCAGTCCATCCCTGTAGGCTGATCATCGGCTTCATCAGCAAGCAGTATGTCTGCAAGCTCCTGAGCACAGAGCCTGATGGGACCTTCCTGCTCCGCTTCAGTGACTCAGAGATCGGGGGTGTCACTATTGCTCACGTCATCCGGGGCAAGGATGGTGAGATGGGGGGACAGCAGCTGCCCTCGGTACTGTGAAGGGGAGGTGTTGACATGGCCTGGGGATGTCGGGCATTATGGGGACCAGGTGATGGAACCCATACCGTGTCTCCGCACAGGGTCCAGCCAGGTGGAGAACATCCAGCCCTTCTCTGCCAAGGACCTGTCCATCCGGTCCCTTGGCGACCGCATCCGTGATCTGGGACAGCTCCGCAACCTCTACCCCAACACCCCCAAGGACCAGGCATTCGGGAGTCACTACAACAGTGAGTGGGTGGGAGCAGAGATGGGCCCTGGCTTCACGTCTGCCGCCCCAGCAATGTTGAGGGGAGAAGCAGGGGGCTTTTGGAGGGAAGAGGGGTTGGGGAGCCACCTGGGTCCTGCTGGCCCCTCAGCTTGCAGGGGTGGCCAGTACTGGCAAAGAGGGTTGGCATGGCATGGCCCTGTGCTGGGGTGGTGGTTCATGGATGCTTCTCCTTTCTGAGCAGAAGAGCAGATGGGCAAGGATGGCCGGGGCTACGTCTCCACCGCCATCAAGATGACAGTGGAAAGCGAAAGGTGGGTGTGTGCTTGCGAGGCTGTGGCTGTGCCAGAGGTGTGTGCACAGGTGCTGCCCTCTGTGGGGCCAAGCTGCACTGGGCCAGGGCTTGCGCAGACCTCACCAGGCTGACCCGCACATCCTGCCGAGTGGGGGGATTTCTGGCCAGGTGAAATAGCAATGTGCTCGTGAGCAAGGAATCCCCCGTGGGTATCCCGAGCTGCAGTGGAGCATGTCTGCAAGTGCAAGCACTGACTTGCACGTGTGCCTCTTTGGATGCTGGACCTTGCAGTGCATGTGTCCTGCCTGTGCTGATGGGGATGATGCACTTTTGCAGGGACCAGCAGCCCCAGAGTACTGCGGGGGGTCCTCCTGAGGCCCCCAGGCTCAGATGTTCAGCTTGCCCGTGCTGCAGCCGGAGCTGCGTGCGGAGAGCCTGCAGTCGGTGCTCAGCCCCATCTGGTGAGTGCCCAGCTCTGTGCCTGTCCGTGCCCTGGGCAGAGGCAGACCTGCTCTGCTGGGGCATGTGCTGGGGTGGGACGGGGTTGTGGTGAACACCCTTGAATGCTAACCCCCTGTGTCTGTGCTTGCAGCCCCCCTGCTCCCTTCTGTCCCCAGCCTGTCCCCACAGGTTACCCTGCAGGTGAGAGCAACGTCAACATGATGGTCTCCGACACCTCGGGTCCTCCTTCCTCAGGTAGGAGTGGTGCCAGTTCAGGGCAGGGGGCAGGGTTGGCCCCTGACTGCCCCCAGGCACGGAGCAGGTGTGTTCTCCCTCACCTCTGAGTGATCCTGCTCCTCTTCTTGCAGCACATCACCAATGCTCTCACCGTCCCTGGTCATGGACCCTGCACTGCCCCGCTGCCAAGACCTTGCCTTCAGGAACCCCTTGTAAGACCTGGTGGACGGCTGAGAGGGGCACCCTGCCCTGCCCCTGCTTCTTCCAACTGCCTGCAGCCCCAGGGCAAGCAGGCCTGGAGGGACCTTCCCCAGCTGAGCAGTGGTCCCAGTGCTCTGCACTACTGCTGCTCCCTACCGGGAGACCCCAGCCCACCAGACAAGCCCTTCCCCCCTATGCCTTGGGGCTAGCAAGAACCCTAGGGGCAGGAAGGTACCCCATGGCCTACCTCAGCCCCAACGTTCTTTGTCCCCCAGGCCCTTCATGCCCAACCAGTACATGACAGGGGAGGCCACGCAGCTGCTGTCCGGGGGCCCCTCGCCGGAGCCGCAGGACGAGGAGATGCCCGAACTGGCCCCATTCACAACGATGGTGGACCCGCCCCTGCAGAGCTCCCCAAGGTGGTAAGCATGGGGGGTCAGCAGGGGGGTGGGGGCGCTGCTGTGAGTCACCCCACCACCTCTCTCCCCAGGATGCCGCCCAGCATGGACCTGCCGCCCAGCTCAGAATTCGACCAGTTCCTGCAGGAGATGTCCCTGGAGGGCCCTGCGCTGTGCCCCCCTTCACGCCCCCTTGCAGCGCAGCGGGTACCCCAGCCCCAATGCCTCTTGCTGGGGGCTGGGAGAGTCTCGGTGGGATGACAGCATCCGGCCAGGGCAGGTGTGAGGAGGCCGTGGGGCTGCTGGGGGGGATGTGTCGGACTGTGACCCACCCCCCCAGGCACGTCTGGGCTCTGGACTTGATTCGACTTGTGCTGGGGTGGAAACTCTGGCAGGGGAGGGGGAGATTTTCCGGGGGGAGGGGGGTAGCACTTTGGGTAACACC